>NC_137247.1:24514016-25114016 GCF_051294905.1 Botryllus schlosseri | reverse complement strand
TATACTTAGCAGTCCACCTGCTTTTGATATACGAAAACTGCAGGACTATACCGAATTGTTTATGGGAACGCTAGTTTCGCGTAATCATTGCAATCTACTCCGTTTAAAAGGTTATCCTCGAGCCAATATCATTTTGCTATATTATAATAAAAAAGCGCAGCCATATTTCCAGTATGTTCTACATAGTTTTAACCACAACTTTCCACGAAAATAGCAAAATCCTTCCCTTGGTACCAAATATACGGAAACATAGCGCACACGTGGTAAACCCCTGACATGTCCACAATTACGAAGCTGATGCTTCCAGATCTTTATATGTTGCAGTAGAATTTGTGGCGAATCATTTAGACGAGAAAAGGCGTATAAACCAACGAATTGCTTAAGTTATAGAGATACATTTGACAGAGGGTATACTGCTGGAATAATATAGAAGGAATCGGGCCTAGTCTAGATGATGCAAATGATAACGTCAGCATAGGAACTCTAATCCTCCTTATTCGTGAGGTCTAAACACGAGCTCTTCTACTGTTGGTTTCCTCGGTTCAGCGAAGTCATAAAACTATCAGAATATCGCACATTTATATCATAATGCACGCGATTAGCAATCCCTAATCACCATCACTAATAAAATATTCACTGGTGTTGCAGTTTCAACCCAAGAGAATATTTCATAAGAGAGAAATCATTTCGATAAAGAATCATTTTATAGAACAGGGGTTCTTAAGTTATGGTCCGGTGAGGGGTGCGCGGACCAGTTACACGGCGTCAATACGAAGTCAACGTGGGAATTGCAACTATAAAACTAAATTGTTCTTTGCCCCATCAATCCATATTTCTGATTTCATTTTAATCATTTTGACCTTAATATTGTAATCTGGTAGTATCTTGGGCAACAACTTGACCTGACGGCAATACGAGGCTACGATTACGACATGAACGCTATTTTAGTCATCAGCTTCGTCGAATTTCAAGGTTTGGCATCCATGCGACCACTAAAAATATTTAGGGATCCGCGCTATAGCTAAAAGATTTAGAAACACTGCAAAATAACCTATACAAGTAGTTTCCCAAGTAGGCTATACGAACCTCTTCTATCGCCCCAAGACAGCAGCGGCGACACTTGGTCGTACGGTTTGCAGATTGGCTGGTATTCCTGGCGGAACTGCATTGCGGCCATGTCTCTTAGCGAATCCAAAGCTGAAGGTGTTTGTGATCTCTCACTATTACCAAGTCCAGTCCCGAAATATCTATGCGGAGAGTGACCGGGTATCGGTTGGTCCCAATTTCCGAAGTCGGAGTCGGAACTGCTGGTGCTTTGCACCTTTGTATCCTGAAAGGCGTCTTGTTCCGACGACCTTCGTATATTTGATTTTGAGTTCATGTTCCAAATGGATGATGATTCCGAGCTTCTTCGTTTTTTCGAATCTTGAAAACACGTTGCGGACACCGACTTCTTCTTGCTTACGAGTGGAAATGCTCCAACATTGTCGGTATCTTTTATATAATCATCGATCGGATTTTGCACAATCATCACAGACATCAATAATAACCCTGTGAGAGTATATTATTATTAATGAAATTTCATCAGTCACTTTACATAGGAGCCAATAAAGTATTCCATAATTACATATTTTTCTCTCAAAGAGAATCTTAAAGGTATGAAAATACAGTATGCAATGAAATAATATAATCATATTCAAATACACCCGAATACTTTCCCTTGAAAAGGATATCTTTCCCTAGCATTTTGCGGAAATTTCAAGTATTCCCTATCCATGCACCCGATGGAGAAGCGCTGAGCACTTGGAACGTTTATATCTTTGTATATTGCACTTGCAGTCAAATTTCATGTTAAAATATGCTCCAAAATCAACCATTCAATTTAGCTATGCACGATTTCCAACGCAGATCGCGACAGAAGATTTCAGACATCTCTGCATTGTGTTATATTTATGACGTATGATATTAAATGCAATTGGTACGGAACGAACTGAGCCAGATCGCTTTTGATCTCCGACCATACATCATACAAGTTATACACAGAAGTCCCGATGCGATTACAGCGATTTATCTTCTAAACTACATCATAGGACGTCGCAAAACAATTATATCACGGATCAGATGTATGCCGGGAACTTTGATCGCTCGGCGCCCGACATCACTGTGCAAATTCCCGCGAGACTAACATAGTGACCTCACCGCAAAATGGCGTCGGTATTCATGGACATGATCACAGCATTAACGACACTCGCTGATTGTACCTCGAAGCATTCAAGCCAAACCAACTAATCCTTCACCGCGCAGTTGAACGGTCGGATTAATTGTGCTTCCTGCTTCACGACACCCTCTTCGCACGAAACAAATCAAATCTGCGTAAAGTACCAAACGAAGTGCAACTGTGGATTCTATTTGCTTTCAATCCATTCAATCCAATACGCATGCCTACAACAATGAGCAAGTGTTGACGATCCGGTTCACGAACTAACTTTCGTGCAGTTGAGCAGGAAACGTTGATTACATAAATCTAAGCGCCGACATGGGCGTTCATTTACCCTTCATCTTAAGCTTGTTTTAATCAAGCGACAATATATATGCCTTTTGAAACGCCGAATCAACATACTACTTTTAAGATACTCGCCCTAATACTTTGTCGCATTGAACTCGATGCTGTAACGCGGTAATCCCTCTTTCCAACAGTTCGATCCAAAGTTTGTCACGGATATTATTTCTTTGCTCTCAGAGGGCAAAGATGCGTCTCTCGTCTGACTGCTCTCGATTCCGCCCACTGCACTGTGTGCTGGGACGCAGCACCGAAACAATCAGCTGGTATTGATATATTCTACTTCACTATCATTAGCCACAGAACAGAATATGATAGTTGGAATTTATATCAACCTTGACCGTACACCCTTCTAGATGATATGTTTACCCACTTGAAAATGCGAAAAGTTTATAGTAATACACTGCCAATCGCCCGTTCTTTGCGTTGCCGCTGAATGAAAATCCCCACACGCAGACCAAGTGCAGTAATAGTCCACACTTTGTACGCTTGGTCAAATCAGTGTACAACTATACATACTAGAGTACGCCGGCTACATTTGGAGAAGCCTAACTCAACCGATTGGCATATTACTTTGCAACAAGACCCAGAAACAGGACGTACTACTTGCTACTAACAATGCCAGGGATATATATATATATAGATATACCTTTAATGATGTCTAGGTTCTCTAAACATTTACGGTATAATATAACCGGTATATTGCTGCGTCGAAATTATCGCATAATCATTTCGTGTTGATGCGTCTGTTGTCGCAGACAATGCCATTGCGACTGGATAAGATTCGCGCGTTGAAGGTAGCTTTACGATCATTGAACAATAGTTACGCAGAATGTGACGAACGCAAACATGGATCATTTCGACTACATGGCGCTACGAATCGAGACATGTCATGCGTTCGCGAGTAACATGGATTCCAGGATTCATCATGTGCTAATCGCTATTGGTTGGCCGTCAAAGCGCAACTGTATTCAGTTTCCATCGATGGATATTCTGATATGTCACTTAAGAAAATTCGATTGTCGCTACATGCATGTATTCGTTTTCTTAACGTTCTCCTTTGTCCCAATACATGTCCATCTGAATTAACAAAATATATGTGAACAATTCATAATGTAACGATTTTTATACAAAAACATATCCTATCACAGCGGTAGATGAACTGATCGTAAATATATAATATAAACGGTTTGACATCTGCGAATTTGAGACATGAATTGGCGTACGCATAGCACAAGAACCACAAATTTACTAACACGTTTTTTGCAAACAACATAACTTTGCACTCTGTATACAAATGTTTATGAAATACATTCGGTTATCGGGTTTTGTAGAGCGGACTATTGAAGCCAAAGTCACGAAAATGTCCTGTTCGTGTCTTTAGTAAATACACCTCGCGACGTAGGCTAACTAAGCAACTACGCATCAGATATCTTATTTATTATCGAAAATTGCTATCATTTCATATTGTGTGCATGCTTTATAAAATGGACATCATGCAATCACTACCGTGCCTTCATCCACAAATGTACAGCGTATGAGATGCTCTCTCGTTTTCCCAGTTCATAAGCAAGCTTTTGATGTCGTCCTTGGTTGTAATATTAATCTATTAGCTTCTTTGAAGTTATGGTAAGTTCATACTTCAATCGAGTGTTGTTAATACCGAGAGCAAGGCAACATTATTGAAACAAATTTACTGCGTGAGAAGGATCTCATGAATACCCACCTCAAATGGTTAGCGACCAAAATTGAAATCATTTCCTCTGAATTTATTGTTGGGGAAATTGCAATATGTTGTTTAATAACACCTGATGAAATTGTTGCTGTTTGTGGTGTTCATGGTGTTTGTCGACTTGAATGACCATTTATACCAGCCCGATTATCGTTATTTTGATTCCGTATAGCTGTCGGACATGTAGCACTGCCACTTCAAAGCTTTTTTAAGATACCGTTTATGCGGCGGGGAAGAGCTTGGATAAATCTCCAACACATGGGTTGAAATTCTAGAGTCGACCTCGGTCGGACTCGAACTCGCAACCCATGGGTTTTGCAGCTGTGGATTATACCACTACGCTATCTCTTGTTCCAACTGACGAAGTCATTTCCAACGAATGTGCAAGAAACGTTCGTAATTAGTCAGTCGATCGCTTACAGTTCACTATGGATTCACATATTTTTATTTGAAGTTGACACGACTGATTACTCTAATGGCGCTTTATTTTCTGAACACAAACGCTCACGATTTATTTATTCGTTTTTATTGTTCACAAGGTGTGAAAACGTAATACAGTGTAACAAAACACCGATTCGTGTCATTGTATGGACTGCTGATGATACCGAGTAAGTGTACTTAAGTTGGGAAAACCAAACCGAGGACAGGTGTGATGCAAAAGTATCTATTTCGAACCACGTCTTTGTTCTATTGTCCATTACATTAACATTTTTACAAGAGGGTGTTAGACGCTTTGTCAAATGTACTATAAAAACATTAGATAACTATTGACGGAATTAGATTCGCCCGGTGCGTTGTCGGAAGTATTGATATTATTTAGATTCTTTGGCGCACATGGTCAGGGCTCCGGGCCCGCACTGCACAAGAGATTTTTCATTAGCCCCTCCTGTATTCCTTAATATCATCCATCTATCGGTTAACGATCAAGTGAAATCCTGGAGCATGTTTCAGATCAATCGTAGTAGCGTATAGAGCTGATAAGATATCATTAATAGATTTTATGATATTGAAATTCGTTGGTCATTTACGGATTTGGATCCATCAATATCATTGTAAGCGTGGGGCAATGATCAATTTCAGAATTGGAAGCTCCTATATGACTCGCTGATTTTATCGATGATGCGTGTTGCGTTCAGGATATCGGGAAAAGTCATCGTTTATCACCACCCGATACGTACTGAACATGCTTACAGCGTAGAGTAGACCGCTGGGAATAATTGATAAGATTGAAATTGCTACATTTGGACATCCATAGCATACTATGTTTTATTATTGTATTTCAGCATCAATCGTCAGTATTGCGTGGTGAGTGTCCATTAATCTAAGTTCACCGACTAAAGCGCGCAGAGTTGCGATGTAAATGGAACACACGTATAACAAAGGGATGTTTCCATACTTACCGCAGCAGAAACCCTATTTATGTATAACACTTTGGATACTTTTACTAGATTGTAATATATTTCGCACAAAATTCCAACCATTAAGATACACCCTGAGATTTGCGTTTAAATGCGTTTGGGTAAAACAAATTGCAGTTTCATGTTTCCACCGTATGCCGCATAAAGAAATTTGGTATGTATATTATTGTATGTAATGTAAACAGGGCTGTGGAGTCGGTAAATTTTACTACCGACTCCAACTCCGACTCCGACTCCACACATTTTCAATGGACAGACTCCGACTCCGACTCCGACTCCTGAGTCTTTAATTGTACCGACTCCGACTCCGGCTCTTACTCCGTCTCCTAAGTCTTTAAGGGTGGGTTTCAAAAAGTTGTCTTAATTTAGACCTGGCTTAAGGCCAGTGATTGACTTGCTCAAGACGCCAGACGTCAGCGGTCTTAATTAGGTTTCAAATGTCAATTTGGCGCCGCGCTCGGCCAAGTCCGTTAGTTGCGAGTAATTACTGTCTACTTTGTCGCTGTAGCGAGTTCAACACGGAACCGAGGCCAGTTGTTATTGTTTTGAGTTGCTTGCTGATGTCGTATAGTATGGTAGCGATGCAGTGAAGGAATACGGAATTGCTTGAGTTGTTGAAATTTACGGACGGATGATCAGAACGGAACCCCGAGGAAGTATCTGGCAAATGATCAGCACGTTATCGCAAAGTATTCGAAGAAATAGTGCGGCTGTGATACCGATTTTTGAAGACACAACTGCCCAGCATTTTGGCATATTAATTGATGAAGATTATGCTCTTGGAGATGCTGAATATCCACTGAAGACTTATAACTCACGCCACTATTATGCCCAAGAACTTTGACCGAAAAAAGTCACTATTGTTTTCATGCATATCGTTACCCTCTGGCAGAGCGCAGTGCTTTGTGTTGAAGAAAATATCTCGCGCATTGGCTATATTCAAGGAAGAACCTCAGAATATCGATATGACAATAGCCTGCTTCTGCCTTTACAATCATAGCAATGCTGACAAGGCAGATGGAGCTGAATTTGATGACATACTGCAACTGGAAGCGTTGACCGCACTCCCACAGTATCGACTCCTACAGAGAAATCTGCACGACAACGCATGATCTAGAGATTTTTGCAATACATTTGATTACATTCCAAAACATACTCGTGCTTTATTTCTTGTGACACGTTAAAATGAGGTAAAATGTGCATTATGGCTTTAAGTAAGTTCAAGTTCATAAATTTGGACACAAGATAGCGAAGTTATTGCAAGGGGCTTGGAAAGCTGGAGCAGGCGAACATGAACGGCTGAACAAAATTGAATCAAATGTACAAAAGACATGTTTTGACTCTAGATTCAGCTAGCGTCAAATTAATGTTGTTTAGCATCTTCTATAATTATTAACGTTGAGACCATGCTCAACTTGTTTCATTCTCTTCTGCTTTATCACTGATTTTCAAATCTTCGCTGCTTCATAGTTGACTTCGGGCCTGGACTTCGGTGAGCTGTTGGTAGAGATATAACTGATAAATTTCGAACGAATTTTTTAAATTTTATACTGTTGCTATCCATACAAAACTCAATAGTCTATTGTAATACATAGCATCAGCAAACTATACGAATGTTAATAGCAATAATAATGAGATAATAAACAGACATTTGATGGCCTAGTAATGAATGCAAACTTACCTTGATCTGGTTGGAAATGTTGCCCAAACAACTAGCAGATGCAGCTCCCAACTGCTACTCCATAAGTTGGCACATCAGATGGGTCAGCATCTATCACAAAACAACTTATCAAGCATGGTATAAATATGAATGGAAATGACATACTTACAGCCCAGTGTTGGTATCATGGTGCGAGGAACTGGATAAAGCTCGAGCAAAGTGCTTTCAGAAAAACCTTAATATAAAAGGAACTGGATATTGGTATGCGCATTCACACTCACATATACGGATAGATAGATAAATACCTATTTGATGGCTTGGCACATCACTGCTCGTTTGATTTTCTCTGTGTTCCAAAAGAATGGTGCTATCATTTGTTTCACAGCCTGCAGCTCACTCTGGTGGCACATTGCACAGCTATATAATAATTTTTACATGGACTGATTATGCTGCTATGTCGATACTATGACTGGGTAGCAAATCTGTGAAAATCAATGTTGAATTGACATATATCTGAAAACATTTGGATTACTGAAGCGTTAGCATGTACTGCACTTTGAATATTATTGGCATATATCACTTCACATCAATGGCCCCTTTAAGCTGCATACATGCGCAAATGCGCAGTGCTGACACGGTTTATGCACACAGAAAATCTGAAGTCATGACCCTTTTTTAGTCGTTACGCACTGTTTTCCGAGGGTCTGCGTAGTGAGTTCTTGAGTGTACGCACAGACTCGTCGAAAATTAGAGGGAACATTGCTTCACATCTATAGCAATTCACTAACAACTTCATGCAAAGTCATGTCATTTTTCTTTCCGAAACTTCTGGATCTTTATCCAGTATGCTGAAATTCGGTGCGCGTGCAGTGAACGGAATATCAATACAATGCTGGTTGAATAGACACATATTGATCAAAGTTCCATGTAGTCGGCACTATTCTAGAAAGTAGCAGTTAAACATATTTATGACAATGCTCCTAGGGGTGGAGCGAAAATGCATATTGAGGGGAACCCTGCAATCAATCACAGTTGCGTGCAAGTGGTGCAACATTGATTAGGCTCAACAAAATGAGCATGATACATATTTTCCATTTTCTGGTGATGCGTCATGTGTTCACTTTTTGGCTATAACCACAGCAAAGCTAAACTGTCAAAACGTCAACGTGCCCAAGTTAAAAGACGTAACCAGTCAAGAAAACTATAATGATGAGTTGACGTAGCATGTAGGCTATCAATAAAGGATATGTTGATCTGCCGCAACCTAAAATCTCATCTTGGGGCTTCTTCGATACATGCACTATATTAACTGATGTTCCCCATGACCACTGATCAGCATCATTACCCGTAGCAGATTCTTATCGCTGACCTTTCTTTGCCAAAATGGGCAGGATTCGCAAGTCCAACGCTAGGCACCTTTACGCCTTACCCCAAATATCACTTCCCGTGTCTCGTAACCATAGTCATATCATATTCGTAACCGAATCGATTGGAGCCAGCGAACGCGGGTTACGGTGGTCATGGGGAACATTGCTTGATACTATATGGTGCGGTTATGGAAGAAGTGCTGATGTCTGATGTGTCCTGTGTGCCTCAGGGCTCTGGCTATCCATTTGAATTGAAATCTGTTCAGTATACGAAGACCCCTGCAGCATTCCACTGTAAATCCCACTATAACGGTATATGATACCAACTTGTCACGTTTGTGATATAAACATTGTTCCAAACTGCCTGACATCAATATAAAATGATCTAATCTGATTTGCCAAGCTATACATCAGAAGAACGGCCAGTATATCCTTCAACAAACAGCACAACAGTTATCAGCACTGTTGACTTCAGCCTACCCCCTAGCTGGCTTGGATATCTGTCTTAACAAAGCGCACGCTGGAGGGGAAATCCCCTCAAGTCACAGTTTTGAAACCGACTTCAGCCTGAGGGGTGTAGCTTAAGCCCGACGACAGGCCTAAGTCGACTATTTGAAACCCACCCTAAATCTACCGACCCCGACTCCGACTCCGACTCCCATAGTATTACCAATTTACTTTGAAAATTATATGCCACAGTGACGGTTAAATGACTATCATATAACTATTAAACATATGTAAACATATGATTAACGATGGCGTGCAAAATTGTTTCATTGTGAAACAGCTCGAATTATTCACTATGCATGAAAGATTGCCCTTCTAAATATCCTTCCTTTTTTTCATATTTTATCAGTTTTTATTACATGAACTCTCTAATAACCTAATATGTATGTATCATTCAAACACGACATATATCCCATCCTGTATAATTAAAATGTGGATAAAACAATCGAAGTGTTGCTCTTATGTATGAGTCAGCAACTATTACAGAGATGCATCTTACTTATTTTCTCATGACACACTGTACTGATTACAAGCACACCACATACTCTCACTACTAACAAACATCGGTCATAAACGAAATTTAGGAAGTAGTCAGATAGCATGGATCTAGTTTACATGCACATAGTCAAGTAATCAAGGACTAGGAGTTGCAGCCTTTCTTAATCATTTGTTCGACCCATGCAGCTAAGCTACACTACAAATATTTTTATTTTGTCAAGTGGGAAGGAGCGTTTGGTTATATTTACTTCAATTGTACAAGCAGACGATATATTTGCTCTGTCACAATATCATGGTATAATTCCAAAAATTGCATCAATTTGTGACTGCAACGCGAAGATGTATATTGCTTCTTTCTTCCTCCATGCAACTGAATCGTAATTTGCAAATAATGTCCAATTCTCTCTATGGCAGAGGTGGCCAACCTTTTCGACTAAAGGGCAATATGAAATTCACGAACCATTGCGCGGGCAACTTAAATGTTGATGACCTTTTTTATTCATCCGATAGGAACGAACCGAAATAGGTAACACTGAAAACAAGACTTATGACATAACTCCATGTGCAACTATACAGTGTGCAGTCATGCCCTGGTCGCGCGAAACACGAAATATTTTCCAAGGTAATGAATCAATAAATATATTCCTTGTATATATTGCAGGTCGCCTCTGTATAACAATGGGTTCATTTGGCAAAGACAGGATTATTTGGGGTTTAGACATATCAATATCGACGGTTTCAGTGAACATGCCTCGGTCATTATGTACAAATGTTTCATAGCCGACGATCTCGCTTCGAGCGCACAAGCGAAGTCGCATGTTGGACGACACGTTATCTCCTAATTGCGAGTATAGTTGGACTCAATTCTGTAGATTATACGTATTTATAATTTCCAGAAGGGGTTCCAATACTAAATACAAGAAATGTGACAATAAATCATGCGAAGTGCTAAGAAAAATTTCACGTCAAATAAATCTGGTACGGAATATTCTACTTTATGGTCACATACGAAGTTCTGCAATGAAAGTGGCTGGCCCCTTGTTACGCCAATGCATCGAAACTGATGTTTTAGTCATCATCAAATTTCGCGGTCAGGCTAATCAAATTTTGGTTGGCCTTGCAATTTTACCTGATGTTATAACTAATTTCGAGAATTACCTCGCAGACCACACCAAAACATCTCGCAGGCCACATTTGGCCTGCGGGGCACGGTTTGACCGCCCCTGATATGTATCGTTACTAATAACATTGATTGATGGTACATAAGAATCCTATTATAGTTATTATTAGTAATTTAAAGATACCTTTAATGATAAAGAAGTTGGAGTCGGAGTCGAAGTCAGGGTCATTTTCACAAACTCCGACTCCAGTCAGTATTTTTTCCACGACTCCAACTCCGACTCCATCAAGCGAAAATTAGCCCGACTCCGACTCCGACTCCGACTCCACAGCCCTGAATGTAAATAGAGTTATCTAAAATTGAATACAATATTAGCGAAAGCTACGAGCCTCTGTGGATGGTGTACTGGAAGGAGGCCGTAATTACCTGCCGTGCTAAGACTCGGGTTGCATTTAAAACAAAAATCAATTTAAAACAAACATGTTTAAAACAAGGCCCTTGTTTAAAAAATGTTTTTATTGTTTCTGTTTGTTTGTTTTTAAGCCATGACGTCACGAATATTCAATTCAATTCACAATTGGAAATATAGGGTAAATATAGTTCCTTTGAAGAAATATCCATGTACTATAGCTGTTGAACCGACTATTTTGAAGTTTCCGACCATCCCATATCGTTTACGTCGGCTATATCGGGTGGTGATTGTCGGCAGGCTCATACAACATGTTTCTTGGAAAGTATTTACACAATTATGGCATGATTTTACAACTTGAAAAATTAAAACACAAATTTTTTAAAAGGTCATTTTTAAAGGCCTTTGTTTAAATGCAACCCTAGCTAAAACCATTGGTCCGATAACCAGCTGCTTCCGGGGCCTTTATGATCACGTTAGGACAAGGGCTGTGCACAATCGAATATCTGAGTATCACTCCTTATGAAGTCACAAGAGTATGGATGGCGTGGAATGTTCAAATATGTACCTCTCATGAGACCACAACTAATATAATGCATATTCTACACCCCATTCAAGATAATTTGATAATTTTTGCACCACGCATATTTAATTGCGCTTTGTGGCAAGACTGTCGTTTGATCATTTCAACTAACATGCCCAGATTTGTCCTACATGTTTCCAATACTGAGATAGGACAAATCGATGTTCCATGGATCAACGGTGGGAACTAAACCTCGAAACTATAATTACCGTTGATAAATGTAATTCGTCGTGGATAGTGGCATATGATTTCATTACTAAAGAAATCATCTCTCACCAGCACTCGACCCGAATCGATGTGCCAGATCTACGCGCGACTCGCTATATGCGTATTATATGGTTTGTGTGTAACGTTATCAGTAAGGCGATATTTTTGACATGTCAAAATAAGTCAAAATTTTGTCAAAATTGTATCGTTAGGTCGTTAGGTCGGGTACCATAAGGCGTGATGTAACTACTTGAATTCTTCATAGGTTCAGAATTCGTTGAAATAAAGTTTCTCATGTAAAAATTTGTCAGTTTTCAAGTCAAAAAAGTTTTTTTCATGCTAAACTATAGTTCGTAAGGACAGACAGATCCAACCAGAAATGAAGATAAGTAGTACAATTCTGACATTATGTGGGAAAACATCTAATTTGCATACGTTAGGTCAAGGTTTGGTCAAAATTAGGTTCAATGTCACAATTTTGATTTTTTTTTAAGTCAAAACCTTCCGTTTTTAAGCAAAAAATCGACCTAGTTATGACTATATTCTTGCATGTCTTTTCTTTTCGCTGGTGGTCTTATAAATAGAATTTGTACAAAGATGTGACTTTAACTTAACGCGTATCGCTCTACCTATGAATTAGACCAAGCTAAAAAGTAATTCGCCTGCGTAGTGTATGTTTGTTGTAGTCAAAACCACTTTTTGTAGGGGGCATGTGGTGTTTTATACCTGTTAGAAGCTACTTATAGCGGCATTTATGGAAACGCAGCACTAAAGCATCGAGATGGATACTACTTTGGTGTCCTCCACTCGTTTTATTGTAAAGTTGATTTTCGATTTGAGAGTAAGGTAAGTAAAACCAATAACGGTAAGCATCAGTAATGAGGGTTGTTGGAATCATCGCACATCCGGGGAAGGAAAATATTTAATTATTGTATAGGCGGAAAAGTTAAAAGAGATGTTGATTATGTTTCCAAACAACGATCAATTTCGGCTGTATCTGAGAAATCGAAGTTTGGCACAATTGTCACTTGATTAAAACTAAGTTCTCTTTTGTGTAAACAAAATCGTGTGTATTTGCGTAATATTATCCCTCTGTTCAGTGCGATACAGTTATCTACACCTGTGCTGGGATGCACAAAACTTTACTTGTCAACAAACTAAAATAATTTCTTATATCATCTTGTGGCCCGTGATGCAAGAGCTGATTTCGCAAACCTACCCGATCGCCTGATAAAGCCCATGACTACGTAAATGGAGATCACTTGAACTGAATCTAAGCAGTCATGTAGTAGTACGATCATATTTATATTTGATATATTTTTAGTGAACTAAATATTTCAAGTTCCAACCTAGAGGATTCTCAACTTTGCTGTCTTCACACATAATGCGTATACTTAACCTTTTTTTATTCGTCCGATAGGAGGGAACCAAATTAGGTCATCAATGAATGAATTCGATCAATAAATAAGCTACTTGCATATATTGGGAGTCGCCTCTGTATACCACTTGGCTTATTTGGCAAGAACGGGATTAGGCATAGCAATATCGAAGGTTTCGGTGAACATGCCTCTATCATTTTGAGCAAATGTTTCATCGCCGAAGATCTCGCAGCGTACGCACAAGCGAAGTTGTATGTTGGACGATACGTTATCTCCTAATTGCGAATACAGTTAGACTCAATTCTATGAATTACGCGTATTCATAATATTCAGTAGATTACGCCAATACGTCGGAACTGTCATCATCAAAATTTGGTTGGCCTTGCAATTTTACCTGATGTTACAACTATTTTCGAGGATTACCTCGCGGGCCACACAAAACCGTCTCGCGGACCACATTTGGCCGCGCTGGCGTAAGTGATCAGTCGCCGGGACAATTTTAAGTTTTTAGTATCCACTGACCACTAACGATCGTCCTTCATATACGATGAAGCGATGATCGATTTAGGCATTGAACCCCAGTAACGGGAATGTAGCCTTACTGCTACGATTACAGTCTACATGTGGTTGCCAGACTATATTCGTCAACATATAGGATGCTTTGTTTAGTTATGGACATCTTGTAATTTATCCCGCAGGACCACGCGATAAACATCGTCGCTTGTCCACTGGCCTAAACCCACATATGTAACCTCAACGGGACATACGTTGGCATAAATAATAATCACACTTTCTCTTCACATTTATAGGCGTGGTCCAGCCTAGGCCTATACTTCAGATTTGAAAATATTCCGTGATCCGTTTTTCATAGTCGCGCTCGAAATATAGAAATACTTCTTTCTTATTGGTGTGATAATCACAAACACGCGAGAGCCTGCTAGTGTACCTTACGGCTTGTATTCCTAGGAATATTTCATTTTAGTTGCGCTACTTTTGGAGCATTTTATGACTAAATTTGTCTCGTTACCGCCAACTTTAGGTTTTCATATGCAACTCATGAGGATGTTCCCTGTTTGACGTGCTTGGAATGGAATAAATTTCATAATGCATAGGTAATAATTGGGGCGTAGGAATGGGGATATAGGGCGTTGTATATTTTTGTCCGTACTATCTTTTTACAGCATGTGTGCATACGCATACCATGAGTGCAGGATGTGCGTATGCTGCCCGAAAAGGAAGGTGCAGATATAACCGTGTAAGCATAGTGTCCTATATGGTGTCGACACAAGCAAATCTCACGGCTCAGTGAAATTGTATCACGTCACAATTTCCATTTGGCTACAGGTAGGGTTACCATATTTCTGTTAAGCAAATTCCGGGCACTCTTTAGCGCCCACTAACGGATTTTAAAATGAGGTGTAACACATTGACCGTCAATATGACGTCACACTAGCAAAGCATTGCCCATCGACGGTATACACACTATACAGGAATGAAGTGGAACATAGGTCATGAATGGGCCATCTGTAATGTGAGCTCTGGTGATTCCTATACTTGCCAGGGTTTGCAATAGATTCCTCCACGGGCCGGATGAAATCATCTGGTGGGCCGTGTCTGGCCTGTCAGGTTTGTGTTTGACAGCCCTGCTATACAGTTAGGTCGGTGCGGCTATCTGTTTATGTGTTTTAATCAGGTCCGAAAGAACATTTTTTTCTCCCTCCTTCCGCCCAAAAAAATCACTGATCTTGGGCCCACCATAAGGTAGTCGATGCAACTTGTTGGGCACTTACTACATGCATTTGGCTGTTAAATTTTATGTATGAATTCTGTCAATAATATTGATTCTTCGATATATTACGCTACTATAAAATGCACCAGCAGGTTGCACATCCGGTGATTTCCAACCTTTTATGGTCGCGACCTACCTCATTTCCCACTTGAAAATGTTCCGTGGCAAGGCTCAAAACTTGATAAGCTGTTTACTAAAAAAATTCAGCTTGCCCACACTTACTCACGGCCTAGGAAGCTGATTACGTCCAACATCATCAGGATCTCCAGATAAAGGCGGGCGACCCCAAGATTTGGAACCACTGACTGTGATTGAAGCATCCGATCGGCCTTAACCAACTCTAGGAATATACCGTTAGCTTATAATTGCGATTACAATCAGATTATTTCAGTAAATGATGGTTATTTATATTTATTTTGATTGCATTTTTGGAGAGGGTGGTGCCTGGTGCCCATACTAATATCATTATACGTTGCATTAACGCGCGCGCGGCGCGAAGAACAATTTTGAATAGCATAAATCTGCTTGAAAAGAATATTGTTAATGTTGATTTACGAAAAACGTTTGAGCCTGCTTCCAGCCTTCAAAATTCCGGACATTTAGGCATATTTCAGAAATTCCTCCCGGACGCAGATTTTTCAGTGAAATTCCGGACATGTCCGGGAAATTCCGGACGTATGGCAACCCTAGCTACAGGCAATTTGACGGTCATTTTTGACCGGCTTGCCGAGCATTAAATTTGGTAAAACGGGTATCAATCGAAAGCTGACTCTGTACTGATGACGAAAATATAAATTTTATTCCGCTCGCGGCCCTGGAACCCTCACAATCAGCCTCGAATTTTTCATTGTTATGGAGGTTGGCATTGGGACGCAACAATGCTTTCTGGCTCTTTTTCTCTTGAGCTACTCTCTCGTTTCGCCAGACAGCATTGTTGCGTCATGAGCTAGTCTCTCGTTTCGCCAGACAGCATTGTTGCGTCCCAATGCCAATCTCCATAACAATGGAAAATTCGAGGCTGATTGTGGGAGTTGCAGGGCCACGAGCGGAATAAAATTTATATTTTCGTAATCAGTGCAGAGTCAGCTTTCGATTGATACCCGTTTTACCAAATTTAATGCTCAGCAAGCCGGTCAAAGATGACTGTCAAATTGCCTGTAGCCAAATGGAAATTGTGACGTGATACAATTTCACTGAGCCGTGAGATTGCTTGTGTAGACACCATATAGGACACTATGGTGTAAGGCTTTTTAAGTCTTGCGCCACTATCCGTGCTATCGCGTTAATGCTTAGCGTCAGGGGGAAATCCATAGATACAAGTGTAACTGATCAGAACCAGTACAATATCTTGTGGGACGTAATGAATGCAAAAACAGTGAATAGAATCAAAATTTCTGACGAACTTCAAAATGTTTTTCAAATACGTTGGCTATCGACCTCAATTAGGTCTGTCAAATTTCCCCACCAGTCAAACTACGATAGTTTGACATTTAAATTCATGCCAAGAGTTAAGGTACAAGTATTTACGCAAGATGGGTGGGGGTGAAATACGCCAATGCCGCCTCTATATTTGGCCTTGGGTATTCATTGGGTCGTTATCGAGATTCCTGATGTCAAATGATCATTGAATAGAATGTCGCAGACCCTTAAATTGTAATCCTGGATACGCTGAAGCTAAGGTAGCCCACCCGAGGAAGGATATTGCAACAGTACTTAGGTAGCCTACATATATATTAAGTGGGCAACGGCTCGTAAATATAAAACAGTAGTGTATTTGTGTGTTTCACTGGTTTAAAATGGTTTATTACAATGCTCGTGGATCAGAGGCGATATTATAGGCGGTACATGAAGGGAAAATTGTCATCACTGATATGTTGATTTACAAGATCCCAAACTATTGATCAAATTGTTCTCATAAGCAGTGCATTGAAAAGTCATTGGGATACTTGTCTGATACGACTATGCCGTGATATCAAATGAATCCAGGTGTTGAAGAGGTTCTGAATTTTACAAACAAGCCAATTCTGATCAGTCGACGACAGTAATAACATTGCTAAATTGAAAAAACATTGCCCGTTCCTGGTGTCTCTTGAGTGGACACCTTCAAATGTTGTGTGTCTAACGCGTTACGAGAAATATGCTTTAGAGCGCGCCCAGTTGTAAAACAAACTCGGCGAAGAATAGCTGTTTATCTCTCAAAATATTAAGTAAACTTAGCACAAGATACTTCAATTGGATTCAAGCAGCGGAAATATATGAAGTGTTGGGATTCACTCCTAAACCTGACGAAAGGAATTCGCGAATAAAATGCAAGACAATAATCACATCTGCGCCGGATCCGTGTGTATCTTAATTGTTTTTGTTGCCAAATTCAAATGTTTTGCCGGGCTTCGAATCATTTCTGTCATCAATCCATCGGTTGAAACAGGGTTGGAACCAAGTCATAAGGTTCCGAGTCACACATCAATCTTCCTTTTATAGCTCGACTCGAGTCTAGTCGAGTCATTTTCGACTCACCACCGAGTCAAG
This sequence comes from Botryllus schlosseri, assembly GCF_051294905.1. Taxonomy (NCBI): domain Eukaryota; kingdom Metazoa; phylum Chordata; class Ascidiacea; order Stolidobranchia; family Styelidae; genus Botryllus; species Botryllus schlosseri. Next base: position 25,096,258 of record NC_137247.1, on the reverse strand, counting down.
TTATATTCCATGCAAAGGTTCGAGTTCCATTCATAGTGGCAAGACTCAAGCCCAAATCCAAGCCACAGTCTTCACTGTTCGTTATCAAGTTCCAGTAAGATTCAACTCACTTTTATGAAACTGCTGGGTGAAATCGACGGTCTTGCATTCATAATATACTCATTTTGTTACTCTCAATATGTTTATTTAAACACAATAAAAAAAAGGATCGAGTGTGGGCCTATCGTTCAGGTATCGGTCCTGATGCATGAGATTTGAATGTCTCGAGTCATGTGACTTGGACGAGTCATGCATAATGAGTCGAGTACAAGTGGAGTCAATACACTAAGTAATCCGAATCGAGCTGGTTCATTTTCCATCTGCAATGAAAGACTCGCGTAAAGTATGAGTCAATGAAAATTTGCGACCATAGTCAGGACTCGAGTCATTACAACTCTGGGCTGGAAAGTTGGAATAGGGGAGGATCGCTGTCTCTGCAACACATATGTTATACGCTGATGCAGTGATCCGCATCACATGTCATGGTTGTTCTCATCAATACTGTGGATTATTGATGCGTTTACTGACAAGAAATCTGTAGAGATAGTTCACAACTGTGTATTTATTATGATATGCGTGATCTGAGTGTGACAATATATAAAACTGCAACCGACGAACGGCAAGTTATCTGTGAATGGCCGGGAAATATGCCTGATTTTCTTTCAGGAATTGGGTTATCTGCAGCGTGCGATGTTTAATTCGACCGAGAAGTGACAGCTCATACATACGGATTCGAAATGACTCTAAGTCAAATAATGCAATCATGATAATTCAGAACGATCAGTAGCATGTCAGTTCGTTGCAGTGTTGGGATCAAGTCACTACCTTCGAGTCACGAGTCATTTCGAGTCATTGCATATTTTGACTCGAGTCAAGTCAAGTCAATCGATTTTCGAAGGTGACTCGAGTCAAGTCAAGTCACTCGATTTTTGGAGGTGACTCGAGTCAAGTCGAGTCAAGTCACGAGTCAAGTCACAATTCAAATCAAGTTGCCTTTTCGAAGTATGAGGCATGATTAAGTCATGCTAGCTGTCTGAAATACATATTGATGTGGTCATTGATACTGAACCGATGACCGAATATAGAGTTAAATATACACGCAAGAAGGCGCTGTATCGATCACATATACGAATAACTGCTGTTTACCTATAAGTTAAGTAATTGCATAGCCTCAGTTTATAGTTATCAGCCAAAATAGAGAAACGAATTGGCAAGATGCAATACTTTACCCATTTACTTATTGATATGGTAAAATTCGAGCCTGCGCCAATGGTTGAGGAGTATATAAACTATATTCGAATTCAATTTCAATAAAACAAGACGTTTGGCTAAGGTATAAGAACAGAAAACAGAAATGAATATAATGCTATTAAATTACTTCACTACCAGTTCACGACAACGTAAGCTGTAAGCTTTAATCAATACGTTTGTGGTCATTTTATTTATGTGAGAACAATGGAGGCTCAGTGAAAAACACGATCATTGAATGATTGGTCGCTCTCACGGGTTACACCAGCGTTTCGCGAACAATCCGAACATATGGAAGAAACAGTGATTTTTATCGACACCGATTACTTGATGACTTGAAATTGACTCGTGAATTTTGCTCCGAGTCACGAGTCAATCCACATTTCTGATGCGCCGAATCAAGTCAAGCCAAGTCATTTTAGCAAAATGACTCGAGTCAAGTCAAGTCATACGATAAAGGTGACTCGAGTCTGACTCGAGTCAAGTCATGACTCGAGTCATCCCAACACTGGTTCGTTGCCTGCTATCTTCCTATATGTGTTTACCTATACTGCATAGATGTAATGCTAATTCCGCATGCAAAGACTGTAATCGCCCTTATGTGGGAGAAAATCATACTTTCAAAATTGATTCCACCAAAGAAAAAATGTATCCAGTCACGTTTGGCCGACATAAGCGGAGAAACGATTATGTCGGAATTAAGGGGAAAATCAATTGTTCGTTAATTCCTTAGTGTCATCAATTACTGTATTTCCACCCGATTAAAGTACTCCACAAGAGGAAATTAAAAGCAACAAGATTGTAACTAACGCAGAAATCTTTTCCGTGTCATTCTGTTCTGGGTGATAGACACACTAACACCGAATAAAAAGCAAATATGTAGAGGCGAGTTCATTGTCCATTGATACTGCATGGATAATAATCATTGTTTCACCATAATCACTTATCTTGTGGTAAAACGAAGGCTTTACTGTTTATTGTGTCATTGCGAACCTGTGTATACGAATAAGGCGGAAAGTATCTGAATGAACCGCGGAGTTGTTTTAGTGCAATTTGTACTTTTATTCTGTTCCCGGGAATTTTGGCTGAATAAAGCGGTGATCCGAGTTTATGCAGATTCGGCTATATTCTAATATTGGCGACATGTAACTCATGTTGGTAGGATGTAATCTTTAAGTGTCGATCTAACAGCGCAAGCGTATACATGTTTCATAAATCGATGCCATAAATGAAGTAAATTCAATAACGTGATATTTGTTTAGAAGTCAAAAACACATACAATCAGAAATGCGTTAATCGCCATTAGCCAACTATATCGTTCAACGTAAATGATTAAAAAATATTAGCTCCTATAAATCAATACTTGCGCGACGCTGTTTACCAGAATATCAAACCCGACAAATAGCAAATAACTTGCAAATACATTGTCATATCCACGTAATCACGCTGAGAATTTATACTGCAATCAGGGTCATATCGCACGATATGAAACTTCATAATTCGTAGAAGAAGGAAATGGTACTGCTGATTCGATTCGGAAATTCGTAGTAATATTAACGTGGATATTTATTTGTTGCAACCAATATTTGCTGTAATCATACCGGTCTTTACACGATTACAAAAAGTGCTAGTACAATAAATGCTAGACTAGTAAATCTACGCTCTGGTAATTGTTTATATGCAACGAAGTTGCAACGATATATGTATTAGCAACGCTTTACCGATAAAAGAGAAGGAGTAGTTTTATTTTATTCTGCACCGTCGTGGTGCTTTGACGATGGATACGTGATAGAACCTAAAGGTAAGTAATCGCCGCAACACCACCGTTTTTCTTCGCAACGCTACCTCGGAATGCTGGGCACCTATAGCGGGGAATCCGCTCATACCAGTTTTAGGTTCAAAACTTTTACTTAGTTTGACCCGGCCGGTGATTGAAGCTACGACCGACCGATCCAGAAACCGGATGTTACACGAATACGCCATCTCTCCCGCATCTGTATCGTCGAAACACCCGTTTTATATTGGCGCATGCCATAAATCATGGAACATGTATGTTTCTGCTTGTAATAAAGATCCCTATATGGAACGAACGAAACTGTCTCAAGTGTAATACATACATAATTACGAGATTTCGGTATTCCAGATCTGTGTTTTAAAGCGGGCGCTAGCGACCCCCTTGGGGGCGTTGAGAGAAAAAGTGGCGCTAGCAGCAAAAGGGACCACCATTATTCGCTATAAAAATATCTTTGGAAAATCCGCAATTGAATACCTATGCTTATACACCCAGAACAGATGTATGAACATGTGGTCCCGTCGTTCGAAGTGTAGTAGGCTATCAGACGCATTCAATCGACATAAGATACCATCTATCTTCTTAGAAGTTCATTGCAGCGTTGCAGCAATAGGTTTTCTAACCATCCAACCTTTAAATTACGAACAGAACTATTAGCTGACGAGGTCTAGAACGCCTGTTAAATTGGAGCTAAGTTTTAAGTGGTTAATGCAGGGATGGCAAACCTTTTCAGCCAAAGGGCCACATTCGATTGACGAACTATTGCGCGGACCACTAGCCGCGCCAACCACGAAAATTTTTCGAAGTTCATAAGTCAATAATATTGTCACTTGACTATATTGCGGGCCTGCTGTATATCGCAGGGCTCAGTTTGCAAGGACTGAACCATTCGGCGCCTGGACAGTGGACATATCGATATCGGAAGCTTCGACAAACATGCGTCAATCATTTTGTGCCTAGGTTTCATAGTCGTCTGTCTTTCTGCGAGCGCAAACTCAAGGTCGCATATATTGAACGACACTTTGTCTCGTAATCGCGAATATAGTTAGACTCAATCTGATACATCAGACGTTCTTTCATTTTCACAAAGGGCAACAATATTAAAAGCAAGAAATCGAGTGACAACATGTTGCGCAAAGCGTGTAGAAATTTAAACTTTTGATAAATCCATCGCAAATGTTTCTGCTTTATTGTAGTGTACGAAGATCTATCAATATGTGACTGGCTCATGAATCTGCCAATACGTCGAAACTGATATTTCAGTCTCAACATCTCAAGTGTTGCTGCCTGACTAATCAAATTTTTGGTTGGCCTTGCAAGTTCACAATCTGTGCAATCCATTTTTGATAATATTACCAATTTCGGAAATTACCTCGCGGGCCACTCAAAACCTTCGCGCAGGCCACATGTGGCCCGCGGTCCACGGGTTGGCCGGCCCTCGGTTAATGCAATACAACGATGTTCGATGACTATGAATTGGTATTCCATCTCATTCCTTGATTGTGTCTGTTCTAATAATTCTACATATATTTGACTTTCACAACGCGTGTTGTGTTGCCTTATGAATGGGATCAATCTAACTAGGACTTGAAATCGCCAACTTTTGGTGGTGACTACTGAAGTAGACAGGCGTTTGTTGCCTGGTTCGTTGCCTACGTAGACGTGTGTACAAAAATTTCGGGAAAACTACTCAAGATTCAGGCATATTGTGTGTCTGGAATAATATGCGACTGGACAGCATTGCCAATTATTAGGGCAAGTTTTTGTTGCACTAAAATCGCAACAAAGTTGCACTTAATTTTGACAAAAGTAAAAAGTTGCATTTCTAATTGTGTTGAATTAGTGGGGTATGGGATCCTCGAAAGGTTCCATTGTATAACCTGGTTCCTACAGAGCAGTCAAATTTGTTACTTTGCCATTTCACGTACATTCTGGCAAGACTGCAAAAAATTTTGGCGAGACCGCCAACAGTTACATTTTTCCCTGTAAACAGCAAGAAAATTACGCGGTGCGGGAATAATTCCCACCCAAAAGCCAAACAGCATAGCAATAACCCCCTCCTCCTGAAAAAAGTCAAATAACACACCCCAGACCCCTAGACCTGCAAACCTGACCCAAGTCGTGGATGAAACACTCGCTCTTGGCGACTTTAACAAAATCAATAGCCTGAATAAGGTTACCCAGTGAAATGTAATATTCGGCGGTCTCGCCTATAATGGGAAACTATCTCAAATTTAAACCATAGAATTAATAAAACGATCTATTCACAAATTGTTCGGACACGGTCGTGCTTGGCAGGGATAATTGAACATGTTGCTTGCAAGTCATTGTGTCATAGATAACAGTTGAGACGCAGCTAACCCATCATATAGCTCTTTGTTATGCAAATAAATGAGAAAAGAACCATACTATAGGAATAGTTTATAGCATGTTTTTAAATCACTCCTTTACATTTTGACGCAATATTTGATCAAAGTTGCAGTAAGAATTGGTATGAAAATGGAAAAAAGTTGAAAAAAGGTGCACTATTAAATATCTCCAGACAGCTTACAACATCATATTACATATACTCTGACTATCTAGGAAGCTGTCGGAAGCTGTAAGAAATAGTTGCAAAAGTTGCAAAAACTTGCCCTACTTATCATATACGGGGCTAATTGATTAATGCTTTAAACTTAGACATCCTACGTGCATACGTGCTTAGGTGCTTACCTTCCAACGTCCCTATACGTTCCTTCGTATGCCATTGTGCTTATTGTAATTAGCCAAGTATCATTGGATTAACTGTATAATTCTGTGTTAGGATCTGTTTTCGTGCAACACCTTTTAGGTGTGAATCCACCCTCTTTTCGATAAGGTGTAGACTTCAATTTCAGCGACAGATGTGACAATATCGCAATGGTTAACTTCGACGTAGAAATTTACAATGGCACAAGAACATCATTGGCAGAGAAGAAAAAAGTAATTTCTTAGACACTTGTCCTTCGCCATTTATTTTTCACTGGCCATCGCGTACACCATTTCATATCAGCCGCTCTAATAACTACACACATGTCGCTTCTAATTTACCTGCAATACGCAAATAATAATACTTGGTTAAGTCAACAGAGATGAAAGGTCCCGCCGCCTCAGTTGCCGCACCTGCGCAACCATAGATAAGTAATGAGACTACCGTGTGAATATTGTGATTGCGCAATGTATTATCACAGTTAAGTCATCACAGCCCTCAATCACAGAAAGACTTATAGGTTTTGATAGCTCGTGTTTGTATTATTGTGTTCTGCTACTCTAATAAGTGCGTTTCTGAATTTTTATGATCAAAGTCTCGTGGACACGACGGCATGTTCTCATCCGTAGTCATTGTTTGTTCAAATAAATTATTTATCTTCATAGAGACAAACCGATATGGCCGTATTTTTGTATTAGATATCGAACAACAAAAATCTATCCAAGGAATAGCTGTAATGATCATGCGCATTCAAATATTTGAGAAGATGGAATCCAGCGGTAGTTTAGACATCGGTTGCCGCCATATTAATAAATTCTACTGCACGTTGGCCGTCCATTTAGTAGTAGCAATGAAGCGAGATAAATACGGTAGTAATCCAAATCCAAATGAAACGCACATATCTTTTCTGCCGCTGTGTAATCTACACCAATCACTGTAATCGCCGCCCCAACACTGATACACTTTTGATATCGCTAGGTATTAATATGAATAAATTATTTCTTGAGAAAAGCAATTTGACTCTATTACTCAACTTTTAAGTGTACATCAGCCTATCCATTTTCCTTAGGCGGCAGGTTGCTTCCTGGATTGTGTCTGTATTTACTAGTCTCACTGCGATTACAGAATATTTATGATATAGGTAATTTACACGTGGGCTCAATAATCATAGCATAACTTCTATATTATCGTTTCTTCATTTTCAATTATCTATACAACTCTAAAATCTTTCCCCATTCTCCATCTACCGCAATTCTGTAATGTAACCCCTTCAAGTATATTGCATGGGAATAGCAACTTGACTTTGTTACTTAAATTTGAAAAGTTTTCTTCAATCACGTCATTTTCCTTGGGGCGCAACGACATAATGTTTTTATTATGACGGTCCGTTCACGAGCTAGCCGATTACCGGAGGAAATGGTCCTGTTATTCAAAATAAATTGACGCAATAGCCCGACTGCAACTACCACTCCACTGAATAATTTTTTTTTTGCTATATTGTATTCTACAAAATTTCAATCGCGCGAAAAATCCACAAAAGCTCGGGCTTGTCCGCTGTCCGCGGCACTGCAAACAAATGGATGTCGGGAGATGGCGCATACCTACAGTACATGTAAAACATGGGAGGATAATTGATAGATATTTATTAGATAATATGATTTCTTGTCATCAGGACACAATGTACTTATTCACGATATACTATTAGCGATGTGTAAGTGTATACGTGCGAGCATGTGTAATGTGCATGTATTATATCCTGCGCCACGATTTTAAACAACTTACTATACGACAAAAGGTCCGCATTGCAATTGCGAACTAATGTACAAACTTGAAAGGTTGCTGAGTATCAAAGAGGAAGTCGGATCTTCTCGGGTTACTGTGTCAACAACACATTTCAAATGTTTCTTATCTTGTGTTTAAATTGCGTGACGCGTAAGAAACGGTGTCGTTTTTCTGGAACCTAGTTTCCGATGCCTGAAGCTCTTTGCGCCGCTTCTTCGCGAGTGTCCAAGCGAGACATTACGAGTCCTGTCGGGGTCTACAATTACAAATGACTGCGGCGAGCAAAAAGATTTCTGCAGCCTGTTGTTATGTCCAGATTTGATGGATTGGGAGACCGTCGGCGCAGTTGATGATCCACTCTATACACTGTAGGTCTGTAGGACCTATGTTAGGGTTGTTCAAAAATAACTTTTTTTGAAAAATTTAACTAGATTACTGATAAAATTGTCAGGTTGCTACGCTCCAAATTTGGGTCAATTCCGACCAGTAAAGGCCGTGCAATCTTAAATTGAAATGTCGACCATTTTTGAATTTATAGTATTTACGGTGGCTAATTTCGACACTTCGATATGACCAAATATCGTGTTTCAGGCATGCCTGAAGGGAAAGTGAAGCTTTTTCCACGGGTTTGCATCTTGATACTGGGCTCTGATAGAGTTGACATTATTGAAATTGCTAATTAATGAAAAATTAATTTGACACTGATTTGCTGGAAATGAGTAAACGAAATTGATACAGTCTCAAAACGATGGTGATGTATATTAGCAAATAAAATACATTAAAGGCTGAAATCGGGCACCATGAAGAGAAAATGAACTGAAGCAGAGGTAACATACAGCAAAATCTATTTCTTAGGTTAATATTGATACCCGAAACTAACTTTTGTCGTGCCAATGTAGATTTGACGACTTTTTTCTAAATAATATCGTTGGGTTATATTTTTCATCTGAACAAGCCACACACAATATGCAATGCGATGTCATGAATAGATAGGAGGATGTCGAACGACACGCATCAGTAGCGATTCTTTGCACTCTAACATCCACCTCGGCCTAGAGTGCCCTATGTCACAGTTCTTTTCGATGTTGATCTTTTTGAAGCCGCGGCCCTTTCTACTAGTTCTTTCCATTCCTTGTGGGTGCTTTCTTTCGTCGGGTCTTTTTCTGCGCTTTTTTTGTCGCCGTAAGAGCGGCAACGGCGGAGGAAGAGGAGCCCAAATAAACCTCCGACGGGATTCGAACCGGATTCGTCAGGTTGGTGGCGCTTATCGTTACCACTACGCTATCTCCCTGTTTTCGTCGCTACTCGTTATGGCATTTGCTTTTCACGACTCCTATGTACATCTAAAAGGCGAATTACGAATGCTGAGGCATTATTTTCGAATTTTAGCGGATCCGCATCATCATAGGCCATTAATATGTACCGTAGTTAACTCGCGCCAACCAACAATAGGATATTTGAGGTATGTCATGTTACCAGTTGGCAGTGCAGTAAGGAGGAATGGTTCCATGCCTTTTCTTCTGCAGTCAGAGAGTTTGCAGAGTCGATAGACAGTTCAATAAACCACAAGATTGCAATCCAATGAAAATATATGGGGTAAGCAAACATTGCACAGTAAGTTCAATATGATGGCGTATATACGGGGCCGTTGTCTCAAATACCGAAACACGAGACCAGCATCGCTATCTACCTAATTATGACCTGAGAGTCCTTGAACATCGAATCGCGAGATACTCGAGTTCCCTTAATATAAATGTCTGGAGAATGATGTTGGATCTCTGAAAGTCGACATAATGTCCTGCAAGTATAGTAGTTCGCTTGCCAGAGAAATATAGACATTCTACCGCAGAATGAAAAAAAAAACAAATGTCGTTCTGCGTTGTGAAGACGACATCCACAAGATCATTTGCTCTATTTACGTGAAATTCACTCTGGTGCGACAAAAGATATCGCCTAAAGTTTGGGAAATATATTTTACTGTATTTTACCTGCTTTGCAATTTATTTTCTCTTTATGGTCCCGGATTTCAGTGCTGGAAGTATTTATATGCAATGTATATCACTATCGTTTTCAAGGGGCTCTTTCAATGTAGTTCCAGCTTATTAATGTCATATCCATTTTTCATGTATTAGCAATTTCGTCATCCAGTCTCGATCACAGGCCTTTATCAAAATGTAAACGCGTGAAAAAAGGCATCATTATCACTTCAGACATGCCTATGGAACAAAATGTTTGGTCATACCGAACTGTCGAAATGGTCAAAATTTCAATTCAAGATTGCGCGGCCTCTACTGGTCGGAATTGACTGAATGTCGGTGTGTAGCGTTTTTTCAGGCAACCTGACAATTTTATCAGTAAGGGAGTGAAATTTGAAAAAGTTATTTTTGAACAACCTGACCTGTCAATCGCTGGTAACTTAATGTGTTTATCATAATTCCCACCGCAGTGACGGGTGTAAATCTGGTAAAGGCACTATCAGGTATACAGATTTGTGCTTTCACAGCAATTGCAATGGATAAAAAATAGTGAAATACAACAATCCTTATAGCTCTATACAGTAGGCCTATACATATATATCATGGAGGTGGAATCAAAATACCTTATTTCCATTTTACAGATTTTGAGAAAATAAACTTTATATTAAGTTTTCCTTTTCTTTTGGTCATATCTTCCCCTTGGCATACTTTCAAACAATGTGATAAATATAAACATGACCAGGATACGAGAGAAAAAAAAAGGAAAATTTGTTCATGAAGTTGAACGATAATTCTTGAATACGAGTGTATGAAGCAGACAAGAATTTTTACATTTAACTGATGCTTACAAACGATAGATCGCGTAAATTTTACGTTGAACACGATGCGGTTCTGAAAATTGGTATCCGCAAGCTATCCTGCTAGGCGCTCAGCAATCACGGATAGCATGGAGGAGAAAAAAAAACGGGGGCGCAGACTAGATGACCTCACGGCCGTATCGCAACTCCGTCGTCAAGGCATCCTGATGGTGCAGGCGAAAAAGAATATCATATCTCTCTCTCTTTCCTATTTCGCGCACCAACCAAAATTACTTTTACGGAGATCTGGCTCGTGAATTATTGTGAGCAAGAGAATGCGACTTGTACAGGGGCTTATTGAGAATGAGAACGTATATTTACTCGTCCAATCGTGAGAAGATGAGGTACTTGGCACATTGATTAGGAAACCGTACCATTTAACATTTAAATTCATTCACGACCCACTTGAAATAGCTCACCGGTTGGGCAGCGCTGGAGTAGTTGGTGGTGATTCTTTTGGGTACTGAAATAATGAAATAATGGTTTGTTTGTTGCGGTATTCATGGTTTTTATCGACTACTATGGTCATTTACACCAGGCCAATTTTTTCAGTTTTTATTTCGTAACTGCCGACTTGTAGCACGGCCGACTTGTAGGTTTTTATAAGACACCGCTTACCGCCTTACATGATAGATATGGCGATGAGCACCCTAGATAAACCCCCAACACTTAGATAGGAAATCTGGAGTCGACCTCGGTCGGACTCGAACCCACAACTCATTAGTGTCCTAGCTGTGGATTATACCACTAAGCTATCTCGCCACAAATAATGAACGTATTGCGACTATATAGGCCTAGTTAATCTATCACGAAAATTATAGTATCGATACTATATTCCACTGTTGTAGTATTGATACCTCGATTGGTAGTATCGCAGAATACGGAACAGGCCAAGTACTAAGATACGCACGTTAGTGGAAATGATATATCAGTAAAGATTTGATTGTCAGTGCAATGTAATAGGTATGTTCGAAAAATACCAAAATGTCATCAATGCGACGTGGAACTGGTATTTTATTTGTTGTGGTACCACGAAAGGTACATATTTGGATTTTCCGCATCTTTCATACTGTTATAAGGTCACGAATGCATGCTTGCATGCTGGTAGTTTATCAGTAATCAGATATCTCGGATCCCTATGTCTGTTTAGTCACGCAATCTTTAAAAGAGCAGTAACCGAGAAGCACGGTTTAAGAATTGAAATTCTTTCAGTCGTGTTTTTGTAAAAGGTCACTTCCTAAATCGCTAATAAACTCACGGATAAATCAGACAGAACGCGACCGACTTCAGAAAAGTCCAGTAATTCACATTCGTGCCGTAGTACGTAAACAAAAAGCCCTGCTTCTTACGACAACGGGTCAAATATTTCAGAGCAGGTTGAAACCTCTGGTCCTCGCTTCATACGAATCGTGTTTTGAGAGCCGCTAAAACTCAGATGTGTGCCGGTAGCCTCCTGAAAAATTAGCCTACTGACTCAGTGGAAAGCAAATGATTGCAGAGATTAACGCGTTCTGGCGTGACACCGATGGGGTTTGTTTTGACACTCGTCACGCTAAGTCTCGTAATGTCGCTGATTTCATAGATATAGTATAAACATTTAATCGGTTTGTACAAATGAACGGGGTAACCTTTACGCCCTTTCATAGAACGTAACTTCTGACGTAGATCCACACATTCGCGTTGGGATAACAATTCGGTATTTTTGATGGCTCCTATCGGCAAAATCCTTCCAACATTGTCTAGGAAATTGGAAAATTAATGGGGCAGTGCCTATAACGAACGTTTGACAACTATAAAATTTTCAGCTTTTACAATTCAGATTAGAATTAGAATTATAGCTACGAAGGTTTTAACCGAATTAGACTTGACTTAGAATTATTGATGTGCAGTTTGCTCCATTAGAATTAGAATTACTGAATTCGCAAAAAATTGGAAATCGAATCAAGTTCGCTTTGTATCGAATCCGAGTATATTCTCCATAGTATGAGAATATCAAATGTATGTACAGCAGCTTGGCATGTTTTTCATAAAACAACTCTCATGTAGCATTTTCGGGAAAGTAATAATTTAAATTATAGAATTCAAATAGGAGCATAAAAGCATTTCAAAAAATTGATTAGAGCTAGCATTGGAGCAAATTAAATAATTGATTACAGGCATTTCGCACCAATTAGTCCAATTGGACAATTAGAAATATATCGTGTCCAAGTGTCCCTATCCCCACTTATCGCGTGAATGTATTAATTCGTAGGACATCGAATATTTCTCATACTTAACTTTAGGGAATCAGGAACGGCCTGTTTTATTTCGTACTTCTTTCAATACTATCACATATATTATGTAATGAAGCGCAAATGTATGTAGATGGAATATACATGCTCATGCGCATGTACAGAAAAGCGGTTTTCAATCGGTTACAAAATCTCCCAAATCATTTGACAAGAATGGGAATATTCTCAATACAAAATAAACAATACAGACCCCAGACGATGGCCTATAAAAACATTATTCTTTCGTCACACCTCGGAACATAATGTTTCACACTTAGACAACAATGACGCATTGTGCGCCGCCATTGTAGTGGATCAGATTTGAAAGATGATACCAACAAAGACAGCGGCTCTCACTGTTTCGCGTACGTTGGACATCTGTATGTTGTGCATTTATACAACACATTCCTGTGATTCAATTTACGAACAAATACCTCTCACGGCCGATACTTTGTCCAGCTGGGAGAGTGCCTTTACGCACCGGGAGAGAGTCTTGTTTCGTTCGCTATAAGCTGCCATATACGTTAACACTTGTTACAATTTATTTATTATTACTATTATACTTGCAAATTGGAATCACATCATTTCTTCTCATCTTCGTTTCTAACCGCACCCGAAAGATCTTTAATTATGTATTTACATACATTTCTTGAATGACTTGCAACCAATAATTCTCCATCCACCTCGACCTAGTGTCCGATTTCAATAGGGTTGCATTTGTGACAAACGGTGTTTTGAAATAATTTGTTTAAAACATGTTTGAATCAGTGTTTAAAAAAGGCCTTTTTAAAAAAAATCAAAATTGTGTTTTTTCAAGCTGTAAAATTATGCCATGATTGTGTCAATACTTTCCAAAAAACATGTTGTATGAGCCGACGGACAATTACCACCAGATATAGTCGAAGACTATCGATATGGGATGGTTTGACCCCTCAAAATAGTCGGTTCAATATTGATAATACAGATACTTCGCCAAACGAGCTATATTTACCCTATATCTTCAATGGTCAATGTCAATCCAGTATGACGTAACAATTGAAAATTCATGACGTCATGGCATTAAAAATATGTTTCAAATTAGGGCCTTGTTTTAAACATGTTTTTTTTAAATTGATTTTTGTTTTAAATGCAACCCTAGCTATCACAGTCTTCTTCGATGGTATTCTTTCATTGTCGGTCCTTTTTTAGGAGCTATTTCTTGCTCTTTTTCTTTCGTTATTGGGACTTTTTCTCTGGGCTTTTTTTTATCGCCGTAAGAACAACAACAAGGGAGACGAGGGGCCCAGAATAAGCTCCGACGGCGGGAAGCGAACCCGCGCTGCCTGCTTAGATAGAGAAAGAGATAGAGGAAAAGAAACAGCGATGCCGTATATGCCGCACCCCATATTTATTGAATAAGTATATACTACAGTATTCACAATTGTGAAGGAACGGTATATACTCCTAATATAGCTTAACGCTGTCGGATATCGTTGAAATGTTATATAGATTACGGGTGGGCAACATGCGGGTGCGGGACTGTTAGACACAGGTATTTCGGAGCAGATTTCAGGTGCCTTCAGGACACTTGAAGACATTAAACTTTGACCACCATAAGGCTGGGTCAAGTGCGGCGGCGAGAAAACCTTGTCCCAAAATGACCGACGCTGGTTGGATTAAACCTTCGATACTGATATGTCCGGTCGACGAATAATCCCGATTGCGCCCCTATTTTAAATCGTGTGCGTATTACATGTTTTTCGAACTGCGTTGCGCTGTCTGCACCATTTATATTTCATCTATGAACGTGTCAGGGATATCTAGATATCTAGATATCCCTGGAACGTATAAACGTATCATACTAACATTCTAAAGTTACGAACCAATGCTTAAAACCATCTCTGACACCCACAAGAGTGTGGCGAGATAGCGCAGTGGTATAATCCGCGGCTGCAACACCACTGGGTGCGGGTTCGAGTCCGACCGAGGTCGACTTCCGAATTCCGATACCTAAGTGTTGGAGGTTTACCTAGGCTCCTCCTCGCCACCTCATCCGCCTCAGCGGTGTCTTACAAAAGCCTAGAGGTGGGCCGTGCTATAAGTCGGCAGTTACGGAAAAATAAGAAGAATATCGGCCTGGTGTAAATGACTATAGTAGTCGACAAACACCATGAATACCCCAAAAACAAACAAACAAACAAGACACCCACAAGTAAGCTATAACGCAATACAAAATTTCACTTCACGTGAAATTAGTTAAGGATATGGTTAAGGTTAGGGCTCTAGGATAAGGCTTTTTTGTTATTCAAGTTTCAGTGTCAAATTGATAAAATTGTTTGAAGGCGAAAAGAAGCGCTGCACACGTAATTTCAGTAAATTCCCACCAGTACAGGTCTTATTACAACAAGTTGAAATTTAAAGCATTTTATAACATGTATCTACGGGTCAAATTTTGTCAATTCGCTATGATCAAACATCGGGTTTCATCCATGGCTTAATAGAAATAGATGCATTTTCATGGGTTTTCATCTTGATACGGGCCTGTGTAAGCGCAAGGGTAGAGACATTAATGAAAACTAATTAAAACATTGATGAGCTGGAAATTAGTCTACTGCATTGGGATAAACCCGTTGAAAGGATGGTGATGTAATTCGCCGATGAAATACTTCTCACGCTTAAATCTGCGAACACGAGAAGGATGTAAGCTGACAAGCAGTAAAAATATGTTTCTTAAGAGATATCTTGAAGTATATTTTGTCGCATCAATGCAGATTGCACGAAAGAATGAAGCGCGTGGCTGTTTACTTCTCAATGCATGATGATATCTGCTTTTCAGAAATCCAATGTCCCCGTAAGGAAAATGCCAACCAATTACGCGCTTGAAAGAATTTTAAATTACCGGTCTACCTACCTCTCACTAGTGAACAACCAGATCGAGATCACCATTTTATGAGCTTGACTTCTTGCTGTCTCATGCCACCTGGTGACAAAATCAGGCAGTTCGTACTTCGTAGTTAGTTGTTAGTATAGTACTCACAAAGTTCTGTCGCACTGAAAAGATGTTACCACCAATGTTCCCTCTAAATTTTTACCAATCTGCGCACAGTCACCAACTCACTGCGCAGACCCTTGGACAACAATGCGTGACGACTAAAAAAAGGTCATCACTTCGGATTTTTTGTGTGCAACATTTTTTGTGCGCAGAGACAGTGTCAGCACTGCGCATTTGCGCACGTGCGCAGCTTAGAGGGAACATTGGTTACCACTACGGATGGTGTGAACGCGAGGTCCACGTTCGCCTTCTGTGCGTGAACGTCAGAAATTTAGAGGTTCACGTTCCCAAACGAATCTTGGTAGGTTCTGCACTGCCGTGTAGGCCAGGGATATGAAATCATCGAGTCATCTGCGGCCTGAGTACACCAAAAATATTTTACATTCAAGTCAACTTATTACTGGCCTGACTGACCCAAGCGATTCATCCGATTTGCCAGGTAATGCTGAGTAAATGCTAAAAATGCTTGTTTAATCCAGCATATTGCTATCTAAGTGGAAATTTCTACTGTCAAACACCCACATAAATAATGATCTCCCAAGAAAAAAAATCTCGAACGTGTTCAATGAAACATTGAAGATATCGTTTATATGCCACATTCTTACATGCCGCCGTCAATGCTGCGTTTACAAATATGCGCTTTCAAAGAATGTTGGTTGCTGTGAAACAATTTATGTATTCTCCCCCACTTTCTTTAAATACGAGGTGAGTTAGTACAATGCGATGGTTCAATAACCTCTTTTTTATGTCCTATGAACAAGAGTGGTATATGTGATGATTTAATAATATTGAACCGAATCCGAAGAGTCATCGTTCACGGGTAAATCTCCCGCACTCCTTACAACGCATATAAGCTTGACCAACACACACATTAAAATCGGGTAGAGATCGAGGTAGTCGATCATTGCTTTGGTGATTTATAATTGAATACAAAGGCTAATCTTGCCAATTTCGGTTTTGCGAATAAATATGTAGCTATAGCTAAGATAGGGTCCTTGTGATCCGTAATATTATAGTATTATGGTATAGGCTTGATCATGAAGCAGTCCACTGGAAATCAAAAAGGATGGATTTTGAGGTTACATTTTAACGTGATTTGGCTGGTCCGGCGCAACAAGCGATCAGGAAGTTTGCAACCGACCAAACAGTTGACACAAATTGAATTTGGCACCCCTTCTATATGGACCTATTGCAAAATGCGAAAACACATGCCGTGCCATTGAATTAGAGAAATGAAAGATCAATTTTTAAATTTATCTAGAGTTCTAGACATTTGGAACGCATTTTTCTGCATCGCGTCGTAATGGAGTTTACTAAGGACTATACTTGACGTATAGGCATACGTCACATTCCTGCAATGCAGCAAGTGCTGTACCAAACATGTTTGAGTTGCTTACAACTCGTTCAAAGCCATCAGCTAGGCCTACATGTCAAAACATACGAGCCTGTAACCAAACTACGTTGAGATGAATGTCGAGAGTATAATTATCCTGACATTTGACAGGATAATAGAGGCTAACAAACAGCGCAGTTACAGTTCTTTCAAATGAAACCCAACAACCACAATCAAGTTAGTGGTTTTACCACAGCTTCGCCTAGCACAAACGTAGATGGAACCGCGTGTAATATAAAAAATGGAGAAGCTACTTTCTTATCAAATTAAAGTTTGCAATACTTGGTTTTAACATCCATAATCAGCATGCGGTATTTACAGAACCTCCCTTCTCTAACATTAAAGTAGAGGCGTGATGTTTTACTACCATTTGTACCTTCTTTGAATCGTTTAAAATTTTTAATTGATTTTGGCGGGCGTCGACGTTTTGTGAAAATGAACAATATTGTGCGATTTTAGAGAATTTGTAAAGCAGAAGTAGGCAGGCAGAGCAATGGTTTTGCAGTAAAGTGTAATCAATCAGTAATTTAAAAAGGAGGCCTACTATAAGCGTAGTGGTGACGCAATGCTTGTGTCGGGAGCATTAGCCATGGCTACGAACCTATGCAGATTTCACCTGTAAAGGTTTTTTGGCGACTGAATGTAAAAAAATCGGCACTGTAACAGTTCAAATCTTGTCATCAGTAGGCCTAATGTATAACGGCAACATCCAGTTGGTAAAAACAAAATTATTACGGAACTGTGGTCTGTTCTATAGCCTTAGACGCTTCATGCCACGCTGGGTCCTTCTGATACTCTTTAAATCTTTATTTCAATCGAAATTACAATGTGACATCATCTGCTGGGAGCTGTGTTGTGTTAGCGCACTCAAGCCACTTCAAAAACACCAACATCAAGTCCTGCGCATCATAGCCAGGGCCCCAGTGTGGCCATGCTGTGCGTCTGTGAAATCACTGCTCAATAGGTTCGATGTGCTTTAAATTAATTTCATGAAAGATATGTGGAAACTAGAAATTGACAAGTTTATGTATCAGTTCCATTGTTGTCACTGCGTCGAAGATTTCAATGACTTTTTTCCGACCGTATCAAAAGTACACATCATTTTCTACAGACTGAATCAATACTACTTAGCGCTCTATAGTTTACTGTACCATGTTCTAACATAGCATATCGACCTCGCCTTCCAACGCATACCATTTCTTTTTCTCGCTTCGATTTCATTTCAATAGCCTACACCACAAGACTGCGATACAGTAAAAGAGGAAGATGTTGAAATGACTTGGAGTAGTCTTCGATATCAGACACCCACACCTGGCCTGCGATGTAAAAAAGAAGGCATGCACACTAAATGAATAGTAAAAGAAGATAATATAAGAAGGTGACAAAATTGTTGCATGTGTCAGAAGACGAGATCGATATGTCAGGTCGTGTTCCTGTTAACTAGAGGGCTATTAAGGATTCACATAATTGTTACTATTTCGTCTTGAATGTGGACAATGGACAATTGGACATGCTCGATGACTGTCGGATAGCCGGCGAAATACTGATTCACAAATCAGGTCTGGCATATTTGATAGAGTGATGATCTTTTGTATGTACCATACGGTAGTTGGACGACGTGGGCGCGCGTGTTTCGTACTTACGCACTTTTGATAGCGAGGCAAAGAAGTCCGAGTGGACTATTTGTGGCGACACAGTGTGCTCGCGGAGTCAATCGCGCATTGTTTAGGAGATTTGCGATTGTCCAAAACAATGGTAATTTTCATCTTTAAGTTCGTTTTTTTTTTGGGGGGGGGGGGGGTTTCCAGTACCCGGAACCAGATAAAAATTATATATTCAGAATCAGTATAACAATAGCTTTTGGATAATACCGGTTATATTGAATTTCGAGGTGTGTCCACCAGCACTAAGGTCACCGAAGTTTCTAGCATATTTCTAACAAATATTTCGATTTTTAGTTGCAGGCCTACTTCCAATGAATAACCCCTCACCATGATTTCAAGCTAGGCCAGTTGTTCCCAACCTGGGGGCGTGAAAGAATCTGAAGGGGGCGCGAAGAAGCGGTCGATCGACTGACCATTGTTTCGCGCTCTACACGATTTACCTCCAATTCACGCGTGTTTCTCTATATATAGACCAAATTTCATATTATTTAATCCTCTCATCAACAGTCATAAAACCTTCCATGCCATCAAACAATCTGTTGGAGTTGCTAGCATCCCGGTTGGACTTTGTGATATGACGAAGGGGGTGGGGCGCGAAATTTTTCACTATCATAAAGGGAGCGTGTCTAAAAAAAAGGTTGGGAACCACAGAGCTAGACAATGAATATTGAATTTGGTTTGTTTGCGAATAAAGGTGATATTAGAATAGAATTATTTCACTGGTCCGGCCCGCGAGCGATCCGAAGATATGAATCCGCCCTGCGGCGCAAGTTGAGTTCGATACCCCTGCCTTACACTAATCTGCAAGTCTTCGGCGAACCTCACATTTTCACTGAACTACAATACCACATTGCACATCTATCTATTACCGGTTACTGGAGTACAAAATGAGCTGTACTTCGATAACAGTGAAGAACAATGTATTTAAAACATCATTTCCACTCATAACAAAAATATGATCATGAGTATTTACTGCAGGCCGGTGTGACTTCTGTTGTAGACCTAGAGGAGATGTGGTACCGACGGATCGAAAATTGCAAATCTCTGGCCCTCAAATCTTCAGCCGATAATAGCAGATATTTTGCAGGCTCAACACTTTGATCCAAGCTCTACCTATCGCTGACATTAACATGAATATTCGTTTTTCCAAAAAATATTTATGAACGTTTAAAAATTGTTGCTCGAACGTATCATCAGTCCCCACCCGGTGGGTCCAAAGGTACACGACCATGGGACCTATGAGACATATGCTCAAAAACTCAAACGTTTTATCTTGATTTGTTGTGAACTATAATCTATAAGCTACAGCAAGCCAAAGAAGAATGTTTCAAGAATAAAATAGAATATATCAACTCAAATGTGGGCGTAAAATCACATTTCGATTTACGTCCAAACTTACAAAATTAATGGCACATACATATTACCCGTAAATCGACATTTCGATTTTCAATTACCTCGTTATAGCGAAAAAACACCACAGGTAACTATGATTTGCAGCCTCCATCTATCTAGGCGTGTTTCTGTTGTTAAGTGATTAGTTGGTCCGACTATATTGCTTGATTTGGCTATGGTACCATAGGTCCCCACACTATAAATATTGTAATTGAATCGAAAGTAGTCAATTCGAGGATGGTATTGAATTGAAAATATGTGGGATTATATACCCTGATCTGTGCCCTACACTTCACATTAAAAATTATGGCCGGTTTGTCAGTGTCGAAGGTGGTACAGAAAAATTTATACGTCAATCCAAATTTATTTCACACCCCCCCGAAAACATAAATCATCTGCCACAGACCCCATAACCACCGCAGGTTGAAGTTTTTAGCATGTGAGGAAAGATTCTGCCAGCATGCAATTGTAGACAAACTCGCGTACTGTAACGGTGGGATTACCACAGAGAAATTTTCAAGTATATTCGGTCCCACTGTCTCATCGGTACCATATTATACCACACTATTTGGCATTATTCACGCTTAATTTTCTCAGCTACTAACAAATGCAATCAGATACACAACAAACCTGACTGCTTCATGTTAAAAATTCAACGACTGAGTGTTGGCTGATTGTGTAACCGGAAATATTGCAACTGGCAAACAAGCAAACTCGTTTTTAAGTTGTTCCTAGTAGGAGTAGAACGACCTACAATTACACCTGACGCCACCTGAATCTTTGCAATAGAATCAATACCACAGCTATCATCATAGCACACAAGTACAATCATCCTTCATTGAAAACAGATAATAAAGACACATTTACCGGAGAAAAATTTTACACATGTTGCACGGAATCGTATGTTCACATCAACAAGTTCAATCGAACGAGATCAGCAGGCTTTGGCTTTGCTGCGACGGCGGAACTTGTCCTTGAGACGCAGGGGCTGGCTGGTCCTGAGAAGAACAATCGCAGGTTTATTTTGGAGCTCAACGGGGGTGGTCTGCGAAACCTATAAATTTGCAACATCACTGATAAGCGTAATTGTGAATTTCTAAGTTATGGTGGAATATATGAAGCTCTTTTGCTTCATAACAGCAAAAAGTTCTGGCAACCAGGGGTGGCCAACCTGTGGCAGTATGGCGGAAATTATGCGGCAACACCTCATTCACTTAGTATGCGATGGTGGTCGTCAACATGCAAATTAAATTTACGAATATACTCCTAAATTTTTGAGGCTATAATTAATGCTGAAATTTTCTTCGCGCTACGAGCGATTTAACGCTACTCGATTATCGATTTCAATGTGGTAGCGCCCCTTGCAATCTGAGCCCCAGAGTACAGATACGAACAGCAGGGAAAATGATGCGGCCAACAACAACACAGGACCGTGTGCTCCTCACGAAAGAAATTTGTTTCTGGTACGTTTGGGCGATTATAATGTATTTCCGCTATGACGACAATCCCGATGGGAGGTCAAGGAATAACAGCATGCAACAAAGTGACTAATTGCCAATTGGCCAACCCAAAGATGCATCATCATTTATAACTTGCCCGAAATTTCCCATCAACTCTACCGCTGAATCTGATCACATGGGCTGAGAAAGGATAAATATTTGACAATAATAAGGGAAACTAATAATATTAATGACGAAATTCATTTGTGAATTTGAAAAAATTTTAGCGCTCGGCACAATTATAACACTCACTCCAGTAACTATTTGTAACATGAATTTTTGCGATTTCGGCAGGTATAGTGAAGTATAGTGAATCAGTAGAGAGATTAGTCCGGAGTTCACCGGCAATGGACATGGGCAGTTCAACCTATTTGTTTCATTTGACCGTTTATGATTCACAATTAGCAGACAATGGGCTATCTACAACGGTAGGCCTATAAAGTAGGCTACAAGCTATAAGCTCAACGACAGTGCAAACATCTACGACACAAACGAAATGTAGACTGCAAAGAAATTTCGACTTTGTAAATAATTTTGACAAATTTTTCACCTAATGCTACAATTTTGACATGACAAAAAAATCGCCCTAGCAAAAACACTATGGCTTGGACTTGACTTGATTCGAGTATCAGAACTACTCACTCGGAGTTGACCTTTTGCACTAGACTTGGAATTGACTCGGTGCTGAATGGAGACTCGACTTGACTCGAGACAAAAGTATAAAAGCAAGATGAACCTGTGCCTCAGAAGCTTGTCACTACCTGAATCACTGGGCCTAACCCTAGCTACAAACTAGTCTCAAACAGTGAACAAAAATAGCACACGAACCTGCTGCGGGTGTTGGTAATATTGCTGGGACGCGTTCATTTGATGCGAGTTTGGATCCTCCATCATCATGGCGGGCTGCGTCACTGGAACGGATTGCGGGATGGGATGGGGAGTCGGAGTTGATTGGGGAGTGGGCGGCGGTGCTGTGGCGACAACCTTGGAAGAAGATATTGAGAAATATGTTTCATATAAAAACCCTAGTGAGCAAAAACTGCTCGCCGAAATTATTGCAACCTACCGAGGCCGTAATGACTCGAGTCATGACTCAACTTGAATCACAATTTTTCGTTGACTCGACTGGAGTCATTTTTATACAAATGGAAAATGACTCAACCAAGCTATTTGACTTGATTCTATTCTCCAACTAAGCCCAGAAAGTTTTATTTGTTTGAATAAACATCTTGGGAGTAAGAAATATCTGCATATTATGAATGCTAGTCACCCAATATCACCCCAAGAGTTCCAAAAAAGTGAGTTATACCCAACTTGAACTTGATAATGAGCAGCGAACGCTTTGACTGAGATTTTACTCGGTGATGAGTTGGAAACGACTCGACTTGACTCGAGTCAAAATTATGAAGGTAAGATTCACTCGTGACTCGGAACCTTGTGACTTAATCACAACTTGGCAATCTACTAATATAACAACTTCTGATATACTGGTTCCCAAATGGGACAATCATCAACCCAAAGCGGCACAGGGATGATGTAGGGTACACATGAGCACATTTAGATCTTGGAAATTGAATATTAAATTTCCTGAGGGGTATTCCAGTGCCAGTACTTTGAGAAGTGTTGACTGTTGACTGTCATTTCAAATTTAACATCACAGAAATAGATCTGAAGAAGGAGTTAGTGCAGAGCTTTAATACATAATTGAAAATTATGTCCATATTGAAATAAAGCCGGATATTTTGAATGACAATCGTCAGGGGCAATCGACAGTTGATAAACAAATGTCTGTTGAGTTCTCTACTAGTTACTGACAAGTGCCAGCCGAGAATATTCCAGTTTACTTCCATATAAATATATTATTCACGAATAGAACTGATTTCCGAAGTTATCAGCCATTCATTCTGGTTATGTTAGGACCTATTTTTTGGACTGGCCAAAGTCGATGAGAAGCATCAAGAAAAATATCAGATGTCTCCTGTTTGTGGTGATTGTTATGAAATGTAAATTTCATCAAGTGGGTCAATTCAAGAAATAAAATTCATGTTCACAATAACAACACAATGAAACTATGACGTTATGAACAACTCCACCGCCACACACTGGTTGGCTTTATCACACACCTGGGTGGAGGCCAGGTCCGGCAAAGCTGAACCAACCGCAGACATATTGTAAGCGTCGACGTTCTGATGCATTTGTTGTGGTGCTTGATGTAACTGCGCCTCTGCGGCCGGTTGATAGGTCAGGCCTGGATTCGGATATTCTTGATACTGTCCGTGCTGAGATATGGGCTGGGCGACGTAATGAGATTGGGGCGGATTGCTCTGAAGAAGTAAATGATACCGTCAGTCAGCAGTTCTTAATCGGGGTTCCCTATAGGTGAAGATACACACTTGACTTACACAGCAGAAGTTAAATTGACTTGCATTATATATTTGTAATAGCTCAATTGTCTTTGTTTTCTTGGGAAATCATGTATCAATGGTTTTAATCTTCATTGCTGCTGATGCACAGTTTATTTTATGCAAAAGTATACTATACAGGGTTGTGATGACTCGACTCGAGTCATTTTCTTGAAAAGGTGAAATGACTTGACTTGAGTCAATTTGTGTATTGACTCGACTTGTACTCGAGTCATTGCCTAGGACTCGACACATTCTACTTTGTCTTATTCAACTCTCGTATATCAGCAACGATAATTGAGAAATAGGCCCAGAAACTGTCTTTATCTGTTTCAATAAACATGCTTAGAGTGAGAAAAATCAGTATATTATGAATCCGAGACCTTTGATATCACCCAAGAAATATACAGAAGTGAGTTAAACGTGGCTTAACTCGATGCTGAACAGAAAACACTATGACTTGGACTCGGACACGAGTCTTAACACCTGGACTCGGACTTGACTCGGTGATGAATTGAAAATGACTCGAGTTGACTCGAGTCAAAACTACAAAAGTCAAATTGACTTGTGACTCGGGGCCTTGCGAATTGGTTACTATCCTATTTAGTGGTTCATGAACAATTTTGAACCCCAATTACTTGGCTCCTGTCAGTTGGAAATGAGCAAAATGCATTGTTTTTTTAGACAGCTTAACAATTCCAGGAGGTTGGCCACATTAAATTTTGAAACAAACATTTTAAAATACCGGTACCGCTGATAAACTAAACAAATTTGCAGCTCTAATAGCTTTAGTTCTACAGCATGGAATTGAGACAAATTTGGCGTACAGCGTTTCTTAGCAAACCTAACAATCTCATCAAATAGCCACTGACATTTGAAGAAAAAATTTAGTTTTGAACAACCTCCATGTCCAACGTGGACATTTTACAGCTGTACAACATGTATTAACTAAACTGAAAATGCATTTACTTTGAAGACTGTTGATTTAAGTACCGTGTGTACTTAGCACAGTACCTTCTATGCGTAATCCGGGATTATAAAAACACTGCAGTAAAGTTGGCTATAACTATTAAATTAACAGCCCTTGTAACTCGCAATGTCACAATGGCAACAAACAAGAATTGAAATTATACAGGCCACTATACAAAAACAGTAACACTGAAGTTGAATACGACAAACGCATACATAAAAACATAAAAAACTAATGTGAGATTTGCGAGTTATAGAGAAACTCTTTTCGCCTGCATAAACTTGCATTGGTCATCTTGAATAAATATTGATTCCAACTTCCAGCATCAGCTTTACTATTTTCGTACGGATAGTTCAAACAAAATGGGCTAACATTCTTACTTGACAAATTACACGATCTGTGAATTTAATTGCGATTTATATTTTCTTGTGAATAAACCATCAGTTTCTCACTAACTAACTATTAGAGAATTAGAAGGGACATTGTATAGCATATGAATATCTTTCAACTATCCACTAGTTGCTGACGATTACCCCTGACGAGTGTCAGGCGTAAATATGCGGGTGTATTTCAATATAAATGCACTATTCAATTGTACATTAAAGTTCTGTACCTCCCGAGAAGCTCTTCGGATGTAGTCTAAAGCTGTTCAATAAAATGATGAGGTTTTGAGAACGCGCCTTAAGCTGGATGCCATATCGTTTGTACATTGGCTGAATATATCGGTGTCAGTGCAGGTGCTAATTGTTATCAGTTTTATCGTTATTTTAGCTCTTAGCAATGAGTTTGTAAGCAGATGGCACATGAAATTATACAGTAAGGCCCACAATATTAATCAAAAAAAGACAACATACCATTCCATATTGATTAGGGAACATCTGTTGCTGCTGCTGCTGCATTGCCTGAGGCGGGTATGATTGACCGTAAGGATTGTATCCCGGGGAATGCATTGAAACAGCCTGACCAGGCACTTCTCTAAGAGGCTCGTTCATGGCGTTTTGTTGAGGCACATACTGAAGAAAAAAACACATAAAGTTAACAAGATTGTACATTTTCATTTCCTTGACAACTTTGATACTATAGTGCAGGACAACTAGATAATTCGAGCAGTCTAGTCAGACTAATTAGAACAAAATGCAGGTTATTAAATTCTAATCTAATTCCTGGTTTTCCTGGGTACTTCGATCATATATAATTAAAGATTTTGCCCTTATTGATACTATTTTTTCAATTCGAAACTTTTGTACTCCAAAAACTTAGCTTCTAGTGGTCTTGATTGAGCCGAATTTGTTGCGCATCACTTTTTTCAGACAATCAAACAATTTCATGTGGTAGCACGCGAAATCCAAAAAATTTTTATGTTCATTTTTATTAAATAAATCCAGAATTTTCTACTACAATAACTTCGCTTCCACTGGTTAGAATTGAACCGAAATTGGTGTGCGGCGTTTTTTGAGGTAACCTAACAATATTATCAAGTAGCCAGTAAAATTTGGAAAAAAAAGTTATTCTTCAACAGCCTTAGTGTACAGAAATTCGTCATTTTCATGCTGATGTGGATGGACTCGGGATTTGATACAAAATGAACTTTGATTTTTATTGCATTTCTTTCTAATTAGGATTTGAATTCGTTACGCAATTCAGTAATTCTTATTCTATTCGAATTTGCAAAAAAAAAACAGTGTAGCTTCAACTTTAATTCCAATCTGTTAATGGAAAAATGTGCAGTTTTACTTCTGAATCTAATCTAATTTGGAAAAACTGAAATTTTTCTAGTTCTCGTCTAGTCCTGTGGTTGTCAATCGCTGCTCCACGAATAATTTTACATATTTTACATTTTACATATCTCAATTGCATCCGACCAAGATCGACTGCAGACGTTCTATATCTATCAAGGTTTAGGATTAAAAACTATAGGCTACGACAATATGTTAGAATTCGATTCGAATCAAGTGCTTTTAATGTAGTTACTGTTGGATGTTATCAGGCACCACAGTTTTCATTAGAAAAAAAAACTGTGCATAACAAGGCCCATGTTTCAACACAAGCTGAGAAGCTGTGATGTCACTAAACAAAATAGAACAGAGAGGCTCATATCATCAAGAACACCAGCACATATACAGGAGTCGGCTTAAGATTTGTGTGAATTTTACTACAGTACATAATAATGGGCTCGGACACTATGAATTTCGAGAAGATCAATTCATCTACCTGGCTGTTGTACCCTTGCACAATCATGGCGGGCTGCATGGCTCTCTGCATGATAAACTGCTTCTGTTGTTCCAATCTCGCCTGCCTTGCGGCTTCTTGATCCTGAAGTCGTTGCAATGCGATCTGACGTTGGTAGGCCAAGTATTCCTGAACAGATTGAACATTGAAAATGAATCCAAGTAGCCATGTTGCAAAGCGATTTATCTGAGAGTAGTAACAATGCTGTCGGCCATGATTACAATTCAACAACCCACTCTATTACAAGAGATGTATTTTTGCATTATTTCAAAATAGCTTAGGAATTAGTCGGTATCGGTGGCAAAATTAATGATAGCAGTTACATTATCATTACAATGGTGAATCGTTTATACCACAAATGGTTGAAGACAATGCATTTCACACAAGTAGATGTTTCATGGCTATGCATTAGGGCTGTTCAAAAAAAAAAAAATTCTTCAGATTTCTCTAGCTACTCGATAAAATTGTTAGGTTGGCGAAAAAAACGCTGCACACCTACTTTGGCTCCATTCCAACCAGTAGAAGCGATTTTCGTGCAGTAAAAAGCTTTTACTTTATCATAAAAAAACAGAAACAAAATTCATAATATTTCTGCCAACCCCATAAAATTGTTAGGCTGTCAGTGGAGATGATGCTCATCAAATTCGGCTCAATTCCAACCACTAGAAGCGAAGTTATTGCAGAAGAAAAATCTCCAATTCCATGATTTTATATTAAATGATTGAAGAGTTAGTCACCGTAAATACTATTTTATTCAAATCCAAATTTTTCTACTGCAATATAACTTCGCTTCTAGTGGTTGGAATGGAGCCAAATTAGGCGTGCAGCGTTTTTTTCACCAACCTAACAATTTTATCGAGTAGATAGAGAAATCTGAAGATAATTTTTTTTAAGCATTTTATGTTCACATGTGCCCGTATAACTTTTAAAGCCGGATAGCAAATTATATGTCACCTGCTTTTTCTGTCTCATAATCTCCAATTTTTGCGCCATCTGAATCTGCCGCAATCTCTCGGCGTCTTCCGCGGCCCGCTTCATTTTCATCTTGTGTTCCTCTCGCAGAGCGTCCAGGGCGGCGCGCGCGTCGCGAATTTGCACCAGCTTGTCTTGCAAGGCCTCGTACTGCACTGAATCAAGCCACAAGAAATTACTTTCATCGCTTACAGATACAGATAGTGGTTAACAGCTACAGTTGGACAATTAGGTAATTTTCAGCTTTTCCAAATTATATTGCAATTAACATTATAGCTACATTTTTTCCAAAATTAGATTAGAATTACATTTATAGCTGTTTTTTTCTAACTAGAATCATAGCTAAACTTTTTTTCAGATTAGATTAGAATTACACTTATAGCTAGTTTTTTCTGAATTAGATTGGAATTAGAATAATAGAGCTACCGTAAACCGGGGTAACTTTGGACAATTTTCAACAATTCCGCTTTGTATCTTGGAAAGGCTAGGGTGTAGGGGAGGCAAGTTTTGTGTTTTTCATGGGTCATGGAGCAAAGATTAGAATTACCTAATCCAAAATCTTCATGGTCATAAATAAGTACCTTATTTTCGTAAATTATCCGTGTCCAAAGTTACCCCTGCATGTGGGGTAACTTTGGACAATGTAGTTTTTTGTATGCCTTTACACTCTATTGTTTATGAAACCTCGTAAATGAGGCTTATTTGGTAAGAGTTGATGAGAGCAGTGGCTAAAACTGAAACAAAATAGTTTATGTCTGCCCTATTGCATGATTTTTACCTAATCCGCCCCCCCAAAAAAAAAATAAATAAATAGGTAGTTTATGAAGGGTAATGCCCCATTATTCATCCCTTATCTCAATTTTCCCTCATGCCTCCACCAATTGGGACTTATAAATAACATATGGTGATGAGGGGTATCCCACTGGCAGTGTCAGAAATCGACAGCAAATATGAAGCATGTTACCGTGATTTATTGCCGATTTCAAATATGTTACTGTTCTTTAAAAGATACACTTTCCCTTTCTTATGCCCTCTGATAGATATATTTGTCATAATTGACGATATCCCATATTCAGCAGGCACATCTTTAGGAGTATGTGATAAGTTTTGAAGTAGCTTACACCCGATTACAATCTCTCAGCTCTTTGCCTACCCATTTTTCATATTTTGGCAAACTCTTAATTTGTTAACCTTCTCATTCGATTTTAAAAAGCCATCAGGCCGGTCATAAGGAATATAGTTGACGATACACTTTTACACAGATGAAGCAGCCACTTTCCAGAGCTCTAAATATCACATTTTCCACTGTCCAAAGTTACCCCGTTCTGATAAAATTTGACGGGGCAACTTTGGACATCACATTTTCTTATATTGATCTAAGGATGAGCCCACTGAGATTTTTGCCATGGATTAAGACTATTTAGAGGTATCTGCTGCCAAGTTTTGAATCTATGAATCACATGCTATCTATGTTTGGTTGTAAGAAGTTTAATGGCCATAAATTTTGATGAAATTGACCCCCGCCATTAATTTATCAATGTTGGGTCAAGTTTAACTGGTAGTGAAATGAATCCATCTTTTATTGAGACTACTTGTGGTACTGTTGCCTCATGAAAAAGAATTGGACATCCAGCGGCAACCCTTTTCCATCAATAACCATTTAAATCTTTTACTGCTTAGTGTCCAAAGTTACCCTTAAGTCCAAAGTTACCCCGGTTTACGGTACAGGTTTGGATTTGAATAAAATACTATTTACAGTGGGTAGCCTACACCTATAATAAATAATCAAAGAATTAGGTCACCGTAAATACTGTTTTATTGATAATCCAAATTTTTCGTCGGCAATAACTCCGCTTCCACTGGTTGAAATGGAACCAAATTTGGTGAACATCGTTTCTGTAGACAACCTAACACTTTCATAGGGTGAACAAAAAATTTTAATTTTTTTTTCATTTATTTTTATATTATTAATAGAATCTATCTTCTGCAGCAATGCGGCTACTGGCTGGAATTGAACCAAATTTGGTGTGCAGGCTTGAATTAGGTCACCTGACAATTTCATCAAGTAGCCAGTACAATTTGAGAAAAAAGGGCATTTTTGAACACCCCTACTGTCCACATCCACGCCTTTCATACCGGGGCTGTAATGAGTCGAGTCGCGAGTTTTTGGTGACTCGACTTACCTCTAGTCAAAATGAGTGACTCGGGTGGATGATTTTGCAGAGACCTACTTATCGGGAAAGCTATTATAATCTATCAGGCTATACTTGTTAATCTTATCTTATGCATTGCAGAACAGCTTATTATTCACAATAAGTGGGCTCACATCTTTTTTCCTCCATATCGTTCATCTGCTGCAGCAGCGTGGGGTGCATCAAGTTGATGCTTTGAAACAGGCTCTGCACAGCAGAGTCGTTGGCGATCGACCTGCTGCGCATCTGGTTCGAACGCATGCGGTTCATGAAGATCTCCACACTGGTGCGGAGACCGTGCAGAAATTCCTCGTTGTCCGGAATGTCTAAGCCGCCGTTTTGGAGACTCTGCAATAACGGCTGCAGAATTGGTCGTAGCGGTCGGAAAACTTGCACAAACAACCTATCTTATTGACGGTTGACATTAACTAGCTTTCCGAATATTTCTGCTGCTAGTTCTAGTTCTAGTTCTTATAGCGCATTTGGAACATCTAGGTTACCTAAAAACACGCTGCGCAACAAACTTGACTCAATAGTAACGAGCAAAAGCGGCCGCAGTTCCGATTAAAATTTTTGAATTTATTATAAAAGAAATTGAAGAAAATTTCAGATTTTTCTGTAAACCCCGTGAAATTGTCGAGTTATCTACAAAAACGATGTGAAACAAATTTGACGCAATTCCAACCAGCAGAGACCAACTTATTCCAGTTTTTTGTCAATAATTCTGGGATTACCCACCATCCAATCTATTTACGCATATCCACGAGTTTCAATTGAAATAACTTCGCTTGCACTGGTTAAAAGTGAACAGAAATAGTTCTTTTAGGTAACGTGGCGATTTCATGGGGTTGGCAGTACAATTTTAAAACATTTATTTTCATTTTGATATTAATTTCAAAAATTTAAATAGGCTCTGCGGCCGCTTCCTCTTGTTGGAAGTGAACCAAATTTTTATGCAGCGTTTTTTTTGCCAACTTAACAATTTAATCAGAGAATCCCCAGAACCCCCCAAAAAACTTATTTCAGAACAACCCTACTGTATAGATCTCCTGTAGCATTAAAATTTGTATAAGACCATAGTAACATTTGAGACATCAGATCACAATTAGATGCTCCATTTTTTGATTTGACTCCAATAAGTCTAGAATAATCCAGTCGAGTCCGAGTCTGCTCCGAACGGGCATCACGTTACCTCGCAGTTAGTTCAAACACCTCCAGACTGTTAGCAGAGCGTCACCCGCATCGGTTGGTCAACACCGTTTCAAATCGCTCATGTATCGGGACACAAGAATAATCTTGTCTTTGCCAAACGCCTTTGTGCGGACGACATGAAAAGTTAGACCGACAGTTGGTTATTGACATTGAGAACTTACAACAATGTTGATTTAAATGTCACCCGCGCCGCACGTAGATATGATACCATTTTTTAAGTTTCCAAACATACCGGAGATTTCGGTCAAATATTATCGCTTTCAAAGCGTAATGAAAAGCAAGATTGATATTAGCATGTAAATAAGCGATTGCGATTGTCCGATTAAAGTCCTAAAATGCTTGCATTGTCCTAACGTTTTTGTAGCCAGACAAAAGCCCCCCGCGCTAATATTGACATTAGCCCGGCTCCAATTGAAATCAAATACGAAATAGCGGGATTCGAAATGGCGGTTCTTACTTCGTTTGCTTTTTTTGGTTCCGCGGGTTCGGTGTGAGTTTCCACGACCGCTTCTGGTTCTTCGGGGGCTTCCTTCACCTCCCGTGTCACCATTTTCTTTTTAGAATCCACGTTACCGTCTTCCTTGGTCTGAACACAAACGGTGTTATTATATTGGCACCGTAACCCGGAAATTACCTGATCAGTTATTTAAAAAGGCATGATCGAAAATATATCTTGGAAAAATGTTTAGTCGTCACAGTGGCTTCCTTGTGCATTATTTACTGACACATTTTTGGCTGAAACTCATCAGGGGTAACAGTCAACAGCTCGTTGAGAATTGAAAAGAACATTTTACATAAACGGCATGTTGTTTTCAACACTCTACTAGTTGCTGACAAGGCCAACCCCTGATGAGCGTCAGTCGAAAACATTCAGGAATATTTCATGAATATATTATTCAATTGTACGTGGAAGTTACGCATGTCCAAGGGTCTCTCACTGGTAGGCCTAGCATAGCATTATAATGATAACATCAACGCGTCTCCGAATTTGTTTTATGTTAGCCTGTATTGCTAATGTTGTATCAGCAAAGTAAACGTTTTGTCAATTAATTAGACTGAGTAATCTAATCTCCAATACATACCAAAAATTCAGATTACCTCTAGCGATTATTTTTTGACCTAAAATTGAAAAATTTAGGCGTAGTAATTAAAAATTTTAACACCAAAAAACTTTTTTTGACAAATTTTGACGTATGAAGAACTCGGGTAGTCGAAATTAGTATTATTGTAGAAAATAGTGAAAATTTATTGCAATTTTGTTTTATATTGGCAACAAAGTAAGCGTTTTGTCAATTAATTATGGTGATTATTATTTTGATGTATGAAAAACTGAAGAAGTTGAATTGCGCATTATTGCACAAAAATTTAAAATCTATTGTAGTACTACTACAAGAGATACTTTACATCTTATCGTACAAAATAAAAATATATAGGCTACATAAAATCTATTCAAAAGGGCAAAAATTGGAACACATATCAGCATGTTCGGTAGAGTGAATTCACTACAAATCATAGCCAATAGAACTGCAGTCAAGAATTGATACACAAAAACTGTTTGATACATCTGCCAAAACTTAAGCTGCATGAAGTGTCTAAAGCACCTAACTTACATACAGCTGCCACAAAATGACGACCTAAGTTTTGATGTGTGTTATTGTGTTCATCATTACAAGGTATCAATTTAATTATTTAACTAAATGGTTTATTCACAATAAGTAGACAATGGGTAATTCCAACAGTATCAACTAGGCTGAAAGGTTCAAATGTAAACTGGAAAGTTCACTAACAGTGCAACCTCTACCATACCATTACAATGTCAGTTAATATCCGACTTTTATTTACAAGACAAAAAATAATCGCCCTACTAATAACATTTAGCCATTCCAGGGAAATCTCCAAACCTATTGATAAAAATCCAATGTAAAATAACCATAGTCCTTAAAAGGCCTATGGACATATAATCATTCATATAAGCTAGCACATTATGCTAAACAGAAATCAGTGTGGCGTGGCAAAGAATTCTTTACAGCAAGCTTAAAATGTTCAATGGAACAAAGAAACCCTAGTTATAAGCTGATAGATAAACTGGAGCTCATGTATGTAACAGGACCTTGCTGTAAGTTGGACAAATGAAATACAGCGTTCAGTTTTAGCGACAACTTCCACAGAATATCACCAAATCTATCACATGGTTTGAAGTATTGATGGCTAGCACACGCAAAATCAATCATGCTCAATGGTACAACGGGACCGAGCAGAAATTACATGATAATAAAGAATGTCTTGATTCGGATTATTGGCATGATAAAGGGCAGTGTTCATATAGAGTTTGGATCTTTTTTCATAAGACCTGTCAACAGCCATTGAAATTGCGACGCAAATATTACCAAGAGCACAAATAGTATGGTTTCAAAGTAAATACTTAAACCAACCTGTTTATCCTGCGAGCCTTTCTTCTTCTCCCAGTAATTCCTGTTAAGATATCTAGCCAGCTCGGGGTCCAAGTCAGCAGTATCCTACCAATAAAAAAAACTATTGTAGTCACACTATAAAAGTCCATTGAAGTCTCATAACGGCAAACTAGTAGCTTCATTATCATGCAGTTACATCAAAGAGAGCAAACATGGACTAATGCTGCTCACAGACAACAACACAGTGACCTATCTTCGTATTTGCCTTCCAGCCAAATACTACAAAGCTTGAATTGATCTCTCAGCTCATTGACAAGTATTTCATCACGGATGACCAGTCATATGAGATACATGGGCAGATGGTTGAGTTCCCCTTATCAATAACACACAAGCTGCATCGTTATTTAGGTCATGATGGTACTTGAACACTACTAGAAATACATTCACAGTTGCCAGTTAGAAGACTAGTTGTGTTAATGGAATTGTCTGAAACATTAATTGAAACAAACCTCAGTGTGGTTGATTCCAGCTATAGAGAAACTATTAGCAAACTTTATCTATTGACCAATGTATGGGTATTGGTTGCCATCAACAATACAATCTTGTTACTAATCCACACACATTACTCTTTAGTGGCTGGTTCAATTGTGCCTGGTGATCTCATGTCATATGTGCGTAATAACAGAATGGAGCATTTCTCTGATCCTTACGTAACAAATTTAGAGAACATATAATGTGTTTTAAGCAATATACTGCTCATGAAATGATAACAAAGAATAGGTAGCCCACATTTCCATGAGAGAAATCCGCAGGTGATACCAGCAGCATTACAAAAGGCTGGAGTGGAATGGTGAATAAAAATTCTAGGGTATATCTGCCATGTGTACATCATGCATTATAACAATTATCAAATGCGAGTTCAAGCAGTTGAGTTGTTTTTGTTATCCACTGAATTGTTGATTTATTACAGTCTTTCAAGTGGAGTAAATAAAAGCCTCATGACATGAGCAAGGACTAAAGTGCAATAGCACCACCAAGAGGATACAATATTAGGGCGTTAAGCTTTGGAAGGTTCAGGTATACTCTAATTTTTCCTGTCATCCAGAAAAATCTCTCAATAAATGGACAAACTTGATAACCATCCAGCAAAAAATACATAGGCTGACACCAATTATATTCAATTGTACATAGCTCATGGGCTGTTGACTAATATCATACATATTGGACGTTCACTAAACCCAATTGATGAAGCTCTGCTTGAAGTATAGGATCAATTCCACCTTTAGGAATACCGGTAGCCTAATAACGAGAAGTAAACATACTTGGAGGGGTTGGAGAACTGGTTACTGATTTCAAAAAGGAGTGGAGTGAAAAAGGTTGAGAACCACTGCCGCAGCCGTTGATAATTAAATTGATGTTACTAGGAGGCTTTGTGCAAAAATTAGATTTAAATCGCGATGTTCTTTCAACACTCTGTTTACGCAGACTTCATAATCACTAGTAACAGGGTTGTAACCAAGTCGCAAAGCTCAGAGTCCAAGTCAGCGAGCAGAGGGTCGAGTCCGAGTCATGGTAGTATGACTCGAGTCCGAGTCCAAGTCATTGTGTTGACTGCTCAGTTTTAAGATAAAGTCTTGTTAAACCCACTTTTTATAACACTATTTGGTGATATCGAATTGTTCGCATTTATAATATACTAATTTTACTCACTTTTGGTAGTTTCTGGTCACATTTTCAAATACCAGTACCAATAGACGAAATCCCAATGGTGTGGTTACTTTACTATTCCTTGTTAATACAATGAGATGCCGGTTTTGGCCGTCTGAGTCTCGAGCCAGATGACTTCGTTTGAGTCATGCGCAATGAATCGCGTCCAAGTCAAGTCAATAAAAGGCTAGTCCTTATTTCAAGTCATGGATCGAGTCATTAAAACCTACCATATTAGATGTGTATTGTTGTAGTTGTAGATTTTTGTTTTTAAGACTTAGAAAAAGGTTGAGGTTCCCGAATGCATGGAGATTAACGTCATTGTTACTCAGGCTGTTAAAGGTAAGACTAACTGATATACATACACAAACTACTTTATAATAGTAGTCTGAAAGACTCGGAAATACATTCTTCCGTGCTAGTAACATCAGCAAATGATTTGACACTGACCGGCAATCCCAATTGATATCCACAAACCAAAGACACTCACCGTAGTGGGTACTACTTGAGCCTGCGTGATAGCTTCCTTGTTCACTGTGGCGTAGATTTCATTCGCACCGCGTGCTGGCTCTTTCGTAGACAAACGAGAATTCTCCTGTTCGTTCAACGACATGGCGATGGCTATTTGAAGCTCTTCTTCTTCCTTCAATTGCTGCTCGCTTTTGCTCGACGGCTTCTAAATAAAGGATCAATCGTTGAAGGCGGCGTTATGTGTGACTGCAGTGTGTCGATATTATTGAATTATTATATATCGATATTGAAATAAACCCGAATGTTTTCGGCTGACACTCAACGGGGGTAACCGTCAGCACCTAGTGGAGAATTGGTGCCACAGAATACTTGTACAAAGTACTGGATTTTTTAAATACGCAACTAGAACTAGAACTACTCACTGGAACCATCCAAGTTTTGAAATCCGCAACTAGAACTAGATAAAAAAATCATCACTTTCGAAAACTTGCAACTATAATAAAAAGCCTTTAAAAATCCGCAACCAACCAGATAAAACACTACTAATTAGATTCAATGCTGGAGTTAAGAAATATCAGACACAGTATCTGCATTTTAGAAGTAGATTATTCGTTACTGGCCTCTGCCGAACCAGTAGTTATGCACCTAACACAACTATCAACAATCAACAACGCATTTTAACATTCAAAATAGTGCAGATGGTTAATATAAACCATGGACAAACCAGCAAACCTGGCTCTCTTTTGCCAAGGCGCTGTTGAGATATTCCTGCGGCAATTCGTTCGAGTCAGATTTGGCGCTTTTCCTGCAAAAGAAAAATAATACTTCTTGTTCCTTTAATGGATCTCAAATCTAAGACTGTACCAGTAGGCCCTAATTCGATCATTTATCACTTTAGGGGAAAAGGAGATCGCACTATGGGTAGGGTTGTGACAAAAATCACAATGATAGGGATGGGCAGAATGACTCAAGTACCCGTACTCAAATCTGCATTGAGTATCAATTCTAACCATTCGAGCCGGGCAGTGAGATTGTTTTATTAATAGTAGCCCTACTGAAATTATGCAATCCATGGCATCAAGAGTTCATTTAATCAATGAAGACTATTTAGCTTCGAGGAAATTGTCTACTGTGGGAGCCTTGAAACCTTGATTGGCCGTATTGCAGCATACAAAACAGGTAGCAACTTGCCACGTCTTTCCTAGTGTAATCATGATGAGTCATACTTGAATACTCCACTCGACCAGAGGCCTAATAATCGATTCAAAATTAGATCCCTTAATGGCCTAAAGTACTGATCTTCTGCAGTAAAAGTAACTTATTCCAGGCCTGGGTTTGCCTGAAAATCAAAAACTGTCGAGTAGGTACAAGCACTATCAAATCACATCCACTCGAGCAACTAGTCAAAACAGGCAAAACCTACAATTGAGTACTTCAAAAACTAGTCCTGCTTCTGGACCACTTCATAATATTAGCATAATTTTGGTGCAATAGCGCCATCTAGCTATGCGTTTATCAAATGGTTGGGCTTGAATAATTTTCTGTGATAACAAATCCGACCTTTTCTAACTGGATTTCCAAAATGCGCAACCACAACTAAGTAGATCAATAGTTTGTGCTAGTCCAGTGAAGGTCCGCAAAATTAGTAACCTAAATGTAGAATTCATTTGCAAACTTACGCGTTGATTTCATTGTAACAGCTGTCGCAGACACGAACCTCCTTCTCAATGCCGAATTTTGGGATGATAGACTGCTTGCTGGTGCACTTGTTGCAGAACAATCCTCCGCAGGCCCGACAGTGGTGCTGCAATTCGAAGAACACTCATCAACCGGATTATCTGATTTCATTAAGCGCTATGATTTATAAAAATTGAAAATTAGTCTACATCAGTGGTTCTCAACCACCTGTCCTCGAACCAATGCCCGTCCGTCACAGGAGGTTAGTAACAGAGTACTCCTACCTATTTAAAGTACTCAAGTACTTATTCTCTTGCAGTACTTACTCGAGTAAATCCAATTTTCCACCTCTATTTTGCCATACTTTGTGACTTACTTTTTACTATTCACAGTTGGTCAAGTAAAAGTAATGTATCCTTCCATCAAGAGAGAGATAGAGACCAAGACGGATAAATTGAGTCCAGAATTTCATTGCTCGAGCAGTTTTCAAAGTCTGCAAATTCTACTTCAACTTGCTTTGAAAATCACTACTTCTACTTGCATTTGAATAGCATTCTGAGTCGGCATGCCTACTTGAGTAGCATCCTTGACTACTTTGACCACATCTGCTTTCCGTGTCAACTGCAGGCCCTCCAATCCGAATATATCGTCAATCGTGCAATACAAATAGTTCGACACACCAAATTCTAAATGTTAAGGTTTAAAAATTTGGAACTTGCTGTGTAGTCATATGAAGTCCATAGACTACATTGGACTTGGCATATGTCACAATTCTGCCAGTGTTGCTCCAGACTGTTTAGAAGTCGCTTACAACACATTTAAGACCGCAATACCTTTCAATCAAAATTCTTTCAAATTTTAACCTCAAATTACCTAACAGCCAAGACGCTTTTCTTTCGAAATAAACTGAACAATCAAAATCGAGTTGACGGTTTGGAACAGGACTTTGTGTGGCACGTCTGACGTCAATACCAAATTTTTCAATAAATTGAATTTCACAGTATTTTCTTATAAGTTGCACACATTCGCCGTAACAATATCTTAGATTAGATTAACAAGGTTGATAACCACTCGCCCATAAAACAAATAGCAATATTATTTTTGGCAGGGGCATAGGAGCATATGCTGCCACCCCTGGCTTTCGTTGAAAATGCCGCTCAGATTTAGAAATAGTTTCACAATCTTTCCAATTATATTTACTGGAAATCTTGTTGTGTCGACTCCCACACTACCCACCTTTTTCAGTACTTCAGTGGTGTTGACTAGAAAAAAAAGGTCATCACCTCACATTTTGTCGCCTCCTTGCAGCCTGCCGCCCATGGCACGGAGCCATAAGCACCAAGTAGCTGCTCTGCTACACCACTGCTATTTGGTCAAAACTTTTACAGAAAAATGGCAGGATGTCATTGTAATCATCAGCAGATGTCGTTGGTCAAATCAAACTCACGACTAAATGCAGCCTACTTTATGACGACATACCTTTCGCTGAACAAGTCCAAACTCGGATTTACACTTTGAGCATTCGTCACCATCTTTCCAAACAGGCGCCTGAAAAAATCATCAGTCATATCTTACCAAAG
The DNA here is from genome assembly GCF_051294905.1 of Botryllus schlosseri. Taxonomy (NCBI): domain Eukaryota; kingdom Metazoa; phylum Chordata; class Ascidiacea; order Stolidobranchia; family Styelidae; genus Botryllus; species Botryllus schlosseri. Next base: position 25,056,764 of record NC_137247.1, on the reverse strand, counting down.
ATGCACGCGTTCAAGTTCACGAAATAGACAGAAAGTCTTAATTTTCGCACTTTCAACAATCACAACAAAAAATGAGCAAGATAGTCAAGTACTTCTTGAGCATATTGGTATAATTAACAGGTAGAAGCACTCAATTACACATTGACGTAGGCATTCAATTTTCGAGACATGTGATATCGACTACAAGCGGAAGTCGAAAGGTCCAACGTTGACTACATTTCCTCCAAGGAGACTCAATAATGTTCAACCTATGGAATCTTGAATATTACACTTGTCATTTTGAATTGCCTTAACACCCACAAATAGGAAGATCGGAATCTGGTATGGCAACATAAAGATGGCAGAACACATGTGTCAAAGATAGCACCACACAGTCGCGTCAAATTTACAAGCTTTGATTTTATGACACATTTTTTGCCAAGAACTAAAAGCTGGTGACACGAATAAAATGAAAGTGATGCACATAGCGGATGTGGGAGTTATGCTGAATCCCGAGGAATCGCTCACCTTCTCAGACTTGAACATATCGGCGGTGTTAGTCGGAGTTGGAAACTCGTATCCTGTGAAAAAAGGAGTATACCGTTGGTTGGTAATCTGTAATAGTCTTCACTAGAGATTGCAAAAGCAAAAAGCTTAGTCCTGTATTTTTCTCTCGTCGAGAGTATTGAAAAGGTATGGAAAAAGAAGGCTATTTCAAAAGTATTAAAAGTAGTAAATTAAGTATTAAAAAGGATTAAAAAATCCGACGCATCGGAAACTTCGATTGGGCAATTTATCCTTTTTTAAATCCTTTCTCCTAGTGTGTTGCAACATGATGCACTTATATTGGGGACACAGGACTCGCTCGTTTCCGATACGCAAAGTAAATTAAATCTTTGTTTCTCTTCCGATTTTATATTCCATCCTCTAGGGTTGTAACCAAGTCACAAGTTTCCGAGTCACACGTCAATGCCACCTGACGACAGTCAAGTTCAATCGATTTCAATTATGGTTGGCCGCATGTCCACATGTCCACCCTTTTTTTCATTAGGCCTACTTCTAATGCTACTGGAGTAACATTGTCAGCGACTAGCTGTACCATTTCTAGCATAATTGTTTAGATCAGTGGTTCTCAACCGGGGGTCCACGGACCCCTGGGGGTTCGTGAAGCATTTTCAGGGGGTCCGCAGAGCCTCTAAATTTGTAGAATGGTCGAAAACCTAATTTCTTTTTATTTTTAAATTAGGAAAAGCATGAGCCAGTTTCGCTTCGTAATTACTAAAACTTTACAACTCAAATCATTCAAGTGGTCCTCTGAGATGAAATATCAGACTGCGCAAACCTATTTCAATTGTCAAATTGGCAATAGCCTGCTGTGCAAACATATTGCTGTTTAGAGATGATTTGTTGGGGTTTGTGGAAAAATGAAATGTTGGAGATAGCAAAATCAAACAGGGTGACTTCGAAATTCTTGCAAAACATTTTGGATATGGCTTTGTCAGTCTCAGCAAATCGGTAAACAGTCGTTTGAAACAGAAATTCCTGAATTTTTTCCTAATCTGTTCCAATGAAGGAATTGACACCTCGCCATGAAATCCAATTTCTTCTTTGATATAACCACTAAATACCTTCAATATGAGATGCTATATAGAAATGACTAGGCTGGTCGTGATACCATAAATACAGCTGGAAAATTACCTTCGAAATAATAAAAGTGTCTGCCCAATTTCTACATTTAGTGTACTGAAATTTTCAAAAAAAGTCATTTTATGGCTGTTTATCGCTAGCCTGCAATTAACATTTGCATGAGACGGATGACGGTTACACGATAATTGAGCTAATTTTGAACGAAAACTTGAGGGGGTCCGTGACGGTCGAAAAGGGGTCCGCGAAAACAAAAAGGTTGAGAACCACTGGTTTAGATAATAGATGGCAAGCGACGTGGTGCCAACAGACTCACCCTCGGCTTTCATCATATTATATAGATTGGTGGCTATTTTGTAATCTTTGCTGTCCTTGAAAGCGATACCCCAAGCCTGCACCATCTCCAATATCTTGACCTTCACGCGGTCAGCCGACGAGCTCTGGAAACGTTCGAAAACGTTAAATCACCAATATCGGTTTTAGTCTCAGGACACACGGGGTAAGCATAGTCAGATAAATAAAATAGTATATAGCTTTCAGATGTATTTCTTAACTTCAGCTCATTTATTTAATCAGCTTTACATGTGTAAGCTATAAGACATATACCAATATTCCCAGTGTAGCAGATGCAGCCTATAGTTCTCTGACTACCTACTACAGCGCTGTGATAATAATATTAGGTTCACAGATAATATTCCAGTTGATAATGCACTTTGAAAGAAATATCAGATATTTATGCACTACCTGTATGCAGGTTACAAATAATATAAGGACACACCTTACATGTCAAAAATCGAGCTAATATTTCAGATCATGGGCTTATATTATTGAGCAGTGGCAGAGTTCATCATTCCCAACGAAACCACAAAGGATATTTAGGTCATGTGGTTCTAAATAGAATTGTCAAGCATCCCCTCAACTCTACTTGTAAGCAAATAAAAAATTTGCGACTTTGTCAAATTAGATTGTCATTAGAATTACTGAATTAGCAAAAACTTGGGAATTGAATTCAATTCCTGTTTACAATACAACAAAAGCAAGTAGGCCTACAGTTTATTATCAAAATAGAGTTCATTCTTATGAGCGCAAGAATGGCAAATGTCTGTACACCGGGCTTGGCTCGTTTCGTACTATACAGTTGTCCTGCACCATTTTCAGGAAAACTAGAAATTAGATTAGAATTAAAACGAGAGAATAGAAACATTTCACAAACTATTTTAAAATTAGACCACCGGTACCAACATTTCGCTCTAATTTGTATAATTAGACAACTAGAATTATCCAATTGTCTAAATATTCTGGCAAGCACTTCGATCTGCTTTGTTGTTATTCGTCAGAGTCATTTCATAAATACGATTCAATACACTGTTACCTTGACCATCTCCTTCAACTCCTCGAGATAACCCTGCGTGATGACTTCTTCATGGACTCCGTCACCACAGTTTTTCATTGCTGTATCCAAAACCTAAAACGATAACGTCATGTTCAACGCAATCAGCCGCTACTTGCAAAGTAAAAATATTCACACTCAGGGCAAAGTAGCACACGTTGGGATTCTTCTCGTCCTTGATCCGAGCCTTCATGAATGCCACGGCATCTCTCGCTTTAATATCACCCCCTCTGATCATGTCACATAGCGTGAGCATGGAGTCGAAATCCGGTTCTAGCAGAAGGTTGCTGGTTGCTTTATCTGAAAATGTATCATGAATATGAATATGGAGAATCTCGAATACAATGAAACATAGGCTAGTCAGTAGGGATGGTGTGAACCTCTGAAAGGTTCAGGTTCGTGTGAACGTAAACATGAGCCACATGACATCATATTACTAATTTCAACCCTACATATCAGTGAAGTGATCGCCCATATTAATGTACACGATACCTAGCAGCGACTCGGGTCACATAATACCACAATGCTGAAGAACATATTGACGTTTTAAACGTCGCCAAATGTATCAACTGGGGCAATCAAATGATATAATATCCCATAAAATTGATATCTTCCATCGCTTTAACAACAATTTCAATGAGGACTTGCAAGGGAATATAAGCTTCCGCCTTAACGGTCTAGACCAGACAATGTATTCGGCGTCAGAGAATTGCTACCTTGATATTGAGGAGAGTGTAAAACGGGTTTCTTTACTTGCCACCGATATTACCATATTGACAAATTACATACGGTAGCAGTAGACAACACCCCAATCGCACGGATTTGGTCTTTATGATACAGTAAATATATGAAGTCAAGATTGACCCAGTTCGCCTGCTAGATGTTTTATATCAGACAACGATAGCAATTTCATTAATTGGTTGAATAAGCATCATTCGCTGACTACCTTCATATAGTGCATTTCAATCTTGATGTTGTGTGATTGCGGGTCAAGCTCACAGCAGAGAGTCACAAAATATTCACCAACGGAAAGCTGGGTATTTCGAGCAGACTTTTGGAACAAAGCAAGTAAAATTGTTTGAGATTGTCAAGGCAGGCTCGTTTAGTGTTGATTGTTTTACGCTGCCAGCGCCATGCATAGAGAGGCCCGAAGTTGAAATGCAATAAATTTGAACCAAAGATGTTATAATGAAGAGAAAATTGTAATGTATGAAAAAGGTTCACAGTGCAGAACCTGCCAAGGTTTGTTTGTGAACATGAACCTCAAAATTTCTGAGGCTCACACACGGAACGCAAACGTGAACCTCACGATTACACCATCTCTACTAATTAGTCGGTTAGGCTTGTTTTTGATTCAGGGTACATTGTGTTAATAACATAGTTCTGTTGAATTTGAAGAGCTTCTTGGCATTACAGAACTGCAATATACAATTGAAAAATATGATAATTGATATTGAAATAAGCGATACGATTGCTGATGAAAAAGTTCTTCTGAAATTTCAACTGATTACTGGAGATCACCCACTGACAAGTGTCATCCAAAAATATTTGGGTTTATTTTGAAGTGAAAATATTATCCATTTCTGTTGAATTGCATGCAAGGTGGTCGAAATTACACTCCCTTTCAAATTGCCCACCGTGACCAGCACATTCCAGCAATCATAACTGGTATGTAATAATTATTTACTAGACAGGCTACAACAGGAGTATCAGGTGATCCACTATGCGTTATTAACCAAACTACAATGGGCCATGGAAATTCATTTTCAAAATTTGGTTTTTGAAGCAGTTCTGTCGGCGCTTCTTCGATATACGCCCCAGATCGAAACAGTGCTCCCCGTGACACCAACAAATGTTTCACATGAACACAATAAAATTTATAAACGTCAAAATAAATTGTTTTTTGCCTTTGTTGTGGAAGGGGGATATTATGGTTGGAGGAGAGGGGGATATTAGGACTGGGGAGGGAGGATGTTAGGGTTGAGTAGAGGGGGATATTAGAGTTGGAGAGGGGGGATATTAGGGTTCGAGGAATGATGGATATTAGGGTTGGAGGAGAGGGGGACATTGGGGTTGGGGAGGGGGGTATTAGGGTTAGGGGATGGGTTTAGGGTTAGGGTTAGAGCTGGGTTAGGGTTAGGAAATGGGGATATTAGGGTTGCCGGAGGTGGGATATTAGGGTTGCCGGAGGTGGGATATTAGGGTTGGTGGAGGTGGGATATTAGGGTTGCCGGAGGTGGGATATTAGGGTTGCCGGAGGTGGGATATTAGGGTTGCCGGAGGTGGGATATTAGGGTTGCCGGAGGTGGGATATTAGGGTTCGGAGATATATATCCCAAGATGGGTTTAGGGTTAGGGTTAGAGCTGGGTTGGGGTTAGAGCTGTGTTAGGGTTAGGGTAACCCAAGAATAGGTCTGGAGTGCGGGACACGATATTCCACACTCTCCCGACCATGATACCCAACCCTAATCTTGGGGTCCTAACACCAACTTTGACCCTAACCCGCCTCCAACCCCAATATCCCCCTTCCCCAGCTCTAAACCTGGAATACCCAAACACAACCCTAATATCCACCTACCCCAAACCCATAATCTCCCCCAACCCTGATATCCCCAACCCCAACTTTGACCACATCCAACCCTAATATCCGTCTCTCCACAGACAAAAAACAATTTATTTTGAGAGAGAGAGAGAGAATTTATTCGGTCCATGAACATTGATAATACACATGGTATAGATAAATACAAAGGAAAGTATATATAATTCAGAACCAGGCTGTAGCGAAGGGATCGGGAGATCATCAAGTCAGCTACAGCCTGAAAGGAAGGTTGTAATATGAAACTTATCACATAATATAACACATTTGCAAGCAAAAAATATAACATATACGCAATGTATCAGAAACAGATGAAAAAATGAGTGGGATCACAGTAGGTAACCTGAATAGACGAGATAAAACAATTGCACTGGCTACAGGAACACAAACTAGGCAAAGAGACGCTGATTGACACATTGATTACGAATGTTCATATTTTCCTACAAGATATTCGTGAAACACTTGTTTAAAGATATGGAGTGGTTTATCTTTAATATGGGGTGGAATGGAGTTCCACATACGTTTATAAAATTTGATCGTGTCCATGGGAAACACTTGCTGGTTACATGTGAAACACTGTTTCGATCTGGGGCGTATATCGAAGAAGCGCCGTTCTGTCTGGAAGCGGGGAAGCCCCGTTGATTTACACGACCATAAAATTACTCAGCCTTGCAAGTTTTTTTTTTATTATTTCTGATTTTGTCAATGTTAATCGTAGGATGCACAATTTTAACTAGAATAGAACGAAAATATGCAATAAAAATAAATATTTCCGGTAGTACTAGTACAGTAGTACCATTTCAGAGTTACATTCCACAATGGCTATCATATATGCATTGTCTCCTCTTCAACAATTATAGCAATTTCTCCGTATAAAAATGATGTGTACCGTGGCTACTGGCCATGTTGAAGGTACAAATTGTGATAAGAAAAAATGTGATTAGCTAAGTTTGAAATCTTGCTCCACACCTAAACTCAAAAATTTCATGTTCTATATCAACTTCGTAGTGAAATCCCTGTCTGCCCTCAATCAGTTACAGGCTATTACCATAATTATGAACCTATGAAGATCCCTACATCGGAATACTAAATAATATGGTAGAAATGGTAAATGAGGTAACTTACCCAGCACTTTTTCGAACTGCGTTTTCGAACGAAACATCTTCCTGGGTAATCTACTGCAAGTAAGAATTAGCTCTACCGTATACTTTTTTCTGGAAAAATGTGAAATCAATAGTAAAATGCTGTGAACAAATTCAGTTTGAAAGAAAATTATATATTCCCTTAGTGATGAATAACATCCGAGCTTGAAGCTTGCTGACTCAAAGATAATCAAGTTAATTTCCTACTTTAAAATAACATCCATTGGAAGATAAGATAGGGATAGGAATGCGTGGCTAGAATAAGCATATAACTTTGTTTAGATATTTAGACAATTTTATACTGCAATGCCAATCTACTCTATGTAACAGCATCAATACAAGCTCTGTTCCTATATGTGTTACCGTTTTTCATAACAAAACCATTGTATGATGTATTTTATTATATAAGTAAACACAAGCTATTTTCCAAAACAAAGAAATACCAAAAGCAAATATTCATCCCATCACAGCTTTTATGTGATTATTTGCATCAGAACGAAAAACAGAATTGTCAAAAAATATTTACTTTAAACAATTTACAAGGATGCCAAATTCATCTACATTGGCAAGGAATTGAACAAGATTCGTGACTGAATAAAATGGAAAAGCAACAATGTGCAAGCCCCAGTATAGTATTATGGCCTCAATGCTCGAGATGGAAATTATAACACTGAATAATAGCACCAATTACTAGCGGAACCTCGTCGGTAAAAAACATGTCAGTTAGTCAGTCATTTTGAAAAGATACAGGAAGCGTATATGAAAACAATGCATATGAATTATGATTCATGATCAAGGTAGTCAAGTCATGGTACACAATATTGCTAAAGTACAAATATTGTGACCAATAAAAACTGAAGCGACCAGGTCGAAATTGCACAATCACGTAACAAGTAGATCTACAGTACTGTAAATATAATATTCATAATAGTTTAAACCAAAAAAAGAAAATTTTGCAAGAGCGAGCCTACTCCTGATTCTTCCTTAACATTGAGGATTGAAGGAATATGCCGCAAGCAGTTATATTAATTCTGTGATTCATTAATTAACGCCGTAACGTACGAGATTTGAAAATGAGCTATGTCGACCCCAGAAATCAATGACAGATACTCTGTAATATCCACGAACATTAACATCTAATCCAGAAGCATGTATGTAAACAAGGGAATTAGATATCACTCTTACTTTATTAACGATTGTATGTTGTTTACAATCAACATCAGTGCATAGTTGCACTTGATATGACGATATACACTTGGACTTAATCGACTCATCATTCCAAGTTACTTGAACCTGAGCGGTAGTGATGTTAGTCACTGAAATTAGCTGAGGCGGAGGTAGATCATGTTCGGGTCTCCAACAAATTTGTAGCAACATTACTCCGGGCATGGCAAGTGATATGTTTAGAGTCAAAGACCGCGATTCTGCATTAATTTTGTATGGATCGTTACAATACGGTTCACTTACACTATGCATCTTCGAAAATACGTCTGGTGTGGGAAAGTCAGGCTTACCGGCCATGTTCCAATATTTAGATGGGTTCACTAGATCATTATTTATGACGCACTGCATCAATCTGATATCGGAAACGTATTTTTCGTTGATCAATTTTTCAATTGATAGAAACACATCAAAGGAGGATGTGGAATTACTGGTATCATTGCTGGCATATAATAGAACAGAAACTTCACGATTAGAGCAATTTTCACGACATTCAGACGCGATTACACCGATCAAGTCCGATTTAGAATTCGGTCCAACCCCCGAGTACAATTCTACATCCCCTAGCTTCGACAGCAACACCATCAAAGCGTGAATAGGTTTTTTTACAAGGTGCACATGTTTTGGACTTGTGTTGTTCATCTGAAATCTAGCCGTCAGAGTACGCTGCGTGAAATAATGAGGACTGTAGCTCAAAAACCCATTATCGTTGCTTAAAAGTTTGTAATCAACGTCGCAGCTTGAGTTGGAAATAATTGATTTTTGATGTTGGGCGATTATTTTGCTTACAATCGCAGGGTAAATCGCATCTGCTCGCCACTGCAATGGTTTACTCCAACCCACCATTGGATCTCCTTCATCATTAAATATAGGAACTGCGGAAAGTTTTGGGTGGAGTGAATGAATCTTATTAATTGCGGAAAGTTCGCTCTCGAGAATATAGGTAGACGAACCACCGCCTTTTTTATGCATAGAAATATAATCAATACGACTTCCTTTATCTCCAGTTATGTAATTACGACCATTGAGACAATGATCGAACAAGGCCCAGCATCGCTTTGAAAATGATTGTTGTCGGCAAGACCCCCCTGGACCCCCAAATCTGAGGGATGGGTCTGCGGATCGTAATCCTTCAGATGATGCATCGTAATATTTAAGAAATCCCTCCACAGACATTTTTACATCATCAAAATCGTTATGATCTGGCTCGTTCCAAGTTTCAAAGTTCCATTCAGCAACAGTGTCAAGCCCGAACAGATCAATGTACCTTTGCGCTAGAATTCTTACAAAATCCATCCACGCTATCACTTGATCGTTATCATCAAAATTTCGGAATATCCCAGACGGACTGCCCATTAGCTCAAAACCGGGGTTCATATTCAACTTTTGCAGAGTCTTCATTAGAATATCCAGATTTTGAAAGTCGAAGGACTTTGAATCGTTATTGTAGGTTACCATATCCAACAGCCAATGCATGCGCACTTGCTTTATGCCAGAATGCGGAACAGAGGCGATATTCAATAAATTCAGGTACATATCCTTGCTTAAGAAGTAGTCGGAAGCGTTCTGGTGCGGTAAAGGAGGACACATTCCAGTGCTCTTCCAAAAGTGATGCAGAGCAGACACCGGTTTCGCAGCATCGATGTACAAGTTGACGTAGCATCCGGTACATAACACCGCGCACAACGAGCCTATGATTAGAACATTTACGGAGCAATACTGCCTTGTGCGAAACCAGCTCATATCTATTGTAATTTTACGGAAAACAACAGTTGTAAAAGGTGTTACTATCGTGAGTCATATCACCGTCAAGTCGTCAACATCGCAGAGATGAGCGGATTTGAAATTTCTATGTCCTAATCCAATCCAAATCCGAACCTTCAAATCCAAATCCAAATCCTAATCCATAACTTTTTTCATATTCAAGTCCATGTCCAATCCTAATCCGATTCCAACTGGAAATTCAGAAAAAATACTAATTTTATGCAACGGAGGGATTCGAAAATTTTCTTTCACAATCAACGATTCCCTGGATTCAAGATAACTTAGTAACCATAAGTACATTAATAACTGATCTGAATAAAGTTTGTTGCCATTCGCCACACGACATTTCAATCTCCCAGAAAATAGGTAAATCCAATCCATATCCTAATCCGTTCCGAAAAAATGTCTAATCCAAATCCAATCCAAATCCGACAAAATTTCACAAATCCTGTTTTTTCAAAACCTAATCCTAATCCATGCTCATCTCTGCAACATCGTCAGCTCAGCTGGTCCCGTGATTTGCATCGGTCGAGTGCGTTTTATCCACAGAGTTATATAAACACAGGAGATGTGGGGGGCGTGGAAGCATCTGAAGGGGGCGCTAAGCCGCAGTTGACAGGAAAAATGTTCGTGCTCCGCGCGATTTACATCCAATTCGTGGTTATTTGAGAATTCTCACGTCTGCGGCCATAACCTTCAATGCCATCAAACTATCCGTAGGGGTTGCTAGCATCAATCAGTTTATTAATATTTTCATCCTTTCAAAACATCACAAGACTGTGATACAATGAAACGATAGGAAGGTGTCGAAACAACCTGGAGTAGCCTTTAAGACCAGACACCACCTTAGCCTAGGCGAAGAAAAGAAGAGGCATCCACTTGCACACTGAATGAAAAGTAACGCATAGAATATAAGACCCAAGCGACAAAATGAGGTGGCATGTGGCGGAGGGCGAGGTCGATGTTAGGTAGTGGTCCGGTAATCCTGAAGGCTGGCTAGTATTGATTTAGAAGAAATTGCTTGTATTTCGACTTGAATTTGGACATGCTCGACGACTGTTGGATATCCGGCGAGATGCTGTTCCACAATTGGGGTCCGCCAGCATACTTGATAGAGCAATGCGTTTTCTTGTATTTCTTGTACGGGGGAGAACGAATAGTCTGGCTCAGTGGTTCTTAACCTTTTCTCCAGCGCTCCCCGATTTTGAAGGAGGTGGAAACGCTCAGGGGGCGATATGGGGAACGCTGGGCTCAGGGGGGCGCTGAAGAAAAATGGCTTCGCCGTAGATGATAATAGGTAGTAGGACATATTCTTAATGAGTATTCTGAACAATTTTACATTCCACAAAACATGTCAAATCCCAAAATTTTGGTCGCGCTACGCGGCGATGTTTGCCACATATGTTTACATAAATGTAGTGGGTTTATTATAATTCCTATAAAACGAATTGCGCGTACTTTTAGATCGCCAATTTCGCGTTATTTAAAACACTGCCGTCACCATTGTTGGGGTTATTTTCAACAAAATGTTTGGAATTAGGTATTATATCCCGCAGCGCACACAGTGTGTGAAAATCGAAGAAGGAGGCCCTGTATATCACTTTTGATTCAGAGTGAGAGCCCCTTGTACATAAAATATATTTTGAAGCTTTGTGCACGAAATAAATACCTATAAATATACTTATATTTGAGAGCTACAAACTTAAATCGTCAGAATATGTCTTCATCGTATCATAAAGGATGATACTATCTCGTGTTGTGGTTCACAACCTCACATGAGCGTTATATAATATGAGTTGCTTTGTTTGGAATACATTCATGTTAAAATTGCTATGCTAAATATGCTAAATTCAATGTGAGCAGATATATGTATCCAATTCTCAGTGGACTTAGGCTACTTATAGTTACACAAAGCACTAAGACAAAATCTAATACCATTAATTTCCCCGTATTGCCAATCGGCGATGTGAATTCTGGAGGGTTCGAAACACAGGGTATGATACCGTACCCGATTGTTGCTGATATAACAACCTTGATTTGACCCTGAATATACCACACACAATTATTATATTGTTTATTATAGTCGAATGGTCCTCGAGCGCGATTAAAGCGCAAAATATTTCCAATACCAAAAGTACCCAAAAGACCGACTGAACTTTGACCTCTTACCAAGACCGAAACTGCTGCAACCGAAACCCAAAATAGATTAGCTCTAAGGGTGCCCTAAATTATTTCGGTGAATGAAAATAAATTGAACATCATGTTTTGACGACTCCCCCACGGAAGAATACGAATAATTATGGAAAATAGAAATAGGCATTTCGGCGTCGGCCATTACCACGCCACGATGCACAAAGACATATGAAGTTGCGGTGAATATGGAACTCCGAGAAGTGTGTCAAAAAGATCGTCAGCGAGAAAACCTTAGCCGAAGAGTCCCTTATGTTGAGCGTAAACTTCGATGTATATAAGTCTAATTGTCCATAAGTGCTTAAATCGCTCGTGCCGAATTATCATGTCGTCGCAATCTGCATCCCACAGGACAAATGACATCCATTAGAAGAAAATTATTTGCCAGTGACGAAATACCACTTTTATTGTATCGTGTGCTCACTTTAGTTTAATACGTTTATGCGTTTCAATAACTTTTGACTACATATCGGACAAGGGGTAACAAAATAACATGTAACTATTTAATTCTACCAACGGGGGCATGCCCGAAAATGTTCAATTGTTAATTACGTGGTCTTCATTTTCGAATACATCAGCTCACTCAGCGCCACTGGTGAATCTGATGACGTGGGCTGAGAGGATAAAAAGTTTATAGTGACACACATATGCAAGTACAACCTATTTCATTCATGCATTATAGAAAACTTTTCGCTGCTAGGGCGACCAGACCACATAAACGTTGCTGCCCATCGAAATCACGTGACGGAGTTCTTGGGGGCCACGCCCTCATGAGTTTGTTTTATCACGCTATGGGTGCCCAAGACAATCGTTTTTTTGGGGGGTTGACGAAGTGCTGTTACGGCCCTCCCTCTCACCCATTGTCCTTACAACATGGGGTGGGGAGCGCTGGAGCAAGATAATTTTTGAAAGGGGGCGCTGGAGGAAAAAAGGTAAGAACCACTGGTCTAGGGCCTATGCCAAGGTGGGTTCCTTGATTCCAAAGACTCATAGACTTATAGAAGTATACTTCTCTAAGTCGTTTCGAGACCTTCCTATCTTTACATTGTATCGTAATTTTGCGGTGTATTGAACTGATGAAAATTGCTAATAAATCGAACCGAACCGAAGACTCATTATATCCAATGGATATTATCCATACACACGATCTGTGCGCATTAGGGTTGTTCAGATTTGAAAAATTGTCAGTAAACTTCGATGCTTGTGACCCAAATCAAAGCCTTTATAATGTCAGAAATACTTTTCTCAACTTCAAATCATCTGTAAAATACCAAGTTATCTTATTTTATGGTAGACTGCAATTTAGTTGCAGAAGAATGTCTGAAACAACGCGGATATGGGTTTTGCGGACAAACCATGAACAAGATTCAGGTCTTCCCACTATTTGGTCTGATATTCTGGTCACTATTCGCAAGGATATTTATCTGAGTGTATTAGTCACTCCAAGTTACCGACTCTAGATGATGTTCCACTACATCCGCCATATCTGAAAGAAAATTGCCCCGAAACTACCACAACGCAGGACTGTGTCCTTCTAACTGTTGAAGAGGTTGACAACGTATGGAATATGACAAGAATATCTATAAGGCAAGCGCTGAACATTGTGTTGATGCATTGTTTCAGGCATTCTTCTTCAACTAAATTGCAATCTACCATAAAATAAGATAACTTGGTATTTTACAGATGATTTGGAGTTGAGAAAAGTATTACTGACATTACATACCTTTGAATAATATCTTATGGCTGAAAACTAGCTGGGAATATCAGTATTTGTTCACGAATCGCAACCCAACGGCGCTTCTTCAATGTACGATCCAAAACAAGCCGATGTCAATGGTGCAACCAATACATGATTCCCATGAGCATGATAGACAGGTTGTGCAGAGTGAAATCGTTATGCATGTGGCCTTTATGGGACTGCATTTAAGTACAATTTTGAAATCATGGCTATTTTATTGCAATATATCATCCCTACACGGCCGTTTTCAACTGATAACGTCACAAAAGCTATAAACCAGTAACGTGGTCAACATTACATATCCAGTAGTAAGGAGAATTGCCCGAGGATCTTTGGGGGGGGGGTTCGGGGATAGAAGGTCACGACGAAGATGACCAAAATTGCTCATAAAAGTGTTTTTATGTACTAAACCTTCATTTGGGTCACAAGCATCGAAGTTTCCTGACAATTTTTCGAATCTGAACAACCCTAATGCGCATTTTGCATATGCGCACCAACAACAATCGTCAGATTCAGAGGTGGTCAAAGTAGTCAAGAAAGCTACTCAAGTAGAAGTAGAAGTAGCGACGAAAAAATCTACTCAAGTACGAGTAGAAGTACTTCTTCCATAAGGATCCTAAAACTACTTGAAGTAGAAGTAGAATTGGCTGACCTTAAAAGTACTCAAATTAGTAAGTAGTTGTGAAAACGATCCTAATTCGTTCACATGGATTGTAATAAGGTGCAAATTAAGCTACGCTAAAGGTGAGGAGCTTGATTCATATTGATGCATACCAGCAGGTATCCAATTTTCGATAGCATAAGCATTCGTCCACATCATGGGATGAAAATGATAGGAGTGATATGCAAATGCGATATTTATCCTCTGTTTTCTCGAACAGCACGTTTTAGAAAATAGCATGGTATGACGCCATCCCTCATATTATAAGGTCCGTAGTTTGGTCGAAAAGCAATACGGAGAAGTTGTATAGGAGACGGTGTAAACAAATTGCGCGATTAGTAAACGTTAATAAAAAAATATGGTGGACCGTAAAAATGCCATATGGTGTAGCTTTATTTCCGGAAATTAAAGGCATTACTACACTTGCTTTTGTACTTCAACATGTATGTTATCCAGACAAAAGAACTGATATTAATTATAACTCAAAGTATATGATACTGGGAATTGAAAATGAAACATAAATACTAGGGCCTACTTCTAAAAGCTGAACACGTTATTCATGCCTTTAGTCCAGAAAGTTTCAAAGGTGGTATGCTAAAACGTGAAAAGATGAAAAAAGTCAGAGTCCACTTTTCCAGGTTAAGGACGCGCCATGGACATGCTAGATTACGATATGACAAGTAGATGCTAGATTGCGAAACATCATTTTCAAACGTTATGATGGTGGCGAGATAGCGCAGTGGTATAATCCGCGGCTGCAACACCAATGGGTGCGGGTTCGAGTCCGACCGAGGTCGACTTCCGAATTCCGATACCGAAGTGTTGGAGGTTTACCTAGGCTCCTCCTCGCCACCTCATCCGCGTCAGCGGTGTGTTACAAAAGCCTAGAGGTGGGCCGTGCTATAAGTCGGCAGCTACGAAAAATAAGAAGAATATCGGCCTGGTGTAAATGACCATAGTAGTGGACAAACACCATGATACCCCCAAAAAAAATCGTTATGATGAATTATTTGGGCGAAAGGGCGACACTGTGGTGTGAACGCGGGAACATCGAGATATCTAGTTCTAGATATCCCATAGTGTGAACGGAACCACGCCAACCCGCTACCTAAATTATTTTCATCGATACTTCCGTGAAATCATACTGGTAACTCCGTATCCACTGCACGCGAAGCGCGACGAAAATTCTGGGCTTTACTCAACTTTTATGAAAATTAAATGTTGATACTCCGTGAAAACAGCCCCGAAATTCCTCAGGCTATCTTCCTGATTGGAAGATTGAACTACTTCTACTTGACAAACTGAAAATAGCGAAAAGTAAGTAAGTAGATCACAAAATATTACGAAGTAGAAGTAGCGAAAATCAGATATACTTGAGTAAGTACCAGAAGTAGAGGAAAACTACTTGAGTACTTCGAAAAAGTAGAAGTACTTCGTTACTGACCACCTCTGGTCAGATTATATTTTCATCTGAACAAGACACACACAATGTACACAATACGATGTAATGAACAGATAGCATAGGATGCCGAACGACCTCGGCCTAGTGCCTGCGATGTCACAGTTCTTATTTCGATGCTAGTCTAGGGTTGCCATACGTCCGGAATTTTCCGGACATGTATGGAATTTCACAGTTCAAACTGCGTCCTCCATCGTCCTCCACCAGCTCCACCGCTAACTATATCATCATGTGGTTGGAGAAAGGATCAAAATTTTATAGTAATAAGATGGAAGGAGCAATATTATAGACTGATTTCATTCACAAAATTTAATGACCAGATGCATATAAACACTAGATGTAGTAAGGCCCCAGAAGTCGCATAGATTACCCTATGGTGGACTCAAGATTAGTGTTTATTTGGACGGGGGCCGAAAAAATGTTGTTTCGATCCTGGTAACAACACAACCACATGAATGCACCAACCTAACATTGTAACGGCTCCTGATCCGGATCGTCACCACCGATAGGCAAAGCTTTGTTATTGTGACGTCATATTGGAAGACAATGTGTCATTCCTCATTTCAAAGTCCGCTAGTTGGCGCTAAAGAGTGTCCAGAATTTACTACGCAAAAATATGGTAACACTATGCTAGTCTCTATTCCGCAGCTCTTTTCTTGCTCTTTCCATTCTCTGTGAGTGCGCTCTTTCATCCGGTCTTTTGGTGAGCTTTTTTTGTCGCCGTAAGAACAGCGACGCGGGGGAACAGGAGCCCAGAATAACCACCGGGGCGCCTAGTCGGTAGGCGCTTATCGTCACCACTATGATATCTCCCCCAGCTACATATACCGCTGGATATGGAGGTGCTAGGCTTTCTCAGTGCAAGTCTTGCACTGCCATTCCATCTTACCCAAGATATGCTGAGCACCAAGCGGGGAATAAGGCACGGATGCAAGTTTTACTTTAAGCCTTTGGTCCGACTCGGCCGGGGATTGAACCGAACGACCTACTGATCAAGACGTCGGACGATCCGCCATTACGCTATATCCTGTCGGCATTCAATGTTATATTGAAATTCTATACCTTCGAGAATGTCTTAAAATTCATCAGAAATATGCTACGAACACAATTGGCATTGTATACCGGACTGGTAGCCGCTCCGCAGGCTACACGGTGATGATCAGCATGACGATCTTCATTTAACTGGAGCCACAGTTATTGAAACAAAATATAACGTCATCAACTTTAGCCAGATTAAAAGTACAGGATACAACAATAGGCCTACGACTCGCTGAGCTCTAAGCAGCAATGATCTATATGAAGACATGGAATGAACACAGACACACAATCGCGTCGATTAAATGCTTATACCATTGTTGGGATGACTCGAGTCATGACTTGAGTCGCTTGACTCGAGTCAACTTTTTCGTATGACTTTTGACTTGATTTGACTCGAGTCACGTGTCACCTGACTTGATTTGACTCGGCGTTTCAGAATTGTGGATTATTATTATTGACTCGTAACTAGGTTAATTTTAAGTCGCTGATGTAATGTAGTTGCGCCACCCCGTATCGTAGGTCCCAGATTATGCGTATGTTAAAGTTAAGAACTTGATGCAAGACCCAACAATATAAATTCAAATTTGAGCAATGAGCATAGATCTATACCACATTTTCAGTTGATGTTTATAGTCGCAAAAAGAAATGAAACAAAACCCAAAATACCAATTCACTGATTTGCCAATCGCCGACGTGGAATCAGGTTGTGATTGTGTCTGATGTAGGGTACATTGCGCTCTAATTCGATGTAAGAAAGAGACCGTACCTGACGGTTCGTCTTGCAGCCCTGATTTGACACGTACATTATTGGATCGTTATAATTAGTCTAGTGGTGATCGGCCGCGCTTCAAGCTTTCCTATAGTGAAGTCGACACCTTAAACGGCTGATCGGTTTCCGGCGTTTACCCCATCGTCGTTGACAGCCCTTAACGTATGGGGGACAGCCCATGGAAATTTCTGAAAAGGTTCCTTGGAGGAAAACAGGCCAAGAACCAAATCTTCCCTCTAATTTTTGACAAGTCTGCGCACACTCACCAACTCACTGCGCAGTCCCTTGGACAACAGTGTGTAACGACTAAAAATGGTCATCTCTTCGGATTTTCTGCGCGCAGAGACAGTGTCAGCAATGCGCATTTGCGTACGTGCGCAGCTTAAAAGGAACATTGCTAAGAACCCCACGATGGAGTTGGATACAACTTGCGTCCAGCAACAGATTGTTGCTACGTATCTCAATCACAATATAGCTAACCACTTCCGGAAATGAGTAATATGTCATATGTAGTATACCGTTGCACAGGTTTGTCCTTACCGCCTAACAGACAGTAGTCCTATACCCCTATTCGTAAGGCGGCCGAAATCTACTGACCGGAAAGTGGATGCTGGAGTCGCAGAAACTGGGTCAGAGCTAATCCGAAACAGGGCAATGTATAAATTAAGATTCGCACGCAGTATGTAGATATTAGAAATTACTCCGCAGTAGTATTACGGCGTGCGTTTTTCGTCGGCGCGCGTTCTTTCTTACTTCTTATAGGTCCGCGGACTTCGTATAAATTTCTATAGATGAAGTTGACACGTTAGCGTATCTCATTATTGAAATAACTAGAACTGTAGTGGTCGGTGCAACAACTTGTTGCAAGACACGCTGGTATAGTGCTTGATTGAAGTCGATGCAACAGTTCCTGTTGTAGCCTACGCACTAGCCGACTGACTAATGAACGCTCTGAGTTCTCTTGCAATCCTGATCACACACGCAGATCAAAGGAGCTTTGTTTAATAGCACAGAACAACCAAATAGTAGTAATTATTGGTCAGAAAGTTGCAGATTTACCAGGTTCAAATCATACTGCAATATATTAACAAATATAGAAAGAACAAAGTGAAATGAATTCAATTGTCTGTATACGATACTGCGAATGAAGCACGAGCACATCCGCTACACTTGACGATCTCTCAAAGCATTTGCTTCGCTGACTACTTTCTCAATAAGATTAAGGTCGGGGGAAATGAGGTTGGGTGCGGGGTGCGTGAGAAGATTATTGGTAACCTGCTGGGACAGCTGTTACAAGAACCACGACGATGCTTGTCAGACGTTGACTAAAATCGACTGCCGAGAAACAGCTCACAAACTAAAAGAGGCGAAACAGCAGGATTGGCATTGGCAATCAAATCGAATCAAAGTAATTATAGTGATTCTTGTAAGTGGTGCGCTACGGTAGCCTATATATGCTTTGTGAAAAAAAATTCATGTCGCATGCCAACAATCGATTCCGCTACGACCCAGTGATTAGGTAAAAAGATAGGGATGATAATAATCGCCATTCTGCTTGGATTAAAATAGAATTTCATACCAAATAATTGGAATTCGGTAGTTGATTTAAAATCCAAACATATAGCTGCTCTTTGGCATTCAATTCAATTCAATTTATTGTCAACAATTTCACCATTTCAATACACGGCAAGTCTGCGATACAACGAAAGATAGGAAGGTGTCGAAACGACTTGAAGTAATCTTTAGAATCAGACACCCACTTATCCTAGGTTTTGTAAAATGGAGGCATGCACAATAGGGCTGTTAAAAAAAATCAATACACATTTGCACATGCACATAGGGTTGCATTTGAAACAAAAAAAAATTTAAAAGTAACATGTTTAAATAAGGCCTTAATTTAAAACATTTATGTTATTGTTTTTTGTTCATTTTTAAAGTCATGACGTCACGAATATTCAATTGTGACGTCATAGGGGATTGAAATTGACAATTGAAAATATAGGATAAATATAGCTCCGTTGACGGAATATCTGTACTGTTTATGTTGAACCGACTATTTTGAGGGTTCCAACAATCCCATATCGATATACGTCGGCTATATCGGGTGGTAATTATCCGTAGGCTCATACAACATGATGTTTGGAAAGTATTTACACAATTATGGTATAACTTTATAACTTAAAAACAAACACATTTTTTTAAAGGCCTCCTTTTAAAACACTGCTTAAAACATGTTCTAAGCAAAGCGTTTTAGAACACCGTTTGTTTTAAATGCAACCCCACATGCACATATTGCACACTGAATGAAAAGTAAAATAGGATAATATAAAAGGACAGGCGACAAAAAGACATGTCATGTGTCGGAAAGCGAGGTCAATATGTGAGGTCGTGGTCCGGTAAACTAGACGGCTGACTAGTATCGATTCAGTAGAAATTGTTCTTATTTCGACTTGAAAGTCGCCGTCTGATAGCCGGCGAGATGCTGTTCCACGCTGCAGGTCCGGCATATTTGATAAAGCGATGATCTTTTACCTCGACCATATAGTTGGAAGTCGTGGACGCGCTACGCGCATGTGTTGTAGCCTACTTATGCACTTTTGATACCGAGGTTAATATTACGGCTCTTCAAGATCAAACTCGAATTATGTAGCAAGACTCCCGGTAGTCAACCACAACCAAATCCACAGTTGTATATCCTTCAATATGTTCGTTGACTAAAGCCAAGGCGCATGGATATTCTTGCAGCAGTGGAAATACGAAAGTAAAACGGTGAACTAAAAGTTACACAAAAACAGAATCAATAGCCTACTGTGTCCTATCTAACAATGCAAATCTTACTAATTTATTCCGGCAACAATCCTACACTAACATCATTGATCCTAATTACTAATTATGCCTGTAGAAAGCAGTGTTGGGATGACTCGAGTCATGACTCGACTCGAGTCAGACTCGTGTCAACTTTTCGATGACTTGACTAGACTCGAGTCACTTTGCAAAAATGACTTGACTTGACTTGACTCGGAGCTTCAGAAATCTGCATTGACTCGTGACTCGGAGCAAAATTTACGAGTCAATTTCAAGTCATTAAGTAAACAATGTCGAATAAATCAATGTATCTTGTGTATGTTCGAATTGTTCAAGATACGCCGGTGTCACTTGTGAGAGCAACCAGTCATTCACTGATCGTACGTTACACTGATCCTCCATCGCTACATCACAAATAAATTGACCGCAAACGAAACAATCACAGTTTACGTTGTTGTACCAGTAGTAGATTGAATAGCAATGTGTCTCTGTTTCTTAGACGGCTCAATGCTTATGCTGCGCATTGCTCAATTTTGACAACACTCTTGTATGATTTAAATCGAACAAATATAGTCTGTGCGTTTATATTATTAGGGATATGTAGATGGGTAGAGTGTGGCAATCGTACCAAATCAATTTGTTTCAACTTCTCGGGGGTTCGTATTCGGTCCCATATCTTGGCTGATAACAACTGACTGTAGCATGTAACTGTACACAGCTACTCACGTATTCTAATAGCAGTTCTACGTGTGCGTGGGCTATGCAACGTCTTTTTGCATGTTTATTTAACTTTATATTGGTTATTTGACTCAAGATAAATGACCAACTAGTCTGTCGTTCACACACCTTGCAAAATGTAATGACTTTGAATAATCACTCATACTTCGAAATTCAATTTGACTTGAATTGTGACTTGACTCGTGACATGACTTGACTTGACTCGACTTGACTCGAGTCACCTCCAAAAAACGGGTGACTTGACTTGACTCGAGTCACCTTCGAAAATCGATTGACTTGCCTTGACTCGAGTCAAAATGTGCAATGACTCGAGAGGACTCGTGACTCGAAGGTAGTGACTTGATCCCAACACTGGTAGAAAGGTTAACAATTACTAAATATGCCAATTAAATAAGAAACACAGCAGACCAAGAGCATGGCTTACATCTGGATTACACGCATGGCTTGATGCTTCTAAATAACGATGGTACGCTATCGTTATAGTAAATAAGTCATTGAAGTATTTGGGGCAGTGACCGCAGTGGAATTGATACATAAGCTTGGCAATTTCTAGTTCTGGGACCGGCAACCTTTTGTGTGCAGCGTGCCAAGATGTCAAATTGTTACCAGCTTGGCAACAGCATCCGTTACGCCAGTGATTCCTCAATTATTGGTCGCGAGGAAATAAATTTAGGTCGCTACCGCACCCGACCTATCGCTTACATATACATAATATTTACATAATTTATTTTCAGTCGCGCAATGATAGATCTTATGCGTCCTCGGAGAACGCCCAGATGTGCACTTTTTTGAGAATTTGTTCTCTTTTTTGGAAATCGTGGTTAAATGTATGTTAAAATTCAACTGAGATATAGAAAATCAGTACTCAATTGACGGCCCGGCGCGACCTTCGGGAGTTGAGCCAGAAAGTCGACTTTTTCTTTCATTTTTTAGTCAACCAATTACAAAGTCACATCATTAAATTTACCAATTTTTTTGGATTTTACTCCGTTATTATAAGTCTGGAAATATTTCGAAAAGTGTCCTCTCTTAAGATTCCAAAATATGGTAACCCTAGGTAAATATTGTCGTTGCTCCAGATATATTGGAATCGCTTGCCATCAGTCGCAACTAAATGAATCTCTCCTTCCAAGAGACGAACACGATTCCAAATTCGCATTTCGACACGGGGCTCATTATTTTCCTTAACCTCGGCAGGATTCATTTGATACATGCGGCTCAAGCTGCGGGCACTGGACTATTCGGCGCTGGTCATTTCGGCGCCTGGAACTGTGGACATATCAATGTCGAACGTTTTGGCTAGCATAAGGTGGCTATTTTGTGTCAAGGTTTTGTCGCCGACAATCATTTTGACAACGCATACACCGCACGGGAGTCGCATGGTCGCATGTTGTCCGAAACTTTATGTCTAGGTCGTGTCTTCTACAGCGTGAAAATGCCCAGCGCCTGAATGCCGGTTCATAAGTTGCGCTCTCGTAGGCTGCACAGTGAACACTCCTAGACTAAAGCATCCAAATGATTTCCTACGATATTCAGTTGACGTTCTGTCATACCTGCTAATGCGCTTGACTCATTTCTGTACATTACGCATTGTTTTTAAAACATTTTCTATATTCATATATATTTACTTATTGGAGTTTCCACATTGTAATTGAGACATCAGGTCCAATAAATCGCGCGAAGCGTGGAAAATAATTTCATGACAAGTAAAATCTGCTCTGAAAGACTCTATTTTATGTTGATTTACGAAATAATTTTGGACCGCCTGCGAGCTTTCTATATTTTGAAAATTTTTGTTTACTATTTTGCAAAAAAATATGGTTATAATAGTTCGCGTCAAATCTTTTGTCGTTCCATGAAAAATCATCTCGCGTGCCACAAATGGCACGCGTGCGGGGTTCGCCGACCCCTGTTCTAGTCAATATCGTAACGGCGACTAGCGATATCCATATTGGGCGTATTGCAAGACGTAGCACGTGCGTTCAACTACGAGAAGGATTATTCGTTATGTCTGAATTTGATGATCATTTTACTGATTACACTGGTCAACACATATTTTTTGGCAGACAAAGTAAGAATGGTTTTGGGGGTTCTGAAGGGCACTGGTTCCGAATATGACCTTAGTTTTCTCAAATTGGCTCTTGTTGTCGAGATAACCCCTGGGGCTATTTTGACCAAAATCTCCCATTTTCGCGGCAATGACCATATATAAAATCGGCTTATTCGTACTATAAAGTTTAGAAATTCAATCTACTTGTTATTTTTACACACAGAAGACTATCGTAAATCAAAATACAGCAACAGCACTTTATTTAGGGGTAATAGATTTATCATAGTTACAGACTTTCACGAATATCATGTACATAAATAAACTCCAGTCATATATATAAGTATTTACCTAGATACTCAAATAACGTGGCCTTAATTCAATCAGTTTTACATCAACCACCTATTGTAAATTTGAAATAATCAGATGGAATACAATATTATTGATATATTTTAAATCGAAATTGTTTTTTGTACGATTTTCGCCTGTAAGCTATTTAGTGCAGCTTCTCGAAAGGTTCCGGCAATAGTCTGACATAATATGTTCAATGGTTCATCTGCCATGGTATCTTTCTTTTGTTGTTCTGATGTCTTGGTAGAACCTCTCCCGTTGCTAATCAACAACATGATCGAGAAATATATCAAGATGACTGAACAGGAGTGAGTTTTTATGCTCATGTTTGTTCCAAGTTTTCGATGTCGTATTTACGAATTTTCGGACCAACTGTTTGTAGTTGGGTGCTTTGTGATCATCTAAAAAGTTTTATTTACTACATCTTAGGAGAAATTACATGCTGCGAACTCTTCCTAATGTGAAATTGGAATCTTTCATCGGTATTCGAATATACCAGAAACCAGATTTAAGCTTCTCGTATACCCACTAGGTCAAGGGTCGGCAACCTACGGCCCGCGGGCCGGATCCGGCCCGCCAAGCGAAATCGTCCGGCCCGCGACGAAATGATTAGTTACCACAAGAATACGGCCCGCCGTTTCGTAATGAGTTCCAATCTGCAATGCAGCACTGCTTCGAAAAATGTCAAAATTTATAATGTTTCTTCCACTTACGGATGATGATTCCGGAACATGTAATTCACGCACCTACGGGGCTCGTTCACTTTCGGACCAAACTCAGTACAGCGTTACGGAGAAAAAGGGTCCGGGTTCGTCATATTCCGATTTTAGAATCAGGCTGCTGCGTGAGTCGCTGAATACCACTTTTTAAATGTTAATCACTTTAATAGCTCTCAGAGAAACGCAGAGATACCTCAAATGTTACTGGGGGTACTGAACTTGAATATTGCTCTCAGAACCACATTCACCACAGAGGAATCCATCACCTCAAAGATCCCCCGTGTGCCCCCATCAAAGAGTTAACGGCACAATAACAAGCACAAAGAGTAGGCCTATCTATGCAATCCTAAAATATTAAATAAAATACCGCTAATTGTCGGTGTTTTGTATGATTTGATTTTCTCTTGTCACTTTGTTATGACTACCGGAGTACCGGTACAGCTGTTAGCGATCCTTTTTATTATTGCATTGTTACGTCATATTTTGCCAATTTCGTTTTCGTATGTCTATTAGAGATGTACAGGATCAGGATTTTGGATTCTAACCGGACAGGAATCCGGCAAGTTTTTCTCAAACAGGATCGGATCCGGATTCACATTTTTGCCCGACAGCCGGATCCGGATCAGGACAGGATTCTAAATTTCTAGTGCATGAAAGTGATTTTCTGTTTTCTACTTCTATATTTTGTGTGAAAGTGGACTCGGCTGGCTTCAGCATTGAACCACTATTTCGGAAAATACCTAATAGCAAACTTCCATGCAGTGCCAAGGTGTAATTAGAAAAATTTCGACAACAGGGGCAAATGATGCTCAACCTTGTGCAGGATATTTTTGGATCCGGATTTTGACATTTGAGACGGAAACAGGATCCGGATTGGATCAGGATTCCATTTTATCGAACAGGATTGGATCAGGATCCCGAAAAACCATGATCCGTACATCTCTAATGTCTATATTTCAGTAAGCTCTTCTTGTGTCGCTAACTCCTGACAAGGCGCACGCGAAAAGCCTTTGAGTCAATATGTTCCACTGTAATGAATGCAGACCCAAAAGCAATAGTAAAGATAGGCCTACCCCAATAAGCATTGCTTTGTCACGTATATTTCAAACACAAGAACAACGAAACATATAGCACTTCAACTACAAGAAGCTGTTCGGCATTCCAAGCAATATGCGTTCTTCTGAAGTTTTCTGTGTCTTGGGCAAACCCGTCGGGTGCAAGTGTCACTGGCAAAACGCGTACATGCTTTGTTACGTCGAGATGCTTGCACGAGTGTATGAACTGAGAAATGAAATAGCAACTTTCCTTGAAAATACAAACATCGCCGACTCATAATCTTGTCATCGAAAATGGGTATCTAATCTTGCTTTCGTAGAACATTTAACGTCACATCTAAACAAACTGAATTTGCAACTTCAGGGGGAAACAACTAAATAAGCTCACTTTCCTATACTGGAGGAGAGTAAACCTAGTACCAGCACTAATACATTTGTAACTGTGATATACCAAATTTAATTAATGAATTTCCATCCGCTTTTCCGACATTCGTTCTGTACGAAATAAATTCTGACTACCCAGTACTCCGGTTAATGTGGGCGCCAATACCATTGCCAGAAAATTTCAAATGGGCCCATTTGAAATGCCATGCAGTTGAATTGAATGACAAATTTCAGACAAAGAGCATATCGCTGATTGACTTTGACAAAGAGTACGTTCTTGAAATGGATCTTCATCCCAGCTTGACCAACAATTCAAAAGAAATAGCATCGACTTTTGGTAGCACGTGCGCATGTGAACAATAGTTGTTAACGATGAAATTCACGAAGAGCAAGCTAAGATCACGTATCCCAACGCACATTCTGAATATGGCCTGATTCTAGCTTCATCTGACTTGTTGCCAGAAGTTGAAAATCCATCACAAAGCAAGCTGCGCCAAGTGTCACATTTATCCTGCGTTGTTGAAGTGTAAATACATGTGTTTTGCTCTTTTTGTGATTTGTATGATTGAGATTGCAGCATTGCAGGGTAATATACCGACGTGACTGTTAACTATAGTATTAAGAAAAATTCCGGTCCGGCCCGCCAAAATGTTGTGCACCTGAAATTTGGCCCGCGACTAGCAAAAGGTTGCCGACCCCTGCACTAGGTATTAGTGCGGGGCGGATCGACAAATTATTTGGTCCGACTCCGATCCTGTTCCACAATCCTCTGGTCCGACTCCACTCCGACTCCGAGGCCGGATACTTGAAATGAGCGATATCCGATCAAAAAAACTCCGATAATATTCATGTACGACTAGCTATTTCCAGTTAACAACAAATGCAGTAGTAGGCAATGGGTTCAGGTTATATTGAAAAAAAAAGAAACATGGCATTGAAACTCACAGCTTTGTATGGAATATGAAAACTACACAAACACTACATAAACACTCCCAGGCTGGTATCGAATATAAAAAGACAAGGTCGGCTACATGGTAACAAAAACTCACAGGTTTGTAGGGGATATGAAAACTACACTCACAGGCTGGTATCGAATTAAAAATGACAATGTAGACTATATGCGGTCAACGACTTGCAACGAGATATTGTATCAGAAACTTTTTCTATCATGTCAGTATCAGACAGAACTATAGGGCAGTGACTATGCACGGACATAGAGGGCTGCAACGTGTGCTGCAGTACAGTCGACAACATGTGGCAAGCACATGTCAGTCTCTGATGTGTTGTC
This sequence comes from Botryllus schlosseri, assembly GCF_051294905.1. Lineage (NCBI taxonomy): Eukaryota > Metazoa > Chordata > Ascidiacea > Stolidobranchia > Styelidae > Botryllus > Botryllus schlosseri. The sequence continues at coordinate 25,029,786 of NC_137247.1, read as the reverse complement.
AGTGCAGATCTTATATTGCTTGCGTCATCTGTTACAAAATAACAGAAGTCTAGCATAGAGCTAGATAGTCCAATCTCAGTGCAACATTCCTGGATTTTATTTAGCAGATTTACACCTGATTTCTGCTCCTCAAACTTTGTTGCAGATATTGCTACAGAGTGCAGCTTTTCCTCGCGAATGTAATGGGCTGTCAGTGACATGTAATGTCTGCTTTTGACATCAGCCCACATATCCGTGGTGAGCTCAGTCATCCCATATTCGCCAAGTCGCTTTCACAATGATAGAAATTTTTTCCTTCTCCAGTGCAGCACGGCTTAGAACTTCCCTTTTAACGGTATGTCTGGATGGGATTATTTCTTCTGCATTCATTCGACCATACACCGACCCTATATCCATAAATGTTTGAGCAAGTTCGACAAAACCACCACCCTCTAAAGATCGGAATGGTCTCAAATCCTTTACAATGAATGATGTGGCTGCTTTGAGCAATTGTACCTTGGCCTTAGTCGGAAGCGGAGCAGATTGTTTTTGTCAGAAAGGATGACATTGAACGTTGGCCCGCTGATGGTATGACTTTCGATACACTGCATCTGATTTTGATATGAGTGGCTTAATGTGTTGTGCCACTGTTCTGTCTCTTATGCTTGAATGTCAAACCACCATGCCGACAGAGAACAAATCCTGAGTAGTCACCGCCCTCCTCACTTCACTGGTGCCAGGGCCAGTTGGCCAGGCAAAACTCTTCCACACCTCACTTTTATTTCCCTTCACATCAACCGCGTGTGGTTTCCCTTCTTCATACCAGGCTTTTGCTATTTTCGATGATCTTATAATACTAGGATTACCAGCCATCTCACTGCACGCTAAGGAGACCGCATCGACCACATACAGTGGAAACAAGGATGTTGGAGGTAATAAATGCTTAGTCATATAATAAATGCTGCGATTGAATGAGTTAGCATAAATTTGGGTCATGGCTCAGTGATTTTACAGATATGGCTCGGTTATTTTCTCACTGTGGTCGGAAGTTACTATAGTCATGCTGTGGCCGGATCAAAAATATACTGATCCGGCTCCGGCCGTAGCAGAAAAAATACTGATCCGGCTCCGATCCGGCCCGACCAAAATTGAAAAAATCCGGCCGGATATCCGATCCGGCTCCGGTCCATGCCCCGCACTACTAGGTATACCCACTTTATTGACTCAGTGGAAAATTATCCATTTACCAGTCAAAAGAAATGAGACGCATATGAGTATTGTAGTTAAGCCTTTCAAGGACAAATTTTATAGTTTTATACTCCTCTTCAATCTTCGTATAATTACCAATTGGTACAGGAGAATATGAATTTCCGTTGTGCAAAAGTACAATTTTTAGGCTTGACAGACTGCTTTTTTGACAAACAAATATTTCGCATCATGCCATGTTAATATTGATAGAATGACTGAGAATGACATGAGGGCTCTTCATAGTCAATTAGCTATTTATGCGCAGTATAAAATTAGAAAAAACTACGATTTTCTTTCTACAAAGTGAAATATTCAAGGGTAAATACAGTAAATTTGGGCTTCTTTAGGGGTATAAATATTTTCTGACAGAGAGCCAATCTGAAAAACTAATGTGATAATCGTAATCAGCAACCTCAAAAACCCCAGAAACGGCTCTCAGATGTTCTGCTTAAAAAATGTTGTTTCATTTTGTTGACCAGTGTTATCTATACCTATTTGAAGTAGGCACCAATCGTTATTTCGCGATTAATTACTCCGATTTTGAATATGTCTGTTAGCATGACTTGTAGCTATATAATGAAAATTGTTGGGAGCAGTAAATCGTCAGCTATAAGTTCGGCAATCGTTATATTGCGAACAAGCTCGCAGATGATGTTGTATTTAAAACAAAATGTTCTCTCAGAAAGCAGTATCATCGCCATCGTTATATTGTCTTCAAATATGTGGATGACGCTCAAATTCAAGGAAGCCAAATAAGTGTAATCGAGATTACATTCCCATTTAATCGTATTCACCATCCACTATGCCGAATTTTGCTGTAGTCGTGATTGTGCATTCACAATCGTGGTCGTGCGATTAGGGATCTATTGCATAGTCGCAGTCATGGCGCGTTATAGATGTTGCTGAGATGACTATACAACGAACGACATGGTAGAGTCGTTCCTGACCTCAAAGTACAGAATTTCATCAAACTCCCCTATTCAAAGAACTGCGACTTCTTTGGATTTCTGTCAACGTGCAAGGATTCGATATGAATCACAATTTCCTATATCATGTATATAATTCTGGATACGATTCGCAAAGTCATTGTATAACTGTTAACATACGTCACACACTTAGATTTAGTGGGTGACCGGGTTACATAATCTAGGCATGGCCAATCTGTCTGCAACGAAGCGCAGTCTCACCGGCGAAATTCTCTCAAGTAATGATAATGCCACTGCGCAATTACAAGCTCTTTCGCTTGTTCGCTCCAGTGCGCTGTATGTTTTCGAAGCTCTCAATATCTTCATGATATTGACCGTAATATGGATTCTCGTCAATATGATTATATTCGGAAAAAGAACGGGGATGTGGAGCTCAGTATCGGATAAAAGAAAAGTAGATCGTGGAGCCATCTTCATCGTGTGCTTATTCGCAGTGGGATCGACAATACCGAGACTTCTTCTGAGTCACCTTCTTTTCTACAAAGGTTTAATTCGATATTGTGAACAGCTAATGGATGCTGGTGTGGCTGCGTTTGGATTATCGACGCTGGGCCTTTATTATTTCCTGTGGTTTCGTCACAGAGTTATCTACGCTCATCCGATGATGAAAAGTGTAATTGCAAAACGTTTCAGGTGCTGCAGCTGGTTTGTTGTAGTGTTTGTCACAATTGCCGGTGTTGGCTGTACGATAATATGGGTATACCCGAGAAATTTCACCGACGACGGAGACCAGTGTGTTCTGGGACCTGCTCCCATTTCTGGAAGCTTGATTGCTAACGTTGGCAAGTATGGGGCTGCATTTCTATTGGTATTCACTAAATTTATGGTCCTGTTACTTTTTGTCTATCCGACAATCGTCACGATGAGACGTAAAATGAAGTTCAAAGCCGGGTGTAAAAGTATTTCCTTGGAAACCCGTACAACGTGTCAAACTGTAATGCAATCTAGCCCAAACCGAAAAGATCTCAGAATAACATTTGCAACCTTGCAGCCGATTATGCGCCGATCCGTCATCAGCTGTGTGGTATCTGTGGTGACCGATCTAGCAGTTCTTGAGCTGGTTTCCACTGTGGTTCCGGGCTATGTATCTAGAGCAATTACTGTTGCAATATACGACATGAGCATGGTCATCAGCACTTTCTGCATGTTAGCGACTTTCGAGGATCACAGCAAGATTGTATTTGCGGTCTGCCGAATATACAGGTTGCTTGACATCTGCACGCTGTTTGTCCAACCTTAAACAATCCCACTTATGGGGAAGGAATAACGGAGAATGACGCGAATTCACAGGGCAAAACGATTAACTATCTTTAACCAATTGGGGCAACCAGGTGAGGATTGAGGTCCGTTGGTGTACTGAAAATCGACGAAATTGAGTATCAAAAGGATATGGAATTGTGGATATTAAGCAATACTAATAATGGACGAGTCGAAAATTATATAAGTCCGTCAATTATTTCCATACTTGGGTATGACTAGTTTTCGCTTATTTTGCTGGTTGTGGCGTCTTTGTAAATTCTGAAGTTGAAAGAAGAACCGCACGTATCTGTATTCGCTCGAAGTTCTTTATTCATATATGCATCGGAGGAATTTTTACATTAATCCGACTATACCAGGGTGGACAAACTATTTGGCTCGCGGGTCGCATTCAACTTCTGAATCCATTCGCGGGGCGCACTATAGTAAATAACGCCTAAACGCAATATTTTTGTTTAATTATATATAATGGCCGACGGAATATGGAGATAATATAAATGTATATTTATAACAAACTAGTTATGCTTCACATTTGGCCCGCCAAGGAAAATAATTGTCCACCCCTGATCTATTCGATTCTTTCCATCTTATCATGTAGCTGCACACTGTTTCCTTGCACAGTAACGCCACGTACATTTGCATCCATATTTATATATATACAGCTTTTCACAATTCGTGTCAAAAATTATGAAGCATGCTCTAATTGTAATTGGTCTTCTTCCGCCATTGACACTTCCTGGTCCAACAATCGTTCAACCTTTTAGAAAAGTTCACAATTGATATGAGACAGCATGTAATAAGCAGTTAAACAACTACCGGCCATTTTGTTTACCTCATAGACGCAGCTCCTTTTACAGTGTAAATCTAAGCGAAGCCGCGATATTAAATATGTCTACATACTACTCGTATTTTACCCTCGATGAAACTGCCTGTGATGATCAGTACTCTACAGCTGTATTATAGTGAATTTTAGTGTAAAACCAGCACCAAACGAGCACCAAACTGCGGGTTTTGAAAACTGGGTAGTTCTAGTTGTAGTTACGCATTTTGAAAATCCAGAAGTTTGCACTGGCGATATGATATCGGAAATTAATTCTCCACTATATCTCTTGCTGTTCCGAATCCTCTACATGCTCCGAAAAGACATTATTTCTGTAAAAAGATAGGAGTAAGATGAATTTACGTTAACAGGATTAAACCCACTATACTTTAATAGGGAGACTTCAACGTTTTCAATCATACAGTAGACGAAGGCGAAGTTTGATTTATGGACTATGAACATATATGATTTCAGTACACGTAGTTGGATTTAAGCCACAGTCCAAAGGAGAATCCACACAATAACCAGTTAGTAACTGATCCACAAACAATGGCGACCTCGAGGCTTAAACGTCTACCCCACCCGTTGGGTAAAACGCCCCACCCTTAAAGTCCAGTAAATATGGATTGAGTAGCCGTTTAGGGGTTCATCAAGGATGTCTTCTTGGGGAGCGCCATTCCTATCAAAATTGCGATTCAGCAGGCGAATATAGGCTATCCCTCTGACTAAGCGAGACACATTTTAAGAACTTCCGACATTGTTTTTGACTAATCATAATCAGTTGGTATTTTTGGATGAAATTTGTTATCAAAAGATCCGATACGCCGTGATGAAGCAGAGAAGCATGTAAAGGTCTGTATAGGAATTCAACATTTATCGGTTACTGAGTGGCTTGCGGTATTTAATATGGTATAACGGGGTAAAAAGTCAATTGAGGCGTTTTGCCCCACCCATGTAGCAAGACGTCACATTGATGTACTATTGTAGATAGATGAATGATAATTTTATATGTGTTAATTGATATTTGGATTTTCCAGACGATCGTGGTAGAGCGGGACGATATCAGCCGCGCAAATTCCGAAATTCAATCCGTTGCGTCTAGTTTGGTGGATATCATGACGCTTCCCGCGTATGGTAGGCGACTAGGCGTGTTGCCTCACTCTACCCTATAAGTAAACGAGTTTTGAATTCGCGCAAAATACTGAAAACGACATTTTCTTCCATGCTAATGGAATGGCATTCCATATTTCGAACCATCATATCAGACGGATCTGCGGCACTTATTATTCGGGATATGTGAAATAAATTAAATTTTTTGAAGTCGAAGACCTGACTGTGTGAATCTGCGACACTAGATGGCGTGAACATTTCACTGAACAAACTTGGGAGATCACCTCGATTATACTTGCACATCAATTTAGCAACATCTAGAGTGCAAAAACCCTGACTTTCAAGATATTTAGGCATTTATATTTTGGGGAGAGTCTTTCCCGTTCTTTCATGCCACTGATGTATCTAATTGCTAGATATTGGAGTACTTCAATTTTCGAATAGTATGTTTCGCAGCTAAGTCCCCATAGTACTATGCCAATCGAAGTTACAATATGGCATCATCTGTTGGGGGTTGCCAGTGAAACTCCACTGAAGCCGCTGCAACAACTACAACAGCAGGTCATCCGTATCATAGCCAGGGGCCCAAAAGGACCAGGATGTGTGTCCAACAAATCACTGCTTAAAACATTTGGTGTCCTAAACATAAAAGATATGCGGCAACTAGAAATTACCAAGTTTATGAATTAGTTTCACTGCGGTCACTACCCCAAAAACTTCAATGACTTCTTTACCTCGGTATCAAAAATGCTCAAGTACGACGCACGTGCTACCACGTCATCCAACTATCATATGGTGGACAAAAAGATCATCGCCCTATCAACTATGCCGGACCTGATTTGTGGAATGGTATCTCGCCGGCTATCCGACAGTCATCGAGCATGACCACATTCAAGTCAAAATACAAACCATTTCTACTGAATCAATACTAGTTAGCCCTATTTTTACCGGACCACCACCTGATATCGATCTCCCCTTCCGACATATGCTACCTTTATATATCACCGGTTCTTTTATGTTATCTTTCTTTACGTTTAATTCAATGTTCATGCCTCCTTTTTATATCACCTACGCCAGGTGGGTATCTGATATCGAAGACTACTCAAGTAGTTTCGACACCTTCCTATCTTTCATTAGATCGCAGTCTTGTGGTGTATTGAAATGATGAAATTATTAGCAATAAATCGAATTAAATCGAGACCTTGGAATTGACTATAGCCTACCTCCCGTGAGGGGATCTATGGCACCTATTGAAATACTCACTTCTCGTAATCTCCCCATCCGGGCTTTCCATATCGAGTGAGCGAAATAGTTCTCCTAATCGCCCAACCCGCATTCGAATCCGGTATCAGCATGGCCAACAGAATAAATCCGAGGACCAGCATCTTAATCGTAATTTTAGGTATGCCAAGATTTCTCTGCACAGCGCATTCACGACTATTATTTTACGATTCGTAAAATAAATCGCAGTCCGCGTAATCAAGAGAAAAAAATTGCACGTGCATACGCCCGTTAATTCGGGCAATTGACCACCTAATTCGGACACAGAGTCACAATTGCTATCGCTAGGTGATTAAACAACAAACGTTGCTTCGCTCGTTTTAATACGACGAGTGGTTATGGGTGAAACCATGACGATCCAATAAATGCGGTAACAATCGACAATGAACTCATACGAGGCCTTGCTAGCTTTACAGTTGCATTTACTTCGGTAGAATCGTGCACACCTTCGATCACATAATTTCATTTATGAAGCGGCGTCCAATTATAGCATTATCAGCCTCATTTTGGAGAATTAAAACAATTGTCACGCGCTGCAAATGGTTTCTTCCGGATGCTATTTAGTTCAACATGAAAAATAACAATAAAGCAGGTTATATATGTCTGGTTAAATCAGACCTGGGCAGAGTGCGGCCCGCGGGCCAAATACGGCCCGTGAAGCTATTCTGTGCGGCCCGCGAAAGGTTGCTTGGAAGTCAAAACATAAAACTTGCTTTTTGAAAGACTAAAACCATAGGCTGTATGAAATGAACAGAAAATTCTTTTACTTTGAAGCCTGTTCATTAATATGCCACGATTACGCTGCCTAAGTACCTGGGATGCGAAATCCAGATTCAAAATAAAGGCAATGCGGCAAAGTATGAGTAGCAATGGAAGTCACAAGAAATCACTCTTTCCATATAGTTTAGTTCAAACCTTCCATGTTGATATTGTCACATTACGCATTATACGGTATGAGTTTCAATTTGTGACGTGATATGTTTCCAATTGGCTAATTCGTAAAACAAGTCAGTAAGTGCTCGCTATTACTATATGACTCATCATATCTATCACATTTAAAGGACTATAACGGGCATGCCAAAAAAGTCGAAAACTGAAATTCAATGAGGAATTAGGTTTGGAATTTAGAGCACTAAAAATTGGCCAACTGAAGTCAGGGGAGGCATATCCTTTCAGTTTTTTCCGAGATTAAGGATTTCAATTTAAGTCGGTTTCATTACAAAATCACAAAACACTGGATCAAGAGAGGGCAAAGTCCTGAGAAACTGCAAGCTTCGCTCAACATAAAAGCCATTTAATCCGGACAGCGACCACGAAAATAAGCTTTTTACTATTGCATATACATTTCAGTGCAGTGGTTCTCGAACTAGAAGACGTGAAAGCATCAAAAGGTGGGCGCGAAGCCGAAGTTTATTGAATTTTTTTTTTCGCACTCTGCGCGATATATCCCCAGCTTATAGTTATTGCTCTGTGTATTGTCCAACTTTGATATTTCACAATTCTCTCATCAACAGCCATGATCTTCCATGTCATCACACTATCCGTTCGGATTGCTAGCATATTCTGGTTGCACTTTTCAATATTTTTAATACCATGATAAGTGTGGGCGAAATTGGTCACTATCATAAAGGGAGGCGTGCCTAAAAATCTTTGAGAACCCCTGTTTTAGAGTCCCAATAAAATAATGTATATAGGGATTTAAAAGAGTTAAAATGTATCATGTTTAACATTGTTTCGAATCATGGCAGCTAATCGATATTTTTTAAATTAACCGTAACTTTCTGATTACCTAATATCAACACATTCCATGAGCAGCATTTATTAACAATGTAATTTCCAAATGAAATGAAAATACGCCGGAAAATATAACTAATTATTTTCACTCGGCCCGCCAACGTACATATTTTTCCCAATTGGCCCACGAAGGAAAATAATTGCCCACCCCTGGGTTAAATAGACATATACCGGTCGGATATATACAGGCCTGTTTATTTTTGGATATTGGGTTTTATTTTTGGAGATTCTCCAAAAATAAGATTTGAAAACATCCAAAAATAAGATTTTTTTGGATGATGATTTTTCAGGTTTTTCAGTGAAATGAACAAGTCAGAGCGATGTAAACAACCTGGAAACTCATAAAAACACACAAAAAATAGCGTGTGTGTTAGGGAAGGGGTCATCGAAACGCTAAAACTAGTTCCACTCATTCCACTCCACGTTTCTGCTGACCTTGCCTTCCCGCCCCCTCCGTCTTTGTACTCCTATAAGTTTCACAGTACGGCATGTAGAGAAGACGGGCAGGCAGCTTGAGTGAGTCAAATGGAACGGCGAAACCAAATACGGCCACCTCTGTCACAATCACTTCGTCTACACGGGACGGGACTGATTGGATACCTCAGACGGCCACAGAACTTGATCCAGGAGATGGAAAGTGCGTGACCCAAGTCTGTTAACGCCCATTGCTTGTCAATGAAGAAGATGGCCTCTTAGCTGATTGGACACCCTACCAAACTCCTTGATGTTATGGACGAGAAAAGTCCGGCATGTGCATCTTCGCTGCAGTGGTGATTCCAACTGATCGTTCTCGATCGCATGGTCCCAGAGCTGAGCAGCAACACCGTCACGATGCTTCAGGGTATTGGCAGTCTAATCGAGGAGCAGCAAGTGCTCCAGCGCCTGGTCGAACGTCTTCGAGCCAGTCCAGGTGAGGACTGGGACAACGACGCACGCCACAAGGAAGGTTTTCTGGTTAGACGGTGTTGGCCGTTGGGTTGTCAAGTTCAATGAGGCACGCAACTTCGTGGAGGATCAGACGGTTTCAAGTGCATCACTGACGAGCGCTTGTCAGGAGCAAAGCTTGGAAGATTGAGGAGTTTGGAGAGTTGACCATCCATCCGTTTTTAAACCCCTAGGCTCAATGTTTCCCACAATTGCGACGGTCGAGGTCTTGAAAATCAAGTTGGAGAAGGGTATCGGCCGCGCGCCTCTCTCTGATTTTTCTTTAGAGGGTATTCTCCAGGCCAACAACTTGATTTTTTGACAGATGTATTTGAAAGTTATATCAAGATCACTGATGATGTCGATGTGTTAGAGGACTTGAATACATGATAATAACATACGCTCGGTGGAGTTTTCCAGTAGTAATAGGGCTAAAAACACGTTCATTTCTTATTTTTGGAGATTCTCCAAAAATAAAATTTGGAAACATCCAAAACTAAGCTATTTTTGATATTTTTGGAGAAATCCAAAAATAAACAGGCCTGGATATATACCGTGGCATGGAGCGATGCCCAGTATATACACGCCAATACCATTAGCACTTGCGTATTATAGGACCTATGCTACAAATGCCTTTGTAATCCTAGCTCTGAAATAATTACCCGTGTAAAGTGCAAACATAGAAAACGAAGTTTCTATACTAGCGGTCTAATCAAACACCAGTATTCCTCGCATAATCACGTCTAATACATTGACATCAGAATGAGCATGAGCTCAGCATATCGAAGAGTTTTAATGTTTGTATCAAAAATTATTAAACATCCGTAATTGTCACTGATCGTCTTCCGTTATTGTAACTTCCTGGTCCGACAATTGATTATACTGTCATAGAAAGGTGATAGGATGTTTATTGTTTACGATAATACTGCATGAGAACAATAAGTAAATTTGATGTGCTGAAGTGTCGATATATCAGAGATACACTGTTTTATTCAGCACCAGTGATTCAAGGTTCTGTTAACACATACTAGTAGGGTAGGCCTACCAATCGCTCTACCTGTAGACTACATGGCACATGTTATTGACGCGTTGGCGGGACCAGTCATTCAGCACCTGATAGCCTATTACTGAGCCTCCATTGTTTTGTCACAAATGAATTGAACGCAAACGAATTGGTTTTGTAGCTTACTTTGTAGTAGACCAGCATTATCTATTTATAACAGGAGTGGGCAATTATATTTCTCCGCGGGCCAAATGAGAAGGAGAAAATACGTTGGCGGACCGAGTAAAAAATGTTTAGCTATAGTCTGTAGCGTATTTTAATTTTAGATTTTTAATAAATGCTGCTCAGTGAATGTGTTGATGTTAGGTAATGAGAGAGCGGCGGATAATAATCAAAAATATATATATTTGCCATAATGATTCGAAACAATGTTAAACATGATACATTGTCAACTCTCTTTAAACCAGTTCTCTGGAGCCGGCGCCGGAGCAAGGAGCCGGATCCCCGGAGCCGTGCATTTTCACCGGAGCGGGAGCCGGAGCTGGAGCCAGTTATTCGGGGAGTAGCTCCTGCTCCGACGTTTTTCATAATATATGCTATTATATATAAAACAACCATATCGACTGAATTCACACAATTCAACAGTAGCCCTTCGCTAAATTAAGAATCTTTCCCTCTTTGGCGCTACCTTTTCCGACTAACCATGTTCCTGCAGGGGGACTAACAGCAGAGCAGTCGTATGTTCAATGTTCAATTTTCATACATGAGCGCCGAACCTCGGTATGCTAAATATGCCTGTGAATATTTTGGGTATTCGGCATACCCGCAATTTCATCATCAGTACAACCTTGTTGGCCAATTGTACGGTTCGAAAATAATGATCACTATGTGCTACGAGACATGGGACGGACGTGATTTCGTTGCATATGTCGATATGACGAGCACGCACCGAGAAATTCCATCTCATCGTTGCTATGAATCCGATGAGCAAATACTCGTTCTTTCGTGATACTTTGTTTCATTGGGGCGCAACATTGGAATTCATTACTGCGCATGATCGTCATCCACCCCAGTAAAGATTTTCGAGCGTAAATAGGGGATGGCAGAAGAGTAGCCCAAAACGCGGTTACACTCAGCAAGCAATTGTCGCGGTGCGAGCTACTCCATCTGATGTCAGAACCCAACGGTATTTTATGTTGAAGACAAGGGGAAGCGAGTGGCGCAGTTGGTTAAACACTGCAGTCACGACACCAATGGACGTGGGTTCGAATCACGGTTCTGACCCACTTCTACGTGTCGGAGGTTTCTCTGGGCTCCTCATCGCCGACCTCACTGCAACTGCAGTGCATTGAAAAGCCCAGACTGAAAGTGAGCCGTGCTACAAGTCGGCAGCAACGACCTCGATGGGAACGCTTGGGAGCGAGAGAGAATGAAGAATGACCGCGAGAGAGATTGAAAGACGTTCCCAAGAATACTAAAAGCAAAGACCTCTGAACATTATGAAATTCGTGGCGTGGAGCACAAGGCCTAAACGGCGATAAGCTCCACTGTGTTGTGCCCATTAATACATACATACATGTTGAAGACAAATTTCTGATTTGATACGCGATTTCCAATTTGTAATCATCTGTTTAGTGCAGACCTGGGCAAAGTGCGGCCTGCGCGCCAAATGCGGCCCGCGAAGTTATTTTGTCCGGTCCGCGAAAGGTTACTTCGAATTCAAAACATAAAACTTGCTTTTTGAATGACTAAAACCCTAGGCTGTATCAACTGAGCAGGAAATTAGTTTACTTTGAAGCCTGTTCATTAATATGCCACGATCGCGCTGCCTACGCACCTCGCATGCGTAATCCAGATTCAAAATAAAGGCAATGTGACAAGGTATGAGTAGCAAGTAAAGTCACAAGAACTCAGTATTTCCATATAGTTTAGTTCAAACCTTCTTTGTTGCCATTGCCACATTATGCGGGATACGGTTTGTGTTCCAAATTGTTTTGTGATACGTTTCCAAATCCCTAATTTGTAATACAAGTCAATCAGTGCTCACGATTACTATATGACTCATTAAATCTATCACCCAAATGCTTAACGGGTATGTCAAAAAAAGAAAGCTGAAATCTGAAATTCATAGAAATACTTAGGAGCACTAAATTTATATGCTGGAGTCAGGGGTAAACCCTTGCTTTTAGTTTTTGCAGAGCATGTCATCATAACCTTTCATGTCATATATTTCTCTAACGGGGGATGGGGGTCGTGAAAGCATCAGATTGGAGGCGTGAAGCCGAAGTTTAATGAATTTTTTTTTGTGCTCCGTGCCAATTCGCCCAGCTTTATATAGTTATTGCTCTGTGTATTGCCCAACTTTGATAATTCAGAATTATCTCATCAACAGCCATAACCTTCCATGCCATCAAACTATCCGTTGGGATTGCAAGCATTCTGGTTGCCATTTTTAATATTCTGTGGTGTCGTTATATAGGGGGGGGGGGGGGGCACGCAATTTTTCACTATCATGAAGAGAGGCGTGCCTAAAAAGTATGAGAACCACTGTTTTAGAGTCTTAATAGAAAAGCGTAGATAGGGGTTTAGAAAGAGCTTAAAATGTATCATGTTTAACATTGTTTCGAATCATGACGGCAAACAGATATGCGATACAGTGAAAGATAGGAAGTTGTCGAAGCGACTTGGAGTAGTCTATTCATTCTTGATGCCTGCTTGATACTTCAGTATTCCGATTACCCCGCAGTATGACTTGTAAATGTGCATAGTTCAATTCGTTACGGGCACGGCGCAATTTGCATGGTACAGTGTTTATTCAAATTGCAATATTAATGCAACATCAGATTCTTCATGGCACCCATTTAGATTTTATTCGATTCGTTTCAATGGGAAAATATTATATTCCGATAAACTTGATCGACATCGGATGGACTCTTAACGAGTGCACCAATATTTAACTTCAAACCATTGGCTATTAGGGACAAATCGTATTGATCAGGTCGTAATATACCCCCATATAGCTCTTATTGCATTTACAGTTGAATAATAATAGCACATATAAAAATTGTATTCAGCTGTATGGCTTAATGTTAACAAGTACATTGGCAGTATTAAAACGCCGCATCAGAATTTTAATGCTGTACACCAGTGTTGGGATGACTCGAGTCGCCTTTTTCGTATGACTTGACTTGACTCGAGTCCCTCTGTTAAAGTGACTTGACTTGACTTGACTCGGCGTATCAGAAATGTGGATTGACTCGTGACTCGGAGCTAAATTCACGAGTCACTTTCAAGTCATGAAGTAATCTGTGTCGATGAAAATCACTGTATCTTGCATATGTTCGGATTGTTCGCGAAACGCTGGTGTAACCCGTGAAAGCGACCAATCGTGCGTTTCACTGACCCTCCATTGTCCTCTCACAAATAAATTGACCGCAAACGAGGTGATCGAAGCTTACAGCTTACGCTGTTGTAAACTAGTAGTAAAGTAATAAAATAGCAACATGTCTATTTTTGTTCTCTGTTGTTACCTTAACCAAACCTCTTGTTTTATTGAAGTTGAATTCGAATATAGTTTATATGTTCCTCAACCATTGGCACAGGGTCGAATTGTATCATATCAATTTGTAAATGTGTAATGTATTGCATCTTATCAATTCGTTCCTCCATTCTCTATTCCGTGTGTGGCCGATAACTGTAAACTGAGGCTATACAATTACTTACATAGTTCAACAGTTCTACGTATATGTGAGCGATACAGAGCTTTCTTGCGTGTCTGTATATTTAACTCTCTATTCGTAAATCGGTTCGGAATCAATGACCACTCAATATGTATTGCAGACAGCTTGAAAAATGCAATGACGTAATCATGCTTCGTACTTCGAAAAGGCAACTTGACTTGAATTGTGACTTGACTCGTGACTTGACTTGACTCGACTTAACTCGAGTCACCTCCAAAAATCGAGTGACTTGACTTGACTCGAGTCACCTTCGAAAATCGATTGACTTGACTTGACCCGAGTCAAAATGTGCAATGACTCTAAATGACTCGTGACTCCAAGGTACAGTGACTTGATCCCAACACTGCTGTACACAGCAATGGCATGGAGTAAAGTGCGTTCTAGTGCAGCTATGATATTATCGACTATTGACAAGGACTCGTTATGACGTCACACGCAGGCAAGGATGTCTTCGTCGGGGAATCTGATGTTACTGACTGACTCTGGATTACTATAGATAACTAGCCTACGGCTACAGGTAGGTTAGTAATCTATATAGACTGACCAATTTGATAGTTTTCAGAGCCGGAGCGGGAGCAGGAGCTAATTTATGATAGAAGAATGCTCCGGAGCCGGATCAATTCAACATTTGCGGCTGCTCCAAAGCCCTGCCTTAAACCCGTTTCCACGTTCCACTATTAAGACACTAAAACAGTGGTTCTCAAATTTTTTCAGGCACGCCCCTCTTTATGATAGTGAAAAATTTCGTGCCCCCTTATCCTGATATCACAAAACATTAAAATGAGCAACCAGAATGCTAGCAATCCCAACGGATAGTTTGATGGCATGGAAGGTGATGGCTTTGATCATGGAATTCTGAAACATCAAAGTCGGACAATCCACAGAGCAATGACCATGAGCTGGGGTGTCAAAAATGTTTCATTTAACCTCGGTTTCGCGCCCCCTTCAGATGCTTTCACGCCCCCGGTTTGAGAACCACTGCACTGAAATGTATTTGGGATAGTAGGCCTACAAAGCTTATTGTCTCGGTCGCTGCCTCTCGGGCAGAGTGCAGCTTAAATAGCCCTTGTGCGAATCTTTCAGTTTTTCTGAAATTCGCCTTCCCTTGACCGGGTGTATCTTCGTGTTTTTGTCATAAGACCTACTTCAATTAAAATCCTAAATCTCGGCGACATGCTCGGCACAAACTAAATGGTTTAACTCTGACTCTAGTATAAAAATATTTAGTGCTCTAAACCTTCTTTGAATTTCAGCTTTCGGCTTCCTTTTTTGACATGCCCGTTCATCCTCTATAGGTGATAGATATGATGAGTCATATATTAATCGCGAGCACTGATTGACTTGTTTTACGAATTAGGGACCTAGAAACGTATCACGTACCAATTTGAAGCACAGACCGTATAATACGTGATGGGAAAATGACAACAAAGAAGGTTTGAACTAATCTATATGGAAAGAGTGATTTCTTGTGACATTAATTACTACTCATACTTTGCTACATTGACTTTATTTTGAATCTGGATTACGCATGCGAGGTACGTAAGCAGCGTGATCGCGGAATATTAATGAACACGCTTCAAAGTAAACGAGTTTCCTATTCAGTTGATACAGCATACGGTTTTAGTCCACGCATCAACATTCAAAAAGCAGGTTTTATGGTTTGAATTCCAAGGATCCTCTCGCCGGCTGCACAGAATAGCAGGGTTGTAATGACTCGAGTCATGACTCGACTCGAGTCAGACTCGAGTCACGATTTTTTTATGACTCGACTTGACTCGAGTCATTTTCTTGAAATGGGAAAATGACTCGACTCGACTCGAGTCAATATTTGGATTGACTCGACTTGTACTCGAGTCATTACGCATGACTCGACCCAAGTCATTGACTCGGCTTATTTTGTATGACTTGAAGATGAAGAAATTTGCGAATCATAATGGCTAGATCAACGCATCCGATGAATTCTGCCGACATCGCTATTTGTCACCACTGCTTTCGTTGCACCTGTCTGATATCAGATATGCCGCCGTAAAAACAACAGAAAATGATACATAGTAGCAATGCATTGTACAAAATCGTCCAGTGATGATGAGGTAATAGATCCTCCGCAACTAAAGTACTCAAGACTTCAATTATACAAGCAAACAATTGAATCAAAGTTCAATTAGAGCCAATGAAATGACTCAGATGGTGAAGAGACTGATAAGCTCATGTGTAGATATGAAGGCGATGATTCTTTGCATTTTTGGGCGACTAGAAAGAATGAATATTCAATGCTCTTCAGTGTGGTTCAAAAATGCTTGTCAATTCCTGCATCTAGTGCACTAATGGAACGTGTATTCAGTAGATGTGGATTCATTCTACGGCCATGCCGCTTTAACATATCTGAGGATCTCCTTTCCACATTAGTATTTTTGAGGTGTAACTCATTGATTTGATCTGCTGCCTGTGAAAACACACAATGCCCCTCGTCCATTTGACGTTTTGTTAGGTATGTGCATTATGCATTATGCATTATGAGTAATAATGAATGGCTAATGTCGTGTGATGTTTGTACAATATGGCTCTTCTAAAATAACTTCTTTTTTATTTTACTGGGTGGTTACATGATAAAATTGTTATGTTGCATAAAAGGAACACTGAATCTGGCTTAATTTGAAAAAAGTGGAATCAATGATGTGGGAGAAGAATATTTTGGATTTGAAAATAAATGGAGTATTTTAGTGAGAAATTCTTTCATATAATATAATTACATAGTAGTAAGCCGACTATTTTTTCATATCCAAAACATTCTACTCCAATAACTTCACTTTTTCTAGTTGGAATTGAGTCAAATTTGCTATGAATCATATTTTTACACAATGTAACAATATCATGAGATAGCCGGCAAAATTCGAAAATCTTTATTTGTAATTAATCTAAAATTTTCTTTCATAGCATTGCTTTTTACTGGTTGGAATTGAGCCAAATTTGATTTTTTAGGCAATCTAGCAATTTTAAGAAGTAGCCGGAAAATTTGAAAAAATGTTTTTGAACAGCCCCATTGTACAATTATTTCTCCAATGCTGTAACTGCGATGTAGTCTGTAATGCAATTGGGAAAACCTTTAGTATAATCAAAAGGTATCTGTTCTGTTGTCACTGCACAATGCACATAGTTGCATGCACGATTTTACAGCATGCTGGCCTGTTGTAAATACCTCTACATAAACATGCATCTATTGATTCTCTATCAACTAGTATCCTGACGTGAATTTGTTGGTTCTCTATCAGATAGTATGTAGACGTGAATTCGTTGGTTCTCTATCAGCTATTCGCGAGCTATCGTCGATGTGTTCATAATAAAAACTGAATGCTTGTATTGGTGATGTATCAGACTGACAAGAGAGATATTTGATTTTCAGTTCTAAGATTAGTAAAGTTATCTTTAGCATCGGTAAATGAGGCCAGGACATGTCCGTTATCTGCCTAAATAAACATGTACCAAGACTCTGATAGGGACAAAATGAGCATGTTTCGCAAACAGGGAATTCGATATCACCCAAGCAGGATTGAGAACATGAGTTGAACATGACTTCACTACTTTGACTTGGACTCGACTCGAGTCATAGCACCATGACTCGGACTTGACCCTTTAAACGGTGACTTGGACTCGGACTCGAGTCTGTGATGAATTGAAAATGACTCGACTCGACTCGAGTCAAAACCACAAAAGTATGATTGACTCGTGACTCGGAACCATGTGACTTGGTTACAACCCTGCAGAATAGCTCCGCGGCCGCATTTGGCCCGCGATTCGCACATGCCCATGCCCATACAACAATGTACAGTATTTCCGTTCTGTGGACTGCTCAGAACTCCCGTTATGATTTAAATGGAGGAGAAGTGTCTTAAACGTCTATATTACTCGTCAAAGATTGGTGTAGGTTTATGGATGTGTCTTGTGTAGTAATTGAGTGGATTACGTATTCCAGTCGTCGGGAACCTTTTCCATTTTCATTCACATAGAGCCGTACATGTCAATCAACTGTTGCGTCGCAATTGCAAATTCGTGATGTCTTGGTAGTACTAATTCGAGCTTACTATAGGATTCGTCGTGGGCGCCATAGCGCAATTCATCGTAAATAGCTAAGAATTTATGATACATGATATTACTCTAAATAACTACATAGCATTGATTCAAAAAATCGAAATATTGATCGACTTCTCAAATCGGCGGTAACATATACGTTGCACTACACGCCTACATTTAAACGTCAGTACTCGAAAGCTTGATCAATTTGGACGCGAATATAGGGAACATTGTTTGTAATTTGGATTGTAATTGAAATGTCACTTCCAAGATAGTTCATTTATCGGCGTAGATCAGGAAGACAATGTGTATTTGAAAACTAAATCGTCATATAGGCGTCCCCATGTCTGCTATTTTCTTGATCAACGAACTCATGGTGCAATCCAAGATTACACAGCGCGCGATGCCGGGTACATTGAATTCACGAGGGATATTGGTTGCTGACACTACAGCAACTTAAATTTGAGGATTTTGTAAAGGGGTTCGAGCCCTTAACCCTGGATACGCCACTGCCTTGACCTCTCAAATACATGTTTATGCTGCCACGAGAATAATTATTCTGATCGTTAAAAATATTTACCAACAAGTTGCTGCAATATCGATAAAATTAAGTACAAAATTAATATATGACAAAGAGCCATATATATGGCTCGCGAGCCATAGGTTCCCGACCACCGGCGTATTCCATTATATCAATTTGCTTAAACCTTCTGAGGTTTCCTATTCTATCCGATATTCATGCTGAATTTTAGACTGCGCATCCTGCACAGATGCAACGCCCGTTTGCAATCCTAATAAACTCAGTATTTAGGGATGGTATGAACCTCATGACGTCACGTGACGTCATAATGCGAATTGCGATCCTTAATTTTACTGAAGTGATAGCCTGATAAATGCACACGATATGTAGCGACGACTCGGGCCACGTAATGTCACGATGATGAAGTACATATTGACGTTTTAAACGTGGCCAAATGTATCAACTAGGGCAATCAAATTTTATAATAATACCATAACATCAATATCTTCCGTAGGCGAAAAATATTGACGAGGACTTGCAAGGGAATATAAGCTTACGCCTTAACGGTCCAGGCCACGCCAGTAGTTAGTATGATCGCTCGTGACCTGGCAGGGGTTCTTATGGGATCGCTCGACCGGTGCCTCGACCGGTGTCGCGGTGGTAATTCATACTTTCGGGTATATGCATCTCTCGACCGGTGTTGAATATGTATCAAGTAAATAGTCATGTGAATGAATCTTTGTTAATGTGTATATCGTGAAAACTCGCGGTCGTGACTCGCCTTTTTTTGCTATAGGCAATCGCCATTGTTTCTTATGGGTGCGTCGGCATATCGTACTTTCGAGTATAGGCATCTCTCGCGCGGTGTTGAATATGTACGAGTCACCAACAATAACCGCACCAACGGAAACGCGGCTTGCAATAGGATTACGCGTGCGACCTATATTTCGAATGACCTCTGCGCTGAATTATTTCTCTTATTTCTTACGGCGGGGGTCGCATGCGGCTATTGCGTCTTATGGGTGCGGTCGTGATTCGTACTTTCGGTATAGACTGCGGGCGGTATGTCGTACTTTCAACAAAAAAGGTGTGAAATAGTTTGCTAAGTCTAGGAATCACTTGCAAGGTAATATTTTGGTATTTAGTTTACCACAGAGCCGGCGTAGACGGTGATTCGAATATCAACAATAACAACGGTCACAAATTACCACTTCAAATAGCTGTGAAATAGTTTGCAAAACCCCGCGATCGCTGACAAGATAATGTCTCGGTCATAACCATCTTTCACGACTTGGTGTTACAGGCATATTGATCGCTCACGCGGTGAAATTTTAGTAATCAGTTTGTCACAGAACTTGATATCGCTGGTAAGATTTAACAAGTAACGAATAACAGACCACCAGTGTCGGTAACTTGAATAGCGACAAATTGTCACTTATTTCCGCTCTAACCCTAATCCTCTGTGAAGTGAACGCTTATTCAAAAGGGTGTGATATAATTTTAAAATCCAACGACCACTCACCGGATAATACTTCAGACATAGCAATTCCGCATACCCGCCTACAAGGTAATATTTTGGTAATTAGTTTGTCACAGAACCGTCGCACGCGGTGATTGGAAAACCGACAATTTGTCACTCGCCCGCGATCGCTATATGTTTCACGCCTCCAGAATAGTGGCTGACTTTAGTTGCGTGATAAGATCCATGAAAATACTCAATCAATGTGTTAGTTTATCAACTTGAAATGAAACCCACTACACAAATCAAGTCAATTCGTATCTGAATGTTTTAAATCGGTACAACTCTAATCCTTTGACAAATCCCTTACCGCGTTTTTGTTGAATCGAACGTAACCCGAATATTACTGACGCCAACTTTCAGCCGCATCGAATTATTCGCACATTCCGCGCCACTGTTTTCACACTTATAGAATCAATACCAACTATAACTCTACAAGAATCAAGAATCACAAGTATGTGCATTACACAGTTATTGTCTTTATTAACTTGAAATCAAAAACTTAACAAAAACACACAACTAATCATTTGGCAACTCTAGCATTACCAAAAAATTCCAGTATTGTTGATTGAAAATCCTTGAGTCATTATTATCAAAAATGTTATAGTACCGCATCGGAATCCATTCGCGGGATGTACTAAAGTTAAATCCAGATAATCCAAAATGAAATATTTGGACTTTGACATAGTCTGAATTGAAATATATTGACAAACATGACTACCAACTTTGATCCAGTCACATTTCAAGATCATACTTTGAAACAATCCTTGAAACTTACAACTCTATTCACGACTGAGTTTTCCGTTTATCAAATAGAGTTTCAGTAAATACTATCGCGATATTTTAATGTGTTACTACACACAATAGAATCAATCAATGAAATAGCACCTGTTGTAAATATTTCTAACTTGACAACCACTTGTGCGTACCGCGATCGACTTGCGACGCGATGAGTTAAATCGGAATATTTCAATCTATTTGTCGAAACCTTGAACAAACTATCAGGTTATTTTTTGTTGTAATCGAGTGAACGGAAATAGTATTACGTCTCAACATTTTAGCATCTTCCCATGAACAAAAGAGTAAAATACAAAAAAAACAACCTTGTCAATTCAATCCGTTTGTAACTTACCCAACCAACTCAACAGTATCCTTACGAAAAGTAGACAAGACTACGCGAGTAATCACTACAATCCAAAATCCATAGCAAGTTCGGTTGTATTCATATCCCTACGATGCGTCTTTTGTTTTTCAACTGTAAAAGTCGTTACTATTTTGCAAGACAAAGTAATTACTACTTGATATATTTTATAAACCAAAGTAAATACTACTCGGTGTGTGGTTTGAGATTAACATATTACATTTGAGTATACCGGATTTGAATGCCTGACCAACGTAGTTGAGAATTCATTTCTTACAATCAAACGCCGGTTTTACATTGAAAGGTATCATACTGTAAACATAAGGATTGACACATTGATTTGATATATGAGATTTTGTAATGCTCGACCACGACTTGATTATTAAATTATTCACGATAATTAGACCCGATGTTGTGGTAAAGGTTATTAGAAAATATCACTTTTGGCATCGAGTACCAGTCGAAGTGGGTGAACAATAACACCGAAAATGATAAATGCGTTTCGTGCTACTATTGATACAAGTTCATTTCTATCAGGTGAAATAAACGCCATCACAAAACTCAGAGCATGCAAAGGTCTTGATTGATATGAATTTCGATTTGTGTCTTATGATTTTAGAAATATTATGATTCGTTAAACCAAAGTCGTATGTCCGATTATTAATTGATTGGAAACTTGATCACGTATACCTCGATCATTACAGAAGATTATAACCCCATTGTCCGACAATCTTTTACAAAAGGATCGAAACCAAGTAACCCAAAGTCGTTGCCATCGCATAAACAATTTGTACGACGTTTGATAATTGTACCCTATACGTTGGTGTACTAGAGATATTTGTAAAACACACTCTGGTAAAGAAATCGAAAAGATATCCTACACCTAAATCTGATAAAACCATTTTGCACTTTTTGTTCGTCAGTAGTATCCATTTTAATTTTCCCATTTCCTCTCGTCAAAGTAGATGTAATCATAGTCACTAAGGAACTTACTTGGATGTGTTTGAATTCTAGACATAGTTATGATTTACTCAACGCAAGACCCAAGAACAACCGTAGTTAACAACCGTGCACACATATCCAAAATATCGCACACTCCGCTATTCCTAAAGTACAAACACCCGATACAAAATATCACTTGTTGCGGCATCATCTTCACAATATCACCATTTTGTTTGTGTCAATTAGTTACTTTGTATGTTATCCCACAACTCTTACAAAAGTACGAAGGATATTAACATCGCACTAAGTATTTAACTTTACTCGATATTCTCACATTACGAAACTAAAGAATGGTTGGTTAGACTCTACAAACTGTTTCGATATCACAAGACCTTTATTGTCTGAATGGGTGTTCATGTATCTTAATAATCAAATAGTTCAACACAGAACTAGTACTAACAGAAACATCAGAGTTGTTTACACAAAAGTTTGTATGTGTACAGTATGCGAATACCATGTGTAAGTCCAGCACAATTGCAGTATCCATTCGAGTTTAGTCAACACAAATTTATTACAACGGAGCCACGTAAACTTTCGTGAAAGAAAAGCATACTCACTTCCAGAGGGTTATGTCAACACCATAGCAGTTCCCCAACAACAAAGTACATATGTTTCTAGCCGCGGTTTTTACATCTTTCACATAGATCAATCTACTTTGCTAACGAAAAGTGCTGAGTCATCACATGATCGCTCTCACAACAAAACAGCTAGTAGATATTATCATTCAAAATATTCCTAACCCTTTACACACCAGTGACAAATCATACAACGAATATGCTTTGTGGGTCGAATTGTTGTTCAGTGTCAAGTCTACCTGTTGAAACGTACATTAAACAGCGCAATCCAATTAAAACCACGAATCTATTTTCATTTCGTCACATACAGAAAAATAAATTTAATTCCCCAAAACATACTTGTAACCAATCGCTTTCATTAAACACTCAACACTATAATAGTATTTACTTTCTACAACATAGACATTCCGGTGTAGTCAAGAAATATTTTTAATAATCAAAATCATCGACTTCTGTTCACGGCGTTAGTGTGTGCATGTCATACCCGTGGGCCCCGTATTAAAATGGACACGACACGACTGACTGTAAGGAGATAGAAGTCTATCGCATAGATTTACATGTGGTCTTCGCTACGGTTTCAAAAAACGAATCATCTCTTTTGCATTGATCTAGACCGAGCAAGTTAGTTAATGACCATGATTGTGTTTGTCATATGTGAATGATAGGGTTACTGTCAAATCTACATACAACAATCTTCTGACGATCATAATAACAATTTCATTTTCCGCCCTTCATAATTGTACAACTCGGTAACTACGTTTAACAAGACCAATCACACTACCAGCGTTGAACACAAGATACCTACCCAAGTAAAAATATCATTCTAGTTTGGACAACTGACGTTTACCTGTGTAAAATTATCATTTTCACTTGGAGGTCCACCGTTACCTAACTAAAATACCATTGTCCTTTGGAGATTTATCGTTTACCCAGTGTAACAATCCCCTTTTCACTTGGAAATCTATTTTTGGCCTGAATAACAAACCCCTTTTCACTTGGAAATCTATTTTTACCCTGGATAACAAACCTTTTTCATTTGGAAATATATTTTTTCTCTTGGTAACAAACCTTTTTCACTTGGAAATATATTTTTTCTCTTGGTAATAAGCCTTTTTCACTTGGAAATATATTTTTTCTCTGAGTAACAAACCTTTTTCACTTGGAAATATATTTTTTCTCTGAGTAACAAACCTTTTTCACTTGGGAATATATTTTTTCTCTGGTTAACAAACCTTTTTCACTTGGAAATATATTTTTTCTCTGGTTAACAAACCTTTTTCACTTGGAAATATATTTTTTCTCTGGGTAACAAACCTTTTTCACTTGGAAATATATTTTTTCTCTGGGTAACAAACCTTTTTCACTTGGAAATATATTTTTTCCCCGGGTAACAAACCTTTTTCCCTGAGCAACAAACCTTTTTCACTTGCAAATATATTTTATCCTGGGTAACAAACCTTTTTCACTTGGAAATATATTTTTTTCCCTGGGTAACAAATCTTTTTCGCTTGGAAATATATTTTTCCCTGGGTTACAAACCTTTTTCACTTGGTGATCCGTCGTTTACCTGAGTAAAAATATCATTTTCCTTTGGGGATCTGGCGTTTACCCAGTGTAACAATACATTTTCTCTTGGTCATCTAGCTTTTCCTAGAGTAACAAAACCATTTTCATTTTGAAATCTGACAACCACACCGACAATTTGATATTTTTGTATTTTCTTACAGCGAACAGCGACAAAATATACACCAACAACGACTCCGATACATTTGTCTAATCAAATATTCACTTGTGTTGGTGCATCCCATCAAAATCGTCGGTTACCCACATGCAATGCGCTCTTGTACACAGAAATGCATGTTCTGGAAAATTGGACAATAGACTTCGATAGTTCTGTGATGTCCGGGTTCGTGCTTTGGATTTTCCAGAGTCAAAATGTCTGAATAAAACACCTCCTTGACGATGGTTGGTATGTGGATAACGGTGTTCGGAAAACGGTTGGATTTATGTCACCCATCGCGATAACAATTCCAGGTCGAGTTTTCCCCCGCATGTTTACTATATTGTGTCTTTATTGGTCAATGCATGTCTCGACATTCAGTTTGAAATCGGAAACCCTGATAAAGTATGTAACCGGATCCGGATATCAACTCTGAATCGATAAACCAATGAACAATATTCAAAGTAAACATGTTACACCCTGTGTTTCCACGAAAAAATACCATCCAGACATACGTCGCGCTTGTTTGCCCACATCAGTATACGCGTAAATGGAGGTGTGTGACATTGCATGCAATGTGTTGGTATACAAACATCGATCCACAGACATTATCATAGCCGGTAATTTTGATGCAGATCGAATGTCATCACACCCGATAACAATACCAATAAGCCACATTGCAATGACTCTGAGTCAATCTGAAGTATGACATATAGACACACAAACATGGAACCTTGACATGGTTATTCGCACGACGGTGAAAGTAAACTGTACAACATATACCAATAGAGCGTTCACAGTCAAATATGCGAACCATGCACAATCATATACCCAGATTTTTGTTGGATATGTACAAATCCGATAAATCGATACATTTCTTTCCCTTCGACGTCAATAATACAAAGGTCATTCCAATTCGTCGCTCGAATGTGAGGTTCGTCTGGTGTAAAATCCATGTCAAATAACACCAAAGTGTGCTTTCCGTGTTTTATTATTTCCACCGTCGCTTCTTGTCTGTGTCGTAACACTATGGTGCAGGGACTTGAAAAACGGTGGATTGTGAAACGGATTGACATGACCAACAGAATCGAGGTCAATAGACTTGTGACGATGTCGTTTCAAAATGCTCCGATATGACGAGCGCAACCTCGATCTCTTGTGGTGACGACCGTTTCGAAATGTTACCGGACGAGCTAGACCCTTACGAAAGTGTGTTTTATGATTGCGTGTGAAATCACGAGGTAGTGTTCTATTGTGGTGTACGATTGCAGTCTTCATTCCCCAGAAACACACCTTATTGGATCACAGTATCAGTCCGAGATTTGCATAATCACTGTTCACGATATTTGTCTGGAGTCGTTATGTGGGAGTAGCGACATCCATTGATCGTGACTGAAAGACTGGTCGCAATCATTTCGAGCACCGTACTTCGATAGTTCACCATGGTCAAACGCTGCTGCAGAAAACTTCGGTGTAGACAACACATTGATCGATGTATCCAATTGATCTGGGTGGTCCGTCTACAGATAGGGTCATGACTATCTTGCGATAACACCATCGAATAAATCAGTGAACGGTGTCGAAATATCGATGTAATAGCGCGGACTCAGAGTCATTGCAATGTGGCTTATTGGTATTGTTATCGGGTGTGATGACATTCGATCTGCATCAAAATTACCGGCTATGATAATGTCTGTGGATCGATGTTTGTATACCAACACATTGCATGCAATGTCACACACCTCCATTTACGCGTATACTGATGTGGGCAAACAAGCGCGACGTATGTCTGGATGGTATTTTTTCGTGGAAACACAGGGTGTAACATGTTTACTTTGAATATTGTTCATTGGTTTATCGATTCAGAGTTGATATCCGGATCCGGTTACATACTTTATCAGGGTTTCCGATTTCAAACTGAATGTCGAGACATGCATTGACCAATAAAGACACAATATAGTAAACATGCGGGGGAAAACTCGACCTGGAATTGTTATCGCGATGGGTGACATAAATCCAACCGTTTTCCGAACACCGTTATCCACATACCAACCATCGTCAAGGAGGTGTTTTATTCAGACATTTTGACTCTGGAAAATCCAAAGCACGAACCCGGACATCACAGAACGATCGAAGTCTATTGTCCAATTTTCCAGAACATGCATTTCTGTGTACAAGAGCGCATTGCATGTGGGTAACCGACGATTTTGATGGGATGCACCAACACAAGTGAATATTTGATTAGACAAATGTATCTGAGTCGTTGTTGGTGTATATTTTGTCGCTGTTCGCTGTAAGAAAATACAAAAATATCAAATTGTCGGTGTGGTTGTCAGATTTCAAAATGAAAATGGTTTTGTTACTCTAGGAAAAGCTAGATGACCAAGAGAAAATGTATTGTTACACTGGGTAAACGCCAGATCCCCAAAGGAAAATGATATTTTTACTCAGGTAAACGACGGATCACCAAGTGAAAAAGGTTTGTAACCCAGGGAAAAATATATTTCCAAGCGAAAAAGATTTGTTACCCAGGGAAAAAAATATATTTCCAAGTGAAAAAGGTTTGTTACCCAGGATAAAATATATTTGCAAGTGAAAAAGGTTTGTTGCTCAGGGAAAAAGGTTTGTTACCCGGGGAAAAAATATATTTCCAAGTGAAAAAGGTTTGTTACCCAGAGAAAAAATATATTTCCAAGTGAAAAAGGTTTGTTACCCAGAGAAAAAATATATTTCCAAGTGAAAAAGGTTTGTTAACCAGAGAAAAAATATATTCCCAAGTGAAAAAGGTTTGTTACCCAGAGAAAAAATATATTTCCAAGTGAAAAAGGTTTGTTAACCAGAGAAAAAATATATTCCCAAGTGAAAAAGGTTTGTTACTCAGAGAAAAAATATATTTCCAAGTGAAAAAGGTTTGTTACTCAGAGAAAAAATATATTTCCAAGTGAAAAAGGCTTATTACCAAGAGAAAAAATATATTTCCAAGTGAAAAAGGTTTGTTACCAAGAGAAAAAATATATTTCCAAATGAAAAAGGTTTGTTATCCAGGGTAAAAATAGATTTCCAAGTGAAAAGGGGTTTGTTATTCAGGCCAAAAATAGATTTCCAAGTGAAAAGGGGATTGTTACACTGGGTAAACGATAAATCTCCAAAGGACAATGGTATTTTAGTTAGGTAACGGTGGACCTCCAAGTGAAAATGATAATTTTACACAGGTAAACGTCAGTTGTCCAAACTAGAATGATATTTTTACTTGGGTAGGTATCTTGTGTTCAACGCTGGTAGTGTGATTGGTCTTGTTAAACGTAGTTACCGAGTTGTACAATTATGAAGGGCGGAAAATGAAATTGTTATTATGATCGTCAGAAGATTGTTGTATGTAGATTTGACAGTAACCCTATCATTCACATATGACAAACACAATCATGGTCATTAACTAACTTGCTCGGTCTAGATCAATGCAAAAGAGATGATTCGTTTTTTGAAACCGTAGCGAAGACCACATGTAAATCTATGCGATAGACTTCTATCTCCTTACAGTCAGTCGTGTCGTGTCCATTTTAATACGGGGCCCACGGGTATGACATGCACACACTAACGCCGTGAACAGAAGTCGATGATTTTGATTATTAAAAATATTTCTTGACTACACCGGAATGTCTATGTTGTAGAAAGTAAATACTATTATAGTGTTGTGTGTTTAATGAAAGCGATTGGTTACAAGTATGTTTTGGGGAATTAAATTTATTTTTCTGTATGTGACGAAATGAAAATAGATTCGTGGTTTTAATTGGATTGCGCTGTTTAATGTACGTTTCAACAGGTAGACTTGACACTGAACAACAATTCGACCCACAAAGCATATTCGTTGTATGATTTGTCACTGGTGTGTAAAGGGTTAGGAATATTTTGAATGATAATATCTACTAGCTGTTTTGTTGTGAGAGCGATCATGTGATGACTCAGCACTTTTCGTTAGCAAAGTAGATTGATCTATGTGAAAGATGTAAAAACCGCGGCTAGAAACATATGTACTTTGTTGTTGGGGAACTGCTATGGTGTTGACATAACCCTCTGGAAGTGAGTATGCTTTTCTTTCACGAAAGTTTACGTGGCTCCGTTGTAATAAATTTGTGTTGACTAAACTCGAATGGATACTGCAATTGTGCTGGACTTACACATGGTATTCGCATACTGTACACATACAAACTTTTGTGTAAACAACTCTGATGTTTCTGTTAGTACTAGTTCTGTGTTGAACTATTTGATTATTAAGATACATGAACACCCATTCAGACAATAAAGGTCTTGTGATATCGAAACAGTTGTAGGCGGGTATGCGGAATTGCTATGTCTGAAGTATTATCCGGTGAGTGGTCGTTGGATTTTAAAATTATATCACACCCTTTTGAATAAGCGTTCACTTCACAGAGGATTAGGGTTAGAGCGGAAATAAGTGACAATTTGTCGCTATTCAAGTTACCGACACTGGTGGTCTGTTATTCGTTACTTGTTAAATCTTACCAGCGATATCAAGTTCTGTGACAAACTGATTACTAAAATTTCACCGCGTGAGCGATCAATATGCCTGTAACACCAAGTCGTGAAAGATGGTTATGACCGAGACATTATCTTGTCAGCGATCGCGGGGTTTTGCAAACTATTTCACAGCTATTTGAAGTGGTAATTTGTGACCGTTGTTATTGTTGATATTCGAATCACCGTCTACGCCGGCTCTGTGGTAAACTAAATACCAAAATATTACCTTGCAAGTGATTCCTAGACTTAGCAAACTATTTCACACCTTTTTTGTTGAAAGTACGACATACCGCCCGCAGTCTATACCGAAAGTACGAATCACGACCGCACCCATAAGACGCAATAGCCGCATGCGACCCCCGCCGTAAGAAATAAGAGAAATAATTCAGCGCAGAGGTCATTCGAAATATAGGTCGCACGCGTAATCCTATTGCAAGCCGCGTTTCCGTTGGTGCGGTTATTGTTGGTGACTCGTACATATTCAACACCGCGCGAGAGATGCCTATACTCGAAAGTACGATATGCCGACGCACCCATAAGAAACAATGGCGATTGCCTATAGCAAAAAAAGGCGAGTCACGACCGCGAGTTTTCACGATATACACATTAACAAAGATTCATTCACATGACTATTTACTTGATACATATTCAACACCGGTCGAGAGATGCATATACCCGAAAGTATGAATTACCACCGCGACACCGGTTGAGCGATTCATATACCGAAAAGGGTTACCGGTCGAGAGATGGCTATACTAGCACCGGTTGAGCGATTCATATACCGAAAAGGGTTACCGGTTCAACACGAGTTTCGAGGCACCGGTCGAGCGATCCCTATACCGAAAAGGGTTACCGGTCGAGAGATGCCTATACTAACCCAGGCACCGGTTGAGCGATAGGGGGGGTGTCGCCAACTCACAGATTTCAACCGCCAAAGTCATCAGCGAGGGGTCACCTCATCAGCGATCCCTATACTTACAAGGCACCGGTCGAGCGGAAGGGGGGGTCAAATGGGTCACCGGTTCAACACGAGTTTTCGAGGCACCGGTCGAGCGATCCCATAAGAACCCCTGCCAGGTCACGAGCGATCATACTAACTACTCACGCCAGACCGGACAATGTATTCGACGTGTATTGCTATGCGTTTATATTGAGAACAGTGTGAAACGGATTTCTAAGCTACCGATATTACCCTATTAATAATAAGTAACACAGCAGTAGCCAACCCCACAATCACACGGATTTGATTTTTTATGATACAATAAACATATGAAATCAAGTTTGACCCCGGCCTGCTGAATTTTTTTTTACATCAGACAACGATAACAATTTCCTCGATTGGTTGAATAACCATCATTCGCTGACTATACGTGTATTGCATTTCGCTCTTGATGTTGTGTGATTGCGGGTCAAGATCACAGCAGAGAGTCACTAAATATTCGAGCAAACTGTAACAAAGCAAGTAAAATATTTGAGATTGTCAAGTTGCATGCTCGTTTAGTGTTGAATTTTTATGCTGCCAGCGCCATGCATATAGTGGTCCGCAGTAAAAATGCAATAAATGTAAAGATGTTATAATGAAGTGAAAATTGTAATATATGAAAAAGCTGCACTGCAGAACCTACCAAGGTTAACGTTCACACACAGAACCTCACGTTCACACCATCCCTAGTAACTCGGTTATCCAAGTCGATTCCGAATAAATAGCGACTCAATCTGTACCTCAATCATCTCGCAAAATGCTATGACTTGAATAATGTCACGTACTTCGAAAAGTCGACTTGACTGGAATTTGACTTGATTTGACTAGACTGCAGTCAGAATGTGCAATGACTCGATATGACTTGTGACTCGAAGGCAGTTATTGCCTACCTGTTCCCAACACTGGCAGAATAGCCAAATGCTGTCTCAAACAAGTATAATCTCACAATTATTTCCAATCATTACGACGCGGTTCACTATTCTTATGATTGAATGTATAGTTATAAAGATCAGATTGCGTATCAGATTACAGATTGCGTATCAGATTACCACTGGTCGCTAACATATTTCAATTGGTATCTAACTTGAAATTATGGAAGTTGTTGGTAGTATGAAGCTATATCACTGAAAGCGGATCAAATTCAAATTCAGGCGGTATGATATTGCAGCGCAATAACCATGCAACTGTGCGTTTACCAGGAAAAAGCAACTAATATGTCCTGGTTTAAAGCATTTTCCCTGATTAAAATCGATTTTATTCAAATAAATAATTCAAATCATGATTTTTTTTGCTTTTTTTACTCGTAATAACAACAGCACGAACAAAAAAAATGGGCTGAATGACCCCCATGTGAATCAAGGTGATGAAGGATAACGCTTAAACTTTAATAATGTGCAGCTGTGAATCATCATCCCGATAGATGAAAACGTTCAACCTATGTTGTAATGATAGCTGAAAACGTTTAACCAAGGGATGGGCAAACTACGGCCCGCGGTCCGCATGCGGCCCGCAACACCGTTCTGTGCGGCCCGCGAGAGTCTGAAGAAACTTATCAAAAATATTGATAAAATGCGCACTAAGAATCGAATTAATGCAGGGACTTGAGTAAACTTTTTCTTAGTATATTTTAACCATGATAATTCTATGGCAGTGGTTCTCAAACTGGGGGCATGAGAGCATCTGAACAGGGCGCGAAGCAGGGTAAAATGAACAATTTTTCGCGCTTCGCGCGATTTCCATCCAATTCGTAGTTATTGATATCTATTTAGTCTGAATTACGTACTTAGAAATCTCTCCTCCACAGTCGTAACATTCCCACGCCATCAAACTATCCTTAGGTTTGCTTACGTCCTGGTTGCGTTTTGTCATATTACGGTAGGGGGGGGGCAAAATCTTTCACCGTCATAAGGGGGGGGAGGGGGCGTGTCTTAAAAAGTTTGAGAACCCCTGTTCTAAGGTAAATACTTCCTATAATATTTTTTATGTTTAATTTCTGGCGCGACAGCCCGATTTCAAGGCCCACGCAGTTTAAAATGTTTCAACTGCTAAACATCACAGAAATCCTAAACGAGATTGACATAATTTGGATCACGAGTGTTATTTTAGATTGGTTATTTCAGTTTTAATTATTTCAATGATGTGCTTATAAAAACGATTCTCGCGTGTCTTAGGTAGATTCGTTCTCTGTATGCGTAGAATTAAGGTATTTATATTTTATCTACACACAGTAGAAGCGTATTTGAAGCTAACATGGTTATGATGCTGTCAGCATTGTGTGTCCTGGAACTGAATCAAAACTGGAATTAGTAAATTTATGAACACATCGCTGTTCCAAGATTTAAATTTCAATCCTGTTCTAAGAATCATGACAGCCGACTTTCATCTCTATAGTTTTGACAAATTGGTTATTGAGGTTCACCAGCCTATGAAATCTCGCCACTGTTTCTGACGCGTATACGATATCATCAAGGCATTGTTTGGTTTGTTTAAAATAATCATATATATTATCTCCATGTCCTCACTATATAATCAAATATCAATATTGCGTTTTGGTTTATAATCCCAATTTTATATAGCGCTGCCCGCGAATGGATTGAGATGTTGAATGCGGCCCGCGAGCTAAAATGTTTGCCCATACCCCTGGTTTAACCTATGTGATAATGATGGGTCGCCACAATCATCACTGATCTGTTAGCCAGGAAACATGTTAAGTCAAATCGGGACCATCCATAATAGTTGCATCTTCATCTTGATCGATGGAATGGTTTCTGCCAGTAATACTGGATCAGAGATGAGGGAATCTTTCGAATTCGATAGAGACTCCGGATTGCGCTTCGCTTGTGGTATCCCACCAGTGCCTCGGAAATAGCAGCAGAATGTCGCAGACAGCTAACTGTATCCTCAGCAAAACGCTAACATATTGATTGACTATCGCTCTTTGCTCTTTTCCCGCCTGTCTGTCAAATAGCTGAACTATACCGGTGCCGGTGACGAGATGCTGTCTCCGGTTTATATAAAATGCACATGATTGTCTGATAATAAACCACATTCATGCATCTCGTCCGAAAATTTTAAAAACTAAACAGTCAATAAAATGAAAATGGTAAAATTAAAATAAAAAATCAACGAAAAAATCAACGAAAAAACCTGATTTAAATCACACTGTTTAAAATCAGCCTGCTGATTTAAACCAGAACCCTATATATGTCACACGATGTACCAACTTATTTAATGAAAAGTGAGTAAATCTATTAAATAAGATATATATATATATACCACACAGTTATTTGAGTACGATTTCCTCATCATCAAAACACTGTTGAAATATCGCGGTTTTCGTTTTCAAATTATAACGTAAGGAGTTGTGCATTAAACGCTGTCGACGACCGGTTCGTTATTACCAGGAAATGCCTGAAAACAATGTGAGTATGTTGGTGCCTCTGTAATTTATCACGCCATTGTTTCAAACATTGTAGCATACTGCTACGATGGAGCTCAATATGGCATTTTCATAAAAGCGTATTCAAAAGCTGGTGGACGGAAGCAAAGCAATAAATACAGTTATTCAAATTCAGGCATAAGCTCTATCGGAATGAATTCCCACTGCTGCTGCATAATATCCCTTTAGTACTTGAATCTATGTCGCGGCTGTATAATGTCCTGTAGAGATAATGGCTGATTGTTGACTAGTGGTTTCAAGGAGCGTATGCAACATGCATGAGTAATAGCATAATGATTCCGACTTGTACGCCAAGGGAGGAATCTTGCCGGCGGCAGTGGATTAACCATATGCGCCAACTACCCCATAATCGTCCACAATCCTGTTGATGTCTTGAGTCTCTTGACCCTACTTCATATCAATGAAATGCTGATTTGCAGATAAATGTCTTGCATTCCTCAAACCCCATACGCGGGCAGACACCGCATCACAAATATAAGCAACAGGAACGTACAAGTATACCAAATTACATCATCGAGATAATAGCTACCGTCATTTCGACACCAAGCTATCTTTTCATTATATACCGCAATTCTGCGGTCTACTGTTGTGGTGAAAATTTCAACGATATGATACATTGATTGATTTGATTGACTTTTTCCGCTCCATAATATTTTGACCAGTTTGATTGTTTGTGAATTAATGTGTTGCTGTAGTAGGCTTGAAAATGAATCCTCGCACTGACAAACTATAGATTAACAACCTACAGAGGTTGGTAATATAGACAAACTAACAAGGCATCGGTTGGCATCATTTGACCGGTCCTCCCCGCGTAAAACATTGTGTCTCAATGCCTGTCTTAGAAAGCATCAAGACTGATGCGAGCCCCGAGCCGTATGGTCCGATTTTGATTCTTTCTATTCACTAATTTTGCACTGGTATTCTTTAAAAGTCACTATCCGGTGATTGTAAGACATTTTGTCCTGTCAAAATGTACATATATTAGAAGCAATCTCAGTATGGAAAAAAGAAACTGTTCCTGTGACTGTTGCACTGCGATTATTTAAAAGTCACTATCCGGTGATTGTAAAGCATTTTGCCTTGTCAAAATGCATATGTCGGAAGAAATCGCTGTATGGAAAGATAAAACTGAGCCTGCGCTGTGTGCATCCCATTGTAACGTATTTTTTGGGAACTGGTGCAATAAAATGCAAAGTAGCTTCGCAGCGAAATTCAATAGCTTTTTGTATTCATTTATTGAAATACTTGTAAGCAAAGTGAATTCGCATTAGCTTACCACAATTGACAATGCGATGGTATCAAGGAAGATTATATAAGAACCGTATCTGAGTCTAAATGTTTCAGTCGTCCGCCCCCTCTTTTATATGCGGTTACTCCCTTAGATTGTCAACCGCGCGGGGTGTACGTACGGGGGAGTTCAATAATTTAGTTTGGAATGATAAGGTGTCGATTTTGTGGCGGATCAGAATCGGTATGAAATGTAACAACCTGTTATATCAGACGAATATAAAACCTGTAACAACATAACCATATTTATATACCTCTGAGATCCTATTCAAAGATCTACACTAAGTATTTTCAGCAGCTGACCGTCATGTTACAGTCCAGTTTGGGCCAGTACAGATCGCTATGGTGGATTAGGGGCCTGTGAGTTGTTAAGGTACCTTAACACGTGTTAAAAGTGGATATGAATGGAATTTATCAATATAATTGACTATCACTAGTTCTGTCAACTGGCGGAATGGCAATCATGCAATCATCAACAGAGGTACTATTTTCCTAACAAAACCTGGTTTACTAAGGAAACAAAAAATAGCATGGTTTTCGACCAAATAATTATAACCAGAAATTGACAATATTAACAACTATAGCGATAGTATACTGAATTGTTGACATAGACATGAAAATTATTGCTTGGATTGCAGTCTGTTCAAATTTCAAGGAACGGCTCATCATCACCATAATCAGTTTTCTGATAATTTTATCCTTTCAAAAACATCACAATATTGCGATACCATGGAAAGATAGGAATGTATCTCAATGACTTGGAGTAGTCATTGAAATCAGACCCACACCTGGGTCTATAGGCGATGTAAAGAAGAGGAATGCACAATGAATGAAAAGCAACAGAAGACAAGATAAAATGGCAAGCAATAAAAATATCGGACAGCGACGTCGATATATATCACATTGTGGTCAAGTAAACTCGAACGCTGAAGTCGTGGCTAGTATTTATTCAGTATAATCTGCTTGTATTTTGACTAGGATAGAAACAAGCTCCACAGTTGTGCTCGGGCATATACTTGATAAAACGATGCGTTCTCTTGTGCGGTATAGCTCTTGCCGAACATGTATGAGAGTTGGACGCGTTTGTGTTTTATCCTACTATGCGCCTTTGATCCTGAGGTGATGAATATGTTGATATTTTTTCGGGGCAGTGACTGCAATGGAACTAATACGGACTGGCGATATCGATATTGTATATTATCAATAATATTATGTTCAATTCCCTACCAGTTTCTGACGATTATCTATGCCAAGTATCAGCCGAAATTATTCCGGTTTATTTAAAAATGAATATAATATTATAGTCTATATTGAAGTCATGCAAGCTATTTGCAAGAGTCTCTTGCTGATGTAAATATCGGACAAAGAAAACGAGACTGAATATCATTTGCACCCTTTAAATTATCTGTAATAAAGTCAGTGCATTCAAAATTCATCGTATATCCAACGGTATTTTCAGGACTTAGCATGTGTAGAACGAAGGCAATATTACTCGTGGTGGCGATTTGCCTTGTCATACCATTCTCTGAAGGGAAACGTAATCAACAATGTCTCGCTTGGCTGAAAACGCTCAAACCGTTGAAATTGTTGGAACTCAAGTAAGTTAACGTTATACATTCATAGCTATGCGACGAACAGCAGTTAGATAATCAAATTCAGAATGAGACTAATAAGAATTTCGTCACAGGGAATGGATTAGGGAGCGATTGAATAAGTTGGCCGCACGATCAGGTGATCTCGATGATGCCGACGAAAATCTGCAAGTAAGCAACGCTACGACCAGACTTGGACAACTAGATAATTCTAGTTGCATAATTTCACTAAATTAGAACGAAATGCAAGTAATCTAATTCTAATCTAATTTGTGAAACGTTTCGATGCTCTAATTCTAATTTTAATCTAATTTGTGAAATGTTCTCATGTTCTAATTCTAATTCTAATCTAATTTGTGAAATGTCCCTATTCTCTAATTCTAGTTCTAATCTAATTATTGTTTTCCTGAAAATACCTCTTTGTCCGAGGCATATTGCAGTGAGTTAACAAGAATATCTCCTCCTGCGCAGGGAAATCCAATTGCCAAGCCGCCATCGCCTTACTTACACCGTGCAGTCATAGCAGATATTATGACGAATAATAGCATGCTAGAGTAGCTCGTAGTCTGCGAACAACATTCTAGTTTTTAAAACTGTACGTTAGTACATCGCCGTTCTGATTTACATGGGCGATGCCCATGGTTACCTTAAAAGAAGTAATATTTCATTAAAGTATAGTAAAAATCGAGCCACGCTTGGTGTACAGAAGTTAACCATTCTCATGGGTATGGGAATGCACTGTTGTTGTTGTTTATTAAACAACAAATATGTGGCGCTTATCGCCTGACGGCCTTTTGCACCACGCACTGTGATTTGATATGAACTAAATTTTGCAGTATTCATTTCCCATATACAATTTCATTTAATTTCCAAGTTTTTGCGAGCTGAGTACCTCTAATTCTAATTCTAATCTAATTGGGAAAAAGCTTAGTAGCTGTAATTCTAATTCTAATCTAATTTGGAAAAAGCTGTGAAGCTCTAATTCTAATTCTAATCTAATTACAAAAAAACTGTGGAACTCTAATTCTAATTCTAATCTAATTCAGAAAAGCTAAAAAAATTCTAGTTGTCCAAGTTTGGCTACGACCAATCGAGGTTTACAGCCTTTCGCGGAAGAAATATTATCGAAACTTATAAGTCCCGTTGATACATTAACCTTTAATAACAAGGAGCGTGTAAGTTTAGTCTTCGCAGAAAGGATACCTCGCTATTCGACTTAAATCACCCGAATTAATAATCGATTGAGGTTCGAGTACTCAAGTAAATATTAATTATGCCCATCCCTATACATATGAACGCAACAACTATATGTAAGCTATGTAGGCTACAAGCCAATGGCGGGACACTTGATTGAGTAATGTTAAAACTATTAACTACAATAGCCTATGTTTAGTTTTGTTTTTTTTGTTTTTATTAACACATGATTGACGCTTATCGCCTAAACGGTCATTTGCGCCCAGTACATGAATTTCATTGATGTCAGATGACTCTTGCTTTAGCTTCGTCAACGTGATCTTTAGCTGCTATCTTTCTAGAGTTCGGCTCTCTTTCTCTGGGCTTTTCAAGGCGCTGTATTTACGGCGGGATCGGCGACAATAGCCTATGTTATTTTTCAGCAGGAAATTGCCGATTTCATCAACGACATGAAGATCCACAACTGATTTCTCTCATCTCAACGGACTTGATCGATCCAGGAACCTTTTCGCTGTTGAAACATTATTATCAATTATATAACGCATCCATCGATACGAATTGTTTGCGAAGCATATAATTGTATGCGTATGATGTCTTTAGAGGAGAGAGTGACGCCAGAATAGTACGTAAATGGTATCGGTATATGAAACGCATTGTAAAGTTCGTAAAGAAAAATATACAAAATTATAGATCTTATATCAGATTATAGCGCCACTATCACAGCATCATGAAATGCTAAAGCGGAGACCAGAACAGTTCGCGTCACAGATCACAGTTGTGATCACATAAACGCATAAAAACGCTGACCACATAAAAGTTTCGTTGGTGTATTATTTAATGTCAGAGTGCATCTGGCTCACCATATCATATGGTGAATGGTGATGCATGCAACTCCGCAAGCAATCAAAATATCAACAACTTCACAACGACCGGGATCCGCATTGACTACCCCTAGAAGGATTTCGTACCTGTACAATTCAGATGTAGGAAACTTATTTCATCAGAGGCGTCATATTGACCCTACATTTTCAATTGTAATTCTCTAGGACAGGGGTTCTCAAAGGGTGGGCCACAAGGCATTTTGAGGTGGGACACAAAGCTATTTAGAAAATTTTAGAATTAATGTAAGTTTAGTTATATTTGCTATGTTAAACGCTAGAAATATATACATAAACTTTTCATCCGACTCTGAGGAGACGTAGTGCCACGTATGGAGTCAGCATGTACAAGCCGAAAACGGGAGGGACAAACGGCGACTTTTTCCACTGGCTGTGACAACCTACGGCTAACAGTGCAACAGTTGCTTAACTAAAGTAATTTCGATTATATGATAACTGGAAGGTAATGGTGAAGTAACCAAGTATTTCGACAGGGTCACATGTCGAATACCGTCGAAAAGGTATACAATAAACTCGGAATGAAGTGTAGGCTAAGTGATGAATAGATTTACTGTACTTCGGCAGATCGTAATATATTAAGACAAAAATAGGCGTAATTGAAAATTATTAGCAACTTCTGGTGAAGGTAGGCCTATATACTGCACCACCGCAATGAATCGTAATGGATTGAGGATTTCGCGGAGCGCATTAATCTTTGCAGTCGGTTTAAAATGTCCGGCCTGGAAATCATTGAACATAATGTAAGAGTCACATGAATATTTGTATCATTGGATTGAATATTTTGACATCGCAACTTCGGTTGCTTTGGTACAAGACATACAATGTACATTGTACAGCATGCATATTAAAAAACTCTTTCTCCAATTCTCTGTAGTAGGCCTACTAGCACCCCATTCATTAATGAATTGTTTGTACCTTGCCCAGAATGATTATATTATTGTCCACAATAGTGGAACTAAAACTCCAATCACACAGTTGATGCGGGGATTTGATCATTGTGTTTCGCGACGCGAATGGAGCAGCGGACGATCATAATATACACATGAGTTTTAGCCTATAATCTACCAAGGGCCGTAACTGCCTCACCCAAACCCTAATTGGGCGAGCTCGAAGGGCCCCAAGATAATTTCGTTGGTCGTTTGTTGGAGAATATTTATTCAACTCGAAAATTTTCGTCGTGCTTCGCACGATTTCATATCCCTAGTGGTCCTGATTTAAATATTATCAGTAAATTAATAGAAAAGATGCGCATATTTTAGATAAAAAGGCAAGTCGGTGCAGTCTATTACCATGTATTGAACAAGATTATGACTCTAAGATAAGAGGTGAGCCACAGCACATTTTCAAACCGGAAAATGGGCCACGGCCAAGAAAGGGCTGAGAACCCCTGCTCTAGGAGCTATAAAGCCATGTTAATGAAATACAAGGATTTTTCGTCTTTGTCACATTTCCTATGGTAATGACGGGGGGGACGTTAACACACGCACTAATCAAACCATGTAGTAGTATTTTGCGGCTCGATCATGTAGCCTACATGCCGCGATCTAACTAGTAGAAATTCCAAAGCCAAGTGATACAGAAATTCTGAATAGTATCTTCAAAAAGTTGATGTGATCCTCCTCCTACTTGTTGAAGGTGCAGGCCACTTTCGAAATTTTAGGCGCATATTTGCTACCAACTCAATATGACCTATAATCGGTAAAATTTTCCGAAAATATATTACGATACAAATTGACAAAACTTAGTTCAGTATTTGGATAAAGTAGAAGTTGGGATACTTCCTTACTATGGCCACCTCTGGTTATATGTTTATGATCTCTAGGACAACCATCTTTGCGTCATAATAAGACAGTACTATTGACGCTGCTTCCCGGTTGAGAACCACTTTTTGCAGCCAGATTGTGTACAGCAGTGTTCTTTAAACGGAGGAGATAGCGTAGTGGTAACGATAAGCACCCACCAATCTGACCTGCTCCTCTTCTGGGCTCCTCTTCCCCCGCCGTTGCCGTTCTTGCGGCGACAAAAAAGCCCAGAAAAAGACCCGACGACAGAAAGCACTCACAAGGAATGGAAAGAACTAGTAGAAAGGGCCGCGGCTTCAAAAAGATCAACATCGAAAAGAACTGTGACATCGCGTGCACTCTAGGCGGAGGTGGATGTCAGAGTAAAGGATCGCTACTGATGCGTGTCGTTCGATATCCTATCTGCCCATGACATCGCATTGTGTATTATCGCATTGTACATTGTGTGTGACTTGTTCAGATGAAAAATATAATCCAACGATATATATATATATATATAAACCCTTTTAGACACGACCCCCTTGATGATAGTGAAAAATTTCGTGCCCCCTCCCCATCGTCGTATAATAAAATATAGAGAAACCAGGATGTTTGTAATCCCAATGCATAGTTTGATGGCATGGAAGGTTATCACTGTTGAGAGACTCCTCAAATGTAAAATTATGACTGTACACTGAGCAGCAATTATGCTAGGAGCAAGTCGTGCCAAACGCTAAATTTTTTTCAGTTGAGTAATTTGTCAAAAGTAATCCCGTGCAATGGTAGTAGCACATACCATATAAATGTTTTAGCGATT
Source organism: Botryllus schlosseri (assembly GCF_051294905.1). NCBI lineage: Eukaryota > Metazoa > Chordata > Ascidiacea > Stolidobranchia > Styelidae > Botryllus > Botryllus schlosseri. The sequence goes on along the minus strand of NC_137247.1, from coordinate 24,988,551 downwards.
TTGTTTTATAATACCTTCTGTTTCCTGACTTCGGTGTGGCTCATACGTAGGCCTACCCGACGATAAGCTAGGTATATTATACAATATACATGACATGATCTTATATGGTATAATATATCTCATTGCTCCATAACTTTGTGTCTTTCTACGCACTCTGCACAGATGCTCGACGGACACACATACCATAAAACCATCTGCTAACTCTCACACGCGCTGTCGGCACTGACGAAGTTGCTCCTAATTCGGAGATATATTCTGATCAGTGGTAGGTCCGGGGTCAGCAACAATCTAGCACAGGTGTATGGATGGTACAACGGAACAATGACATTCAAAATCGCAATATAGGCCTAATCAGGAATATTGCTGTTGTTGGAATTCGGAAGTGTCAGAAGAAATTCCTTTCTCCAAGGTCGTATCGATCATCAGATTATTTTTCTATCAGACCAAGACACATAAAATGTACAATGCGATGTAGGCCTACTGAAAAAATAGGATACCGAACGACCAGTTGTGGTCTCTTAACTGGCATCCACGTCGGTCTAGTGCCCAAAGTCGCGGTTCTTGCTTTGATGTTGTCTCTATGCCGCGGGGAAAGAGGAGCCTCGAATAACCTCCGTCGCTTAATCGAACCCCGGGCATACTGTGCTGTCTCCCCGCATTCCTACCTGATACCGAATATTTTACCACCATTATTGCTGTCCATGTATTTCGGTTGGATGAAAAATAATGGCCCTCTCTCACTTCTTTACAGTAGTGCAGCCCACTAGCTTTCCTGTTGCTTGCAGTGTACTTGATCTACTACAGAGGTCTCAAACACGCGGCCCGCCAGAGCATTTTGTGCGGGTCATGACGACATTTTAGATTTTTAATAATTTGACAATATATAAGTGTCACATATATCTTTTCAGGTTATAAAGTCAAGATTCCCTCTCGAATTGCTCCGAAAGCTTGAAACTATTCATCAAACTTCATTATCACATGTATTGCAAACGCTACCATGCAGGGGAAGGTTCACTATTTCGCCACATTTCCAACTCATGATGACAAAACCTGACCCTTAGACGATTCGTGACTGAAATTTGTGAGTTGGAATTGGACGCGACCTTTCTCCGAAATATTCAGACTCGGGCTAACTCGATGGCAAAATGAAAATGACCCGAGTTGAGTCGGAGCGACTCGGAATGCCGTGAATTTGTTAGAACCATGGACGCTACAAACTAATTGCGTATCAGGGAATAGTAATAGATCAGAAGGTCGCAGCTTGGTATTTCGCTAACTAAGGGTGGATTGCACAGATGTCGATTAATTCCTAATCGCCGATTAAACGTCAGTAATCGGCTGGCTTCCGTGGCACAGATGCCGATCTGCCACTAATCGGTGAATTTTAATCGGCCAAATGTTATCCGCCGAGCGAGGTGTCTAGAAAGTTAATCGGCTGTGTGCTTCGCGTTGACTGCGGTCTGGGCTGGCTACAGGTACACTAGTATTTGGTATTGAGATGGTGTTAACTGGATGCTCTGACGTGCAGTTGCGGTATTAGCTGAAAACATTGTACTCAGACACTACTACAACTGTTGGCGCATATTATGGGCGTGGCCCTACCACAGCCGATAGTACCTTATGCTATGATTACCGGTATGACATTTTTTACAGACTGTACTGTACAGTGTACACTGTACAGAATTCGATAGTATACTTTGGAAATAAAATACGAGGACGGAAAATTGCAACAGACAGGAAAAGTTTAGAATAATTGAATTGATAGAAGAATATATTGAAACCAAAGAAGACAAAAAGACTGACGGCAAAACAAAAAGATGCGGCCTGAGATGTAATCAGTAAGAAATATGCAGCTGTGAATACCGGTCCTGCGCGTGCAGCCGTACAACTGGCCAAATCCAGAATGTATTGAAAAATTTGAAACGAAAAGCAAAAAAGTTGTATGCATCACGACGCGTCGAACGGGCCAAAACTGGCCCACCTCCAGTTGACGAACTCCTTGGAAAAGGTTTTCGATAGGTAATTTTACTGACAATTCTTTAAAATTCGCAGTAGGAGATGTATTGTTTCCATCTGTGTTTATCGTGACTCTCTGCGTGCTTCATACTCACGTTTTAACGCTCGTTTTGAACTGAATAGACAAATTTTGATGATCATGAGAAACATTTATTGTCTTTTTGTAATTCCCAACTAACTAACCATATCGAGAGACTGCTGCACGTCATCAGCTATACGAAAACGACACATGGGGAACACTGCTCAACAAATTCCTAATCTGAACCGCTCCTTGATCAATCTGCAATTGATTTTTATAGCACTGGTATATTTATTATCACTTTTCAGACCTTATTCCATCTCAAATTGAATGTTTGAAACATCGGTATGACTACGATTGCGTATTCGATAGTCACACGAACAATGGTGAGTGCATTTAGGACATAAACTTTTTTAATATGTTACAACCAACGACAGAGGAACTTGCATCCAATTTTAACTTGCAACAGTCTGGCTTTGCTACAGTGCAGGTGCCTGAGCAGTCTCGTTGGCCATATTATTGTTAGGCTTGCAACTTGACTTGAAGATTTGATTTCGAGTCAGGATTTCTCATACCGTATGTCATATTGAAGCAGTGACTCGAGTCAAATCCATTCATCCTATTCAAACTCGAGTCAAGTCATGATTTTAGTCATCCATCCTTCCTATGTGTCGCGAGGTTAAGATAAACCGTGAAAAAATAATTTGAAAGTAACTTTTCTAATGTATTTCTAACTAAATTTTTTAAATAAAATGTTTATTCAGATGCATATTCCGAAGATTCAGTTTGCATCTTCATCATCGACGAGGATGTGAACACAGAGGCTGGTTCTTCATGTCACAACAGCGATGGTAAGTTGAGGTACTAATTTGAAATCCATATGAATCGTGTTGGTACTAACATAGCCACACGAATACTTCAAATAGAACATTGCGGGTTGTTTTGATTGACATTAACATTGCTCTATTGAATTTGAACTCTATTGAATCAATACAACTGTTGTTAACCATAGTTTTCTTGCAGCAAATGAAATTGCTGCCCTTTTCGTTGTTGATGGCGATGTGACGCTTTCTTCAGTTCCCTCGACAGACTTCAGGATGGAACACCAGACCGGTAAGTGTTAGCATACAATGATGGTGATGCAACCCACAGTTTATTCATTACTACATTCAGATATGCAAGATCAAACAGAGAACACAAAAAGCTCAACGCCAATTGTCTCGAAAAAGAGAGCCAGGTGTGTTGATGAAAAAAATCATATTTCAACTATAATGTTGGTGATCAAAATGTGGTGTTTGGAAATGAGCGTCCTGGAAATGGCAAAGGAGCAACATGATATCAGAATGAAATATTTTAAATTACAGATGCATGTCAAGTACCAGAAACTGGAAATGGAAAAAGAACTGCAAAATTGAGAAAATACAGCAACGAATCGAAATAGTACAAAAACCAGACTTGGACAACTAGTTAATTGGCTGTATAATTAGAATAGTAAGTGCAAAATGCCAGTAATATAATTCTAACTTAATTTCTGGTTTTGCTGAAAATTCTACAGTAGAACTCTACAATACTAAGCGAGTTGTGCAGATTCAATTTCCAAATTTTCACATATTCAGTAATCCCTATTCTAATTTAATTGAAAAATAACTACTGTCTATAATTCTATTCTAATTTGGAAAAATATGCAGCCATAATTATCATTATAGTCTAATTTTGAAAAGCTGATTTTCTAGTTGTCCAATTCTGACTACAGCATGGGCTACTGGATCTCGTAATAAAAATAATTGACGAGGAATTGAATGTGTTGTTATTGGTGTTCAAACACGAGATGAAATACTCAAGACATTCCAGAGCAGTGATTTTGAACAATCTGTCTGCGCTGAAGTCGTGCTCGGTTGTGTTGTGCCGTCACGTTATCGGTGTCTTTGACCAATCTTCTTGGCACTCTCTCTTCTGCTAGGCTCTCTAACATCTGGAGGGTAGCAAGAACATTGAGGTATGGATCCATTGTTATTCTCAGTCGATATTGCACTATATTAATGTAGCTCTCTATTCTATAAAACAGGTTGTATTGAATTTTATGGTTGACCAAATTCTTGATAAACTGAAGTGAGGTTTGGCTGTCAACAAACAAGATTACTCAACTGGGTAACAGCAGATAACTTTGCATTGCAAAATTGTAACATAAATGCATTACTGTTTGTACAGCACTTGAGCACATTGCACAACAGTTAGATCAAAGCAATTTACAACGTTGTAAATTGCTATGGTTAGATCCTTGCAATGGCTGAAATTTACTTCTACATTCCTGCAGAGTCAATTGTCATTGGTATGGAGAAATCAAAATCGTATGCAAATGTGTGTGTATATGAACTCAATTTGTATATCTTAACATTGGTGAAGCGGCTATCATGACTAATGCACCAATAAACGGAAAATAAAATTCTATCTGAAACGTATCTATCTAGTTCTAGATATCCCTGAGTAATGAGATAAATGTCCTGCAATATACGAAATTTGTAATAGAGTTTCTGGCATAGCAATACCGGTAGACGATGATTTTGGTACGCTATTCCTACAATACCTCTTTTAATAACCTCAAAACGTTTGTTCTGACGCGTTCTGGCGTTCATAACCTTACACTGTGCAGTAGCAACAGTTTGGTTGGCTGCTATACGCACATGACATCAACTAAACATACATATCTATGAAGAGCGCATCTCTCCCTCATGACAACACAGTTCATATCGCCACCGAGCGAAAACAGCTGATTGCTAACGTACGTCATTTGCGTCGATTTGCGTCAGTAATCCGCGATAAGATAACTCACAGGCGAATCCGTATCTGTACCACAGAGTCACCAGGTGACCTTGCTCGCTGATTAAATTATCGCCGATTAAGGCAATCGGTGATTACTTTTCAATCGGCATCTGTGCATATAACATCTTTGATCGCTAAACCATGTTATTAAGGCCACTTCAAGGTACCGAGTAGGCCTACCGTATTGGTACGCTCCTAGGATTTAAAAACAATGGGCCGTTCGGCGTTCCGACATTTCAATCACTAAGGGTGGATTGCACAGATGCCGATTGAAAAGTAATCACCGATTGCCTTAATCGGCAATAATTTAATCAGCGAGCAAGGTCACCTGGTGACTCTGTGGTACAGATACGGATTCGCCTGTGAGTTATATTATCGCGGATTACTGACGCAAATCGACGCAAATGACGTACGCTAGCAATCAGCTGTTTTCGGTCGGTGGCGATATGAACTGTGTCGTCATAAGGGAGAGATGCGCTCTTCATAGATATGAATGTTTAGTTGATGTCATGTGCGTATATCGGCTGAGAATAACAATGGATCCATACCTCGATGTTCTTGCTACCCTCCAGATGTTAGAGAGCCTAGCAGAAGAGAGAGTGCCAGTAGATTGGTCAAAGACAGAGCAAATCAATCCATTGGAATATACCCTGGAGGTTAGCGACACCGATAACGTGACGGCACAACCGAGCACGACTTCAGCGCAGACAGATTGTTCAAAATCACTTCTCTGGAATGTCTAGAGTATTTCATCTCGTGTTTGAACACAATAACCACACATTCAATTCCTCGTCAATTATTTTTATTACGAGATCCAGTAGCCTATGCTGTAGTCAGAATTGGACAACTAGAAAATCAGCTTTTCAAAATTAGACTATAATGATGATAATTATGGCTGCATATTTTTACAAATTAGAATAGAATTATAGACACGGTGGTTATTTTTCAATTAAATCAGAATAGGGATTACTGAATATGTGAAAATTTGGAAATTGAATCTGCACAACTCGCTTAGTATTGTAGAGTTCTACTGTAGAATTTTCAGCAAAACCAGAAATTAAGTTAGAAATATATTGCTGGCATTTTGCACTTATTATTCTAATTATATACAGCCAATTAACTAGTTGTCCAAGTCTGGTTTTTGTGCTATTTCGATTCGTTGGTGTATCTTCTCAATTTTGCAGTTCTTTTTCCAGTTTCTGGTACTTGATATGCATCTGTAAGTCAAAATATTTCATTCTGATATCATGCTGCTCCTTTGTCATTTCCAGGACGCTCATTTCTGAACACCACATTTTGATCACCAACATTATAGTTAAAATAAGAATTTTTTCATCAACACACCTGGCTCTCTTTTTCGAGACAATTGGCGTTGAGCTTTTTGTGTTCTCTGTTTCATCTTGCATGTCTGAATGTAGTAATGAATAAACTGTGGGTTGCATCACCATCATTGTATGCTAACACTTACCGGTCTGGTGTTCTATCCTGAAGTCTGTCGAGGGAACTGAAGGAAGCGTCACATCGCCATCAACAACGAAAGGGCCGCAATTTCATTGGCTGCAAGAAAACTATGGTTAACAACAGTTGTATTGATTCAATAGAGTTCAAATTCAATAGAGCAATGTTAATGTCAATCAAAACAACCCGCAATGTTCTATTTGAAGTATTCGTGTGGCTATGTTAGTACCAACACGATTCATATGGATTTCAAATTAGTACCTCAACTTACCATCGCTGTTGTGACATGAAGAACCAGCCTCTGTGTTCACATCCTCGTCGATGATGAAGGTGCAAACTGAATCTTTAGAATATGCATCTGAATAAACATTTTATTTGAAAATTTTAGTTAGAAATACATTAGAAAAGTTACTTTCAAATTATTTTTTCACGGTTTATCTTAACCTCGCGAAACATAGGAAGGATGGATGACTAAAATCATGACTTGACTCGAGTTGGAATAGGATGAATGGATTTGACTGGAGTCACTGCTTCAATATGACATACACTATGAGAAATCCTGACTCGAAGTCAAATCTTCAAGTCAAGTTGCAAGCCTAACAATAATATGGCCAACGATACTGCTCAGGCACCTGCACTGCACAGTAGCAAAGTCAGACTGTTGCAAGTTAAAATTGGATGCAAGTTCCTCTGCCGTTGGTTGTAACATATTAAAAAAGTTTATGTCCTAAATGCACTCACCATTGTCCGTGTGACTATCGAATACGCAATCGTAGTCATACCGATGTTTCAAACATTCAATTTGAGATGGAATAAAGTCTGAAAAGTGATAATAAATATACCAGTGCTATAAAAATCAATTGCAGATTGATCAAGGAGTGGTTCAGATTAGGAATTTGCCGAGCAGTGTTCCCCATGTGTCGTTTTCGTATAGCTGATGACGTGCAACAGTCTCTGGATATGGTTAGTTTGTTGGGCATTACAAAAATGTTTTTCATGATCATCAAAATTTGTCTATTCAGTTCAAAACGAGCGTGAAAACGTGAGTATGAAGCACGCAGAGAGTCATGATAAACACAGATGGAAACAATACATCTCCTACTGCGAATTTTAAAGAACTGCCAGTAAAATTACCTATTGAAAACCTTTTCCAAGGAGTTCGTCAACTGGAGGTCCGGGCCGTTCGACACGTCGTGATGCATATATCTTTTTGGCTTTTCGTTTCAAATTTTTCAATACATTCTGGATTTGGCCAGTTGTACGGCTGCACGCGCAGGACCAGTATTCATAGCTGCATATTTCTTACTGATTACATCTCAGACCGCATCTTTTTGTTTTGCCATCAGTCTTTTTGTCTTCCTTGGTTTCAATCAGACATGGGGTGATTACTTTATGATTGTAATCGATTGCGATTACGATTACTTATGAATGACGCGATTACGATTACGATTACGATTACAGCAACATCAGGAAGTAGTCGATTACGATTACGATTACATTGGAAAAGTAATCGCGATTACTCACGATTACATTTATTTTGCATCTTAGAAGCTATGTTGGAAGACAATATATGGATTGCGCTGAAGAGGCCTAATGAGATAACAAACTCCCTTTAAAAAAGATGCGTCATTTGCTTGTTACGTCATAATGTACCCATTGTCTATTTTTATAGGGGTCAATTTATCGCGCTCAATGATTTGCATTCTCTCCAGGGCCCTAATTACCGCACCCCAAATTTCCCAATATGGTGGGGAGCGAGCTCGAAGGGGGCTCAAAAAGTATTTCGTAAACCAACATAAGTTATAGAGTATTTTGAGAGATCTAATTAATTTGAAAATCCTCTCTAGATCAGTGATTCCAAACCGCGGCTCTGAGAGCCACAAGCGGCTCCGAGCTAGCCTACTTGCGGCTCCCATTGACGTTGGAAAACCCAACAAAAACATTATAAAATCAATTTAGAACAAACAAACAAATTGATTTTCAAAAATTACACCTGCTTGGATTGGAATCTGGAGTTTATAATTAAGGGTGGAGACCAATTCCTTTGCTGTCGAGTAGCGATTCTCTACTCAGCAACGATTTCGTTACTCAACTCACGTCCAAAAGTATGCTCACACTCAAATGCGTTTGGATCGTCACTCAAATTTAAGTCTGCTCATCATCAGACTTAATTAAGTGCAGGTGGTGTCATCAAACCAATGAATCATTTGACTTGATTGTCGGAGGTCACGAATTAACAACATACACTAAAGTAATTATAACAAGATAACAGAGGTTATAATTATGAATTACGTGTCCCAGCTCTACATGTAGGTACTAGGTAGCCTAATTCTGTGGCGAGATAGCGCAGTGGTATAATCCACGGCTGCAACGCCATTGTATGCCGGTTCGAGTCCGACCGAGGTCGACTTCAGAAATCCTTTCTGAGTGTTGGAGGTTTATCTAGTCTCCTCCTCGCCGACTCATCCGCGTAAGCGGTGTCTTACAATAAGCCTAGAAGTGGGCCGTGCTACAAGTCGGCAGATACGGAATCAAAAATGAAGAAAATCGGCCTGGTGTAACTGACCGCTGTAGTGGACAAACACCAACATTACCTCAACCAAACCAACTCTTACAGGTGAATCTGACCATCGGGAGCTGATAGAGGATTAAAAATCAATAGGAATAGAATGCAATTATTGACGAAATTCAGTCTTCAACCTGCGATTACCACCCTATGGGGGACGAACTGCTGTTTTGGTCCTAATTCCAGCTACAGCCCATGCTAACATGATATTTAGGCCCATGACCATGGCGGCAGGTCCCAATGTTGAGTAAAGATTGGCGCCCGTTTCAAGTAGAGTCATGAGAATAAGACGAAGCGAACATACAATTCTGCCTTCAACTTAATACAGATATTGTACTGCAAGCCACCGTTACGAGAAACGGCACGGTTTTGATATATATATATCACCAGCTGTTGATTTTTACTGCTTCGTTGTGGAAATCGCAATGTTTTATTTGACGAGTACAAAATTTCAAATCTTGATGTACGTAGCCTACGTACTAGATAGGCCTACTGCTCGCCAAGCAGCTACCGTCTAACTGAGCATAAGCATAACCAAACATCAACCATGACTTACTATTTTAAACTAGGCAGAGCGGAGATAAATTATCCTGCTGCGAGGTAGTGGCGTGTGGAACGTGTTGATAACCAGATATATAGTACGACGGTTGCTCTTACAATGACACTATAACGTGCGACGTATGTTATGTACATCGAATATCTATTTAGTGTGGATACTTCTTACGCAATGACGCGCAAAGCTAATAGGCTGCTTCTGACGTAATAATGAGCTGTGGCGTTTGAAAATCAGACGTTCGTGCTGTCACGAGCCTGGTATAATATCTCTTCCTTGTTCACGAATGTACAGTTTATGTCATAGTCCTTGCAAAAATAAAAAGTAATCGTTCTTTCACAGAGAAATCGATTAAATATGGGAAGTAGTCGATTACGATTACGATTACTTCGGGATTTTGTCGAATGTAATCGATTGCGATTACGATTACTTGGAAATGCTGTAATCGTCGTAATCTATTACGATAACTAATCGCGATTACCCCATGTCTGGTTTCAATATATTCTTCTATCAATTCAATTATTCTAAACTTTTCCTGTCTGTTGCCATTTTCCGTCCTCGTATTTTATTTCCAAAGTATACTATCGAATTCTGTACAGTGTACAGTCTGTAAAAAATGTCATACCAATAATCATAGCATAAGTTACTATCGGCTGTGGTAGGCCCACGCCGATAATATGCGCCAACAGTTGTAGTAGTGTCTGAGTACAATATTTTCAGCTAATACCGCAACTGCGCGTCAGAACATCCAGTTAACACCATCTCAATACCAAATACTAGTGTACCTATAGCCAGCCCGGACCGCAGTCAACGCGAAGCACACAGCCGATTAACTTTCTAGACACCTCGCTCGGCGGATAACATTTGGCCGATTAAAATTCACCGATTAGTGGCAGATCGGTATCTGTGCCACGGAAGCCAGCCGATTACTGACGTTTAATCGGCGATTAGGGATTAATCGACATCTGTGCAATCCACCCTAAGACACAGCATTCATTAATATATTTATATTATATTTATACTTTATCTGCTCCTGTATTCGAAGATATTTGACCATGAGATTAATAGCTTACATGTCAGTCGTACACCCGAATCCTGGATTGGAATTAGAATGCTCAACCTAAAAATGTTTTGATATCAGATCAGTCTCTATTATCGATCTGTTAAATTCAAAATATTCATTGTAGCTGCAAAATTATAACCCGATAGCTTTTATGATGGCATCATACATTTGTCCGCCCATATGGTGTCTATATCTTATAATTAATATATATCAAGTACAACAACAATTCTATTCAGATTGTTATAAATGTCATGACTCTTTTCGTGCCAGGCCTAAATTGATACAAGAGTAAATCACATTTTGACGATGTGTGTTTACTATCAGTCTGCTGGATCGGCTCACTTTCAATAGGACAATTCATTCCCGCCAAATAAGGCCTACTTGGAAAGACATAGAACACCCCTATAAGCAGGCCGTGTTATTTTTGGCATTTCAGCAGCCAGATGCCAAAACTGCCAAAAATAAAAATTTGAAAATGTCAAAAATAAGAAATTTTTGGCATATGCCAAAAATAACACGGTCTGCCAAATAGTGTATTATTTCGTTCATGGTGTTGTGTTAACAGGACCAGGGCTTTGGAGCAGCCGTAAATTTAAACTGCTCCAGCTCCGGAGCTCTCTTCTATCATACATTAGCTCCGGCTCCAGCTCCGGAGCCGCATTATTACCACTGCTCCGGCTCCAGCTCCGGCTCTGAAATTATCGAATGTGCCTGTCTATATCAGGGGTGGCCAACGCGCGGGCCAAATGTGGCTCGCGAGAGGTTTTGCGTGGCCCGCGAGGTAATTTCCTATTATATTATCGAAAATGAATTGCTCAGATCGTGAACTTGCAATGCCAACCAAAAATTACAATTCTGGCTGCGACACTTGGGATGCTGATGACTAAAATATCAGTTCCGACTTCCGACGCATTGGCAGATCCAGGGTCCAGTCACATTTTCAGTGAATCGTCGTACATTACAATTTCTATCAGACTATGTGACTCGCTATATGTTTTCAAACGCAAAATCAAGACCGTTTTATTCACACGAGCGTTCGAACTAGAGTAGTGTTCATTCCGCCCTATAACTATGCACTTCGTCTTTTATACATATCGTTTACTTTTATATTTTATTGCCTTTTATGTACAGCGCCCTAGTGTAGTAATGATATATTGTTATATTCGGCGCTCTATTAATTATTATATTATTATTATATTCTTTATTCACAGTAAAACTGGTAGATACACACATAATCCGGGGAGCAACCTGCCCCCAAAGGAAAATGGCGAGATTGGAGTAAATTTTTAAAATTTCAGTAATACATTCAAATTGTTATTCCTATGCAATACACGGAGAAGTCAGATTACAGAATTGCAGCAGATGAAGAATTGGCAAGGGTTACAGAGCAGAGGTAGAGATGATTGAAGATGAAGAATCGAAATTACAGAAATTATGCTGTGATTCACAAACGTAATTTTAGTCCAGTGGTGCATTCAAAGCCTTCCGAAGAATGTGCACAGTGCCCAATAATGTGATCTTTTGGATCATGCCGAATCGAACGTTACCCGGAATTTGTTGGATATGTCTCATGAGTTTTTTGCTCACGACCCCTGTAGCACCAATGACTATCGGTACAATGTTTATTTTGCATCGCCACATTTTCTCACATTCCATTTTGAGGTCTGCGTATTTGGAGTATTTTTCTGATTCTTTTTGCAGTAGGTTGTGATCAGCTGGGACAGCCAGTTCAATGAATAAGCATTCTCTTTTCTTTTTTAGTTTGACGATTATATCCGGGCGGTTGCTCCTGATTTCGCGGTCAGTTATAACTGGTACATCCCACAGAATTTTTACTTGTTCGTTTTCTGTCACTGGTGCTGGGCTGTAATCGTACCAATTTTTTGTCGAAGTGGTGATGTTAAAATGTTTGCATAATTCAAGATGAATGTAGTGACCAATCCTATTGTGTCTCCATGTGTATTCGGTAGCTGCAAGTGCACCACAGCCGGACATGAGATGTGCTACAGTTTCATTTTGGTTGTGGCACATTCTGCATTTGCCGTCCGTGTTTTGCTTCAGAATTCTTTTGCGATAGTATTTTGTAGGAAGCGATTGGTCTTGTGCTGCGAAAATGAATCCTTCGCTTGCCGGTTTCAGGCCAGAGCTGGATAGCCAGGTCCATGAAAGCTCGTCTACATGGGGCTGTGAAGTTAACTTCTTGTGCTGTCCATGAAGAGGCATCGACTCCCATATCGTTTCTCTCATTTTCAGCGTTGCATTTTTGTATCGGACTCGTGCTGCTTTTGCTATTGTTGTGGGTTTAGCAACAGTGTTTTCTGCAGTGTACAGGTTAGCTGTTTCCAAGTTGACTTCTCTGGCGTACTTGTCGTGACGATAGCTCAGAGATTTTGTTTTGCGCTGTTTGTCTTCCTGTGCAATGAGTTATTATTATTATTATTAAACTAAAATAGTAGCGAAATTTTTCTTCACGCTTCGCGTGTTTAATTGTCACACTATTTCTTGCTTGGTAGCCTACCTCCTACTGAAAATGAACAAAAAGCCTAATTTACCCGATTGAGTCTAACTGTATTCGCAATTACGGGAGAAAGGGTTTCGCGTTTGCGCTCGCATAAAGATCGTCGACGGTGAAATGTAGGCACAACATGATAGTCGCATATTTTCGGAGACCTTCAATATCGATGTGACCAGACGCCGAATAGTCGTGTCCTAGCAAACTGAGCCTAGCGGGCGGTATACAATAGACCCGCAATACTCAAGTAATAATATCATCGACCTAGTTTATTTATAAACTCAGAAAATTTTACCCGCTTGGCGTGGCTAGTGGACCGCACACTCATTCGTCAATTGCATGTGCCACTTTAGCCGAAAGGTTGGCCATTCCTGGTTTATATAGATTACTAATCTACCCTTAGGTTAGTTATCTATAGTAATCTGGAGTCTGTTAGCCGTCAGTAACATCCGATGTATAGCAACGAAGACATATAGGTGCCGCCGTGCCGGCTTGTGACGTCATACTGAATACTTGTCAATTGTCAACAACATCATAGTTGCACTATATTGCACTTTACTCTATGCCAGTGGTTCTTAACCTTTTTTCCTCCAGCGCCCCCTTTCAAAAATTATTGTGCTCCAGCGCCCCCAACTTCATATTGTAAGGAATGTAATAAAGACAATGAGTAAGAGGGAGGGCCGTAACAGCACTTCGTCAACCCCCCTAAAACGATTGCCTTGCGCACCCATAGCGTGATAAACAACACTTCTGAGGGCTTCGCTCCCACGAACCCCATAGCGTGATTTCGATGGTCTGCAAAGTTTGTGTGGCCTCATCGCCCTAGGAACCAAAATTTTCTATAATGCATGAATGAATAGGTGGTAATTACATATATTAGTCGCTATAAACTTTTTATCCTCTCAGCCCACGTAATCAGATATACCAGTAGCGCTGAGTGAGCTGTTGTATAGGAACATAAAAGGCACGTAATTAATAATTAAATATATTCGGGCGTGTCCGTAGGTACAATTATTCGTTACCAGGGCCGTAACAGCACTTCGTCAGACCCCCAAACAAAAAACGTTGGTCCTGGGCCCCCATCGGGTGATAAACCAAACTTCCGGGGGACTTGACCCCCAGACCCCCATTAGGCTGTCCGCTATTTGCCGATACTGACCCCCAGACCCCCATTCGGCTGTCCGCTATTTGCTGATACTAGGTATCTACATTGGGTGTCCATTTACTGAGGCAGCTAGTCCCGCCTAGACGCGCGAAGCGCGAAAAATTTCACTAATTAATGATTGAATTGGTCAATATGATCGGGAATTGCATGTAAATTGACATCAATTTTTATCCTCTCTCTGCTCACGTAAACAGATTTACCGGTAAAGCTGAGTGATGTGTGATTGAAAAGGTAGGACCCCTCAATAATAATTTGCCTATACATCTTCGGGCGTATACCCGTTGGCAGGAACGAAACGTCACTTCGTCAGGCCTTGGGTCTTGGGCTCCCATAGGGTGATAAATCGACCGCCCCCCATCACGTTGTTCGCTTTTGCCACGGAATCAGCTGTACTGTTTAGCGAGCAAGTGCAAAGCGCGAAAACTTTCGATAATTCATGTTAAAATCGGTCAGTAAGATCGGCAATTGCATATATATTGCTATCAATTTCTTGTCCTCTCTGCTCATGTTACCAGATTTACCGGTAGAGCTGAGTGAGGTGCAATGTTCCTTCTAAGCTGCGCCCGTACGCAGTGCTGACACGGTCTCTGCGTACAGAAAATGTACGTTGCGCCCAACAAATCGGAAGTTATGACCTTTTTTTAGTCGTTACGCACTGTTGTCCAAGGGTCAGCGTAGTGAGTTGTTGAGTCTGCGCAGACTCATCAAAACTTAAAGCGAACATTGTGAGGTGTCTTAGAAACTGTAGGGCCCGTAACTAATAATTAAACATATTCGGGTGGGCGAACCCGTTGGTATGACTTCGCCGCATGATGTTATTTCGTGACCGCCTGTCTGCAATATCAAAAAATATAGAATCGCCCAACAGGGATATCCCTGTCGCCCAATCGTACTAAACTAAAAGACGCACACGATTTCAAATTGGTATTTCTTCACTGGCATATATTTTTCCCTGTCAGATGGAATCAATCAATCAATCAGGTTTAATAATATTTTCATCGTTTCAAAACATCACAGGACTGCGATACAATGAAAAGATAGGAAGGTCTCGAAACAACTTGGAGTAGCCATTAAGATCACACACCAACCTTAGCCTAGGCGGAGTAAATAAGAGGTATGCACACTGAATGAAAAGTAATACAGAGAATATAAGACGCAAGCGACAAAATGGGGTGGCAAGTGGCGGAGGACGAGGTCGATGTTAGGTCGTGGTCCGGTAATCCTGAAGACTGGCTAGTATTGATTTAGAAGAAATTGCTTGTATTTCGACTTGAATGCGGACATGCTCGACGACTGTCGGATAGCCGGCGAGATGCTGTTCCACAATTCGGGTCCGGCATACTTCATAGAGCAATGCGTTTTCTTGTATTCAGTCCTGATCATATGGTAGTTGTTCTTCGTTGACGCGCGTGTGCTGCAGAGATGAGCGGATTTGAAATTTCTATGTCCTAATCCAATCCAAATCCGAACCTTCAAATCCTAATCTAAATCCTAATCCATAACTTTTTCATATTCAAGTCCATGTCCAATCCTAATCCGATTCCGACAGGAAATTCAGAAAAAAAAACACTAATTTATGCAATGTAGGGATTCGAAAATTTTCTTTCACAACCAACGATTCACTTGATTCAAGATAACCTAGTAACCATAAGTACATTAATAACTGATCTGAATAAAGTTTGTCGCCATTCGCCATACGACATTTCAATCTCCCAGAAAATAGGTAAATCCAATCCAAATCCTAATCCGTTCTGAAAAAAATGTCTAATCCAAATCCAATCCAAATCCGACAAAATTTCACAAATCCTGTTTTTTCTAAACCTAATCCTAATCCATGCTCATCTCTGGTGCGCTGTACTTGTGCGCTTTTGTCTCCGAGGTGAAGTAGTCCTTGAAATTTGGAATTCGTCTTCTGGGGTTCAGATTGCCAAGACAGGAACATTCGGTGCCAGTTATCTAGGCGCCCATGGACAAATAAACCTATATGTGTTTTCAAGGCTATATATAACGAAGTTTTCGGTGTTAATTTGCTCTGACTACTCATTAAGGATATGTCCTATCACCACATCATCTACTGCGAAGCCATTTTTCTCCAGCGCCCCTCATACCGCCCCCCTGTGCCCAGCGCCCCCTGAGCGTTTCCGCCCCCTTCAAAATCGCCAGCGCCCATTGGGGGCCCTGGGGGCAAGGTTAAGAACCACTGCTCTATGCCATTGCTATGCACAGCATTAAAATTCAGGCCTGCTGATCAATTATCATAAATCAGCAGATGTGGTTGTTGCATATATATAATGGCATCTTATGAAATAGGTCGGAGCCGGAGCTACTCCTCAAATAACGGGCTCCAGCTCCGGCTGAATTTTATGTAGAGCTCCGTCTCCGGTGAAAATGCACGGCTCCGGCTCCAAAGCCCTGAACAGGACCGCGTTACAAGCGAGAAGAGCGTTTGTGTAAGCCAGGTTTCTTAATCTGGGCCCATCCCAGCCATTAGGGGTGAAAGCATGGTGTCCTAAATGGTGTGAGCATAGTGTCCTATATGGTGTCGACACAAGCAAATCGCACGGTTCAATGAAATTGTATCACGTCACAGTTTCCATTTGGCTACAGGCAATTTGACGGTGATTTTTGACCGACTTGCCAAGCATTAAATTTGATGAATCGGGTATCAATCGAAAGCTGACGCTGTACTGCTTGCGAAAATATAAATTTTATTCCACTCATGGCCCTGGAACCCCCACAATCGGCCCCAGATTATTCATTGTCGAGTAGATTGGCAGTGTGACGCAACAATGCTGTCTGGCGAAACGATAGACTAGCTCAAGAGCAAGGATGCGGCCGAGCGGCGAGAGTGGGATCAGCTGACGTCGCGGCAATAGCAATGTGCAACCGCGCCACAGAGAAACGCTGCGCTGTTGATACTTTTTCTATGCGCTTCGGTACAAGCGAGCACACACCAGCCGGGGCCTACGTAGGCCCCGCACCAGCCTTTCCTTGACTTGTAAGGGTAGAACTGGGTCCACAGAATGTATTAGGGCCCTACCAATTTTCGCGCAATAGCCTTCAGCTGATAGAGATATGCAGGCTACGTCTAAGTAGTCTACATTGGATATGTCAGATTATTATGATATCGATTGCCTTAATCCGCTTGTTGCGTAGGGCTCCAGAGATGCGTGGCGCTGTTGATACTTTCTATGGGCGCTTCGCTAAGAGCGAGCACACACCAGCCTTTCCTTGACTTGTAAGGGTAGAACTGGGTCCACAGAATGTATTTGGTCCCTACAAATTTTCGCGCAATATCCTTCAGCTGATAGAGATATTTCTAGTACGAAAAATATACTTTCAAGTAATAAGATTCACTCAAGACAGCAAATTTAGATAATGTAAATATATCATAGTGTTGAGTTTTCATTCTAGTCCCCATAAGCACCACGTCGGTGACCTTAACACCAAATTCCGAGAAGGCGAAAAAGTGCAAACTCTGTTGGGCCGAATGGACAATGGACATTCAGTTATTCACAGATGCGAAAAAAATAATGCAAATCCGTTTTACGTAAGTTACATTAGGAATATAAATACAGGCTACAGAATGAATATAATTCAAATATCTGTGATATCACTGAATTACTTTTGACGCAAAAGGTCCCCGGCATTCAAAACAACTGTTTGGTGATTGCAAAATGCTAAACCAAATTCCAACGTCAACGTTTATAGTGATATCAGATATATTCCAGTGAAAAAAAAGGTATGAATTTGGTGGTAACATTTTGGAATCATATGGCAGGTATGGCCCGCAAGATTTCTAGGAACGGATTGAATCCGGACAGCGATACCAGTTTAATTCGACACTCCTGCTGCTAAACTTTATTCAACAATCAACATTTTACCTGCTGCATTCGCGGACCAAGTCCTACCCATACGGATCAAATAAAAGTTTGTAATGTATGCTCATGCTCAATGCTCCTTGCTCACACTTAACCACAAAGGCGACTATAGAAAGTATCGACACCCGCCATCAACAGCGCGACGTGTCTCTGGAGCCCTACGCAACAAGCGGATTAAGGCGATCGATATCATAATAATCTGACATATCCAATGTAGACTACTTAGACGTAGCCTGCATATCTCTATCAGCTGAAGGCTATTGCGCGAAAATTGGTAGGGCCCTAATACATTCTGTGGACCCAGTTCTACCCTTACAAGTCAAGGAAAGGCTGGTGCGGGGCCTACGTAGGCCCCGGCTGGTGTGTGCTCGCTTGTACCGAAGCGCATGGAAAAAGTATCAACAGCGCAGCGTTTCTCTGTGGCGCCGTTGCACATTGCTATTGCCGCGACGTCAGCTGATCCCACTCTCGCCGCTCGGCCGCATCCTTGCTCTTGAGCTAGTCTATCGTTTCGCCAGACAGCATTGTTGCGTCACACTGCCAATCTACTCGACAATGAATAATCTGGGGCCGATTGTGGGGGTTCCAGGGCCATGAGTGGAATAAAATTTATATTTTCGCAAGCAGTACAGCGTCAGCTTTCGATTGATACCCGATTCATCAAATTTAATGCTTGGCAAGTCGGTCAAAAATCACCGTCAAATTGCCCGTAGCCAAATGGAAACTGTGACGTGATACAATTTCATTGAACCGTGCGATTTGCTTGTGTCGACACCATATAGGACACTATGGTGTGAGCACAGCGAGATGGAACGGCTGACTGCATTTGGTTAACGTCATAATTTCCATTTGTCCAAAGGCAATTTTACGATAATTTTTGACCGGCTTGTCGAGCGCTAAATTTGATAAAACGGGTATCAATGAGAAGCTGCCGCAGTACTGATTATTAAAATATAAATTATATTCTGCTCATGGAACTGGAACCCACAAAATCAACCACGATTTTTGCATTGTGATCGAGTTGAACATTGTGACGCAACAAACTGTCTGGCTATTTCTGAGCTGCATAGTCTCGTTATGCCAGACAGTCTTGTTGCGTCAATGTTCTTAGACAAGCTAATCTTCCTAGGACTCTTCCATGCGAGTTGGTAATATTAAAGCCACCTGAAGTGACAAAAGTCCTCCGAAAATCTATCGGTAGACTGAAGGAGAAACGATAGTCGGGCTACTAAATAGAATTTGTTGAGAGACAACACAGGAAACTCCTGGAAAAGTATCGGGAAGAAAATTTCATCCGCGATTAGATCGATGGCACTGGCGAAGTGATCTCTTTTCATGATGCATGGAAGCCGGTTCGGCCCTCCAAAGATTTCGAAGCTCTGAAAACCTTTTGTGCATGACTGGCAACATTGTTTCCCTCAACGGCTACTGTTGAAGACGATATATACCAGATTCGCTGGCGAGAAATGAATTTAGGAGAAACTTAGCTGACCTGAGTTTGGAAGCACTGCATATGCCAAAAATACCACGGCCTGCCTATAAGTGCTGCGGCCCGCGACGTCGTCAAAACGGGAAAACCGGCCCGCGAACACATTTGAGTTTGAGACCTCTGATCTACTACGATGCTCCTTCTGAATACTTCAAAATACCAACCCACTGAAGCCCCGACCACAACCAATTCACATGTGATTTATTATATACGTCACAAAGCAATCATTACGAGGAAAATAGTCTGCTATGTACAATGGGGAAAGAATACACATAGAATATCCAGGCGCGAAAATCAAAGAAACCAACAACAACAGTTCTACGCAGCATCAAAATAGACGCAACTGTTGAAGCAATGTTTCGGCGTTTCACAAATTAATTATAATATCAAGTTTGTTGGGTAATTACCAACATTTGAGCACACGCCCTTGAGATGCCACACGGATGGTTTACAAATAGCAAAAAAAAGGTAAGAGAAAACATGAGTAACACGCCGGCAGACATTGTGCGATTCGGCAGTTTGAAAAGAAGGCGGAAGTAGACGCGAAGGAAGATACGAAAGGACAGGAATACAAGAACGCAAAAAAATCAAAAACAAAACATACAAAGCCCTGACCAGTAAATTGTCACATACACGGTAGCAATACACCAAGACTTTTTATGAGCAGTCCAAAAGTCACATCAGTCGAATCGGGTAACAATTGGCAATTCCAATCGAGCAAAACTGGTCGCAGGAGAATCAGCAGTGGAGTCAGTTACTTCCTGCGTCTGAATAGAAAATAATTCGATGTAGACAGCAGTGTTGGGACGACTCTGGTAATGACTTGACTTGAGGCACTTTGCAAAACTAATATTTTTACAAACTAATCACTAGGGCGTTTTTTTTGACATGTCAAAAAAGTCTGCATTTCGTGAAAATTGTAGCGTTAGGTCAAAAAATGTCAAAATTTATTTGCAACTTGCATTTGTTTGCATCGTAGATTCTGCACTGTCGGTGAAATTATCATTTGATATTTCACAGTTTGTAGCCTACTTTATAGGCCTACCGTTGTAGACGGCCCATTGTCTGCTCATTGTGAATCATCAGCAGTCAAATGAAACAAATACGTTGACATGGTGTTATGCTCAACGTACCAATTGAAGCAAGACTGCGTGGGCATTGCATCATTCTCATATCAAGAAGCGTATGATGAAAATTGTGATGTAGACAACATTGTCAGAATGCAGCAACACGGTGTGTCACCAGCAGTGTACGCACAACTGGACTGTTGCCAGCAAACAATTGCTGCTGTTGAACGTTCTATCTCCCTTCTTGGCAAGCTACTTAGTAAGGACAGACACTTTCTACCCGTGAATGTAGGAAAGTATCTTTCGTTGTATTACAACAACAACAAATTCTAATTATTCCTACCATAATACGTATTATAACTACCGGGATTCTTCATAGTGGCAGACTTTGTTAATAATATTAGATTTTTCATGTAAAAATTTGCCTGTTTCTAAGACAAAAACGTTTTTTTCAGGCCAAACTAGTTCTTTAGGACAGCCAGTTCCAACCAGAAATGCAGACAAGTCGTACAATTTTAACATAATGTGGGGAAAACACCTAATTTGCATATGTTAGGTCAAAATTCAGTTTGATTAGGTCAAAAAAGTCAAAATTTTGATTTTTTTACGTCACAATTTTTACTTATTTTCAGGTAAAAAAAATCGCCCTAGTAATAACTTTACAATCTAATATTTACGCTATCATTGACAGGAGGAATGCGGTACAATTTCATCACTTACTTGGCGTGGTTGAAAATGACGGGGCCGGCACCGGATCCTGCCTTATGTTCGATGGCTGTCGAGCACTAGAAAAAACGACACAGAAAATAAGCCGCAATAAATGGAGAGGAAATTGAGGCAAGCCTTACCCTGGTCTCGACGTCGGTCCAACTGGACTGGTCGTCTGCCGAATCGTCTCCGGATTTACGTTTCCTAAATAGACACAATCACAGAGTCACGCCTTGGTTCTAAACTCTACGCCTTCAAAGCACATTACATCAGTGTTTCTCAACCATTGCTCACATTTTCTCTTCAAGAATATATAAATAAAACATAAAGTAAAGTAAGGATAAAAACATACGGTCGAATAATATATTCATATTGAAGAGACGCATCAATTAAGAACTTCAGTATAAAATTGTTGATATACAAAGTTATTTTGGAATTCTCTACTAGGTGCTGACGATTACCCATGACAAGTGTCGGCCAGCAATGTTCGGGTTTATTTCAATATCAATATATTATTATTCAAGTGTATATTGATATATAAACCTGAATATCTTCACGTAATCGTCAGCAACTAATAAAGAATTCAGAAAAACTCAGTATGTCAACAATCATATCACAAAATATGACGTCACCAGACATGTAAATTCGAGTCATGCAGGCTAACAGATGGCACAAGCTCCATGCACTAACTTTTCAGATTATACAATATGGCTGCTCATTAAAATACTTTTTTCACTGGCTACTTGATAAAATTGTTGGGTTGGTGAAGACAACGCTGCACACCAACTTTGGCTCAATTCCAACAACTAGAAGCGAAGTTATTGCAGTAGAAAAATTTCCAATTCCATGATTTTATAATAAATACCTAAAGACTTAGTCACCGTAAATACTATTTTATTCAAATCCTAATTTTTATACTGCAATAACTTCGCTTCTGCTGGTTGGAATTGAGCCAAAGTTCGTGTGTAGCATTGTTTTTACCAACCTAACAATGTTAAGTAGCCAGTGAAGTCTGAAGAAAAAGTTTTTTTTGAACAGCCCTATTATTCAACCACTTCTTTTGTTGGCACAAACTAGGTTGTCTTTATTAAAATACGCCAACAACATAGTTCGTGCCAATGGGAGGAGTTTGTGTACACTGTACAGTCCTCACCAGATCTGATCACATATTCTGCAAGCTCAAGATCTCAGCCTCATGGAAATAATAGTAGGAGAGGCTTCTACTCACACTTGAACAACTAGATAATTGTAGTTGTCAAATCAGAATAATTACAGCGAAATGACGGTAATCTAATTCTAATCTCATTTCTGGATTTCCTGAAAACGCTACAGGAAAACTGTATAGCGATAAACGAGCCAAACTTGTGATGCACAGACATTTACCCAGCCTGAGGCTTACGAGACTGAACTATGGTTGGATATGAACTTAACTTGATTGTTGCATTTCTTTTTAATTCGTAACTTACATACCTTCCAAGTTTTTGGAAAATTCAGTATTTATAATTCTAATCGACTCCCCCAAAAACATACCTGGGCGTGGCATCTTTCTTGCCTTTTTGCGGATCCCTTTGCTTCAGAGTCTCAATGTCGACAAACTGAACTTGCTGGCCCCCGGTCCTGGTTTGAATCACGTCACCCTGAACAAACACGAAAAGGTTCTCAAAATCAGGATGGGATGAACAGTCAGTGACTATTATATTTGTTACAATTAATACACTCGATTACTTCACTGTCATGGAGGTGATGAGTAACAAGGCCTTTATAGGCCATATCTTCACCTCCAGTCAAATTTTATGTTTGACGAATCAATAAATGTCTGTCTGTCTGATTGTCGAAGAAGAATGGAAAGTTCAGAACTCCCAATACTTACACATTGCTCAAATTTCATCACATCATGGGATACTACAGAGTGTCTGTGCGTGGCAGGAGTATTACATGTCTCATTAATACGGGCTACTCTATCCGTCACCAATTGAAGACAAAACACTTTTTATCACAACTAAACAATTAAGAGACATGTCTGACGCCAATCTCACAACTATAAGCATCTCCGGCAGGTGTTCCCAAACTGGGGCCACAGCCTATTTTCGGACGGGGCCTTATAAGGTATGTGTGAGGTTACCTTGATCAGCTGCGTCTCAATCTCTCCCTCACGGTCTTCTTTCTGATGAGTCAGAAGATATCTGTCGGCATTTTTGATGTCTTTCGGCGAAGGCACCGACACCACTTTCCCGGGCTTGATGCACGGCTGCATAATAGTTCCTGTATTGCAGAAAAGACAAGAAGCGAACGCTTTTTAACAAATTCTCAATATGACAGGATTTGAAGACACAGAAAGTAAATTCACACAGCATAAGCTAACGCTGGTTTGAAGTAATATTCATTCACTGCGGTAGAAGAACAGTTCCGTTTGTGCATCAGGATTCTATGGAAAGGTTAAGAATGACCGTAAGACTGCTGTAACTTCCTTGCTCGTCCGACAAACATGTTACAATTCAATATATACCAGCTACAAAATGCAAGGACTTGAAGGCTTGCCCATCAATTATAGACATAAAACATAGAATTAAGAGCTGATACAGAAATTTTGAGCATAACTTGCACTACTGCGAGTTCATGATCTTCTTTGGTCTTATCCTATGCGCCAAACAGTTTGAAAGTAGCCTACTAATTCTATGTGAGGTCTTTCAAAATAATTTGCTAAAATTCCACACTTCAGTTTGCCCTCATCGACATTGGCGGATATCAGACTCCAATATGTGAATTACTACAGAAAGAAATATTACAACTACCACCAGGCAGCACCCTTGTTAGTATCAGGATTGAGTCACAGAATTAAGGGATTGAATAGGATATTCATATTAAAATGAACTGGAATATTCTCAAATGACTCGAGGGTAATCATCAGCAACTAGAAGAGAATTGAAAAAAAACTTTGTATATCAACAATCCTCCCGCAAAATATGTCACCAGCTTGAAATTTCGAATAATCTGGGAGAAGTGAGCTTTCAAGCTTAATGTACCATTTTTAAATAATACACCAACTCTTTCTGTAGGAACAGACTTGGTTGGCTTATTTTGATAAAATTTGACTTCGAGGCAACGATACACAATCATCTCGCCCCTATTAATCAAAATCTTCATGCATAGCTTGTGATACGATTGTTGACATACAATGTTCTTTTCAATTCTCTACTAGTTGCTGACGATTACCCCTGACGAGTGTCAGCCGAAAATATTCGGGTTCATTTCAATATGAATATACTATTCAATTGGATATTGAAGGTCTGTACTCCGAAGAAGCTCTTTAGAATTAAAGAAGTATCAAATGATTCAAATTTGCCAATTAAGGCGAATTAGTTGAATCAATACCATGCCGATTACCGACCGACCCTACATCATACCGCAGTGGTTCCCAACCATATTTTAAAAGTAAGAAAGTTTGAAAAATATTCTACAGTAAAGCCATACGCTGATTGTGTGTTAAAATTTTGCGATGTGCAACGTGTACCAATTTGAAATCTAAATCTACTTGTTACACTCTGAAACGCTTGTTAGCTCGCTAATAACTAGTTGACTATACAGGCAGGGCTGAGCATTACGGAGTTCTCAAGCGATTCGGTTCCGAGACAAGTCTTATTTTTGAGTTGACTATCACTCATTATGTATCAATAATGAGGATGAGGAAAGTGAAATCTCTAACTTTTGTGCGACGCAAAATAAATGATCTCAGTTCCCCACCGCAAAGACAACTTCGTGTTTTATTCTTACAATACCGGGTTCACCGCACTGCCTGATCACGATACCAGATAAATGTCTTCCACAATTGTGCGTAGATTTTACTTGGGCCACTGGATCATTCTAATTGTCTTAGCTGACTGATTAGAGCAAAATGCCAATACTTACAATCTAATTCTTGAAATGTTTCTATGTTCTCATTGTAATTCCAATCTAATCGTTGGTTTTCCTGAAAATGATATATGAGAGCCGTATCTTGCCAAACGAGCCAAGCTTGTTGCCACTCTCATGCTTACGAAAATATACTAGGATAATTTGATAATACTAATTCTAATCTAATTTGAAAAAAAAACAGTGTAGCTTACATACAGGGCCACGCATCTGAGGTTGGGAACCCCTGCGCTGAATGAATCATGGAGCACCGCTGAGGCGGTGACACGCTCAAATCTAACCTGTATTCACGCGCATACGTTTTCTCCCTAATCAGAAATAGTGGTTAGGCTTAAACGATGAAGAAAAGAATGGTTACGTACCAGTGGTGACAGTTGTTGCTGGGTGATGAGCCAGCCATCCAGTGCCTCCGGATGATTTTCCTCGCGTGTGCTTAGGCGCAACTGGAAGTGCAGGCTGAAAATGCAAGTTGTAATCGTACTTTGAAACACAAACAAGATTCAGTGATTCCAACTGACGAGAGGTTGTCAGTAGCCTACTGAAGTGTTTCTACTTCTACTAGACTATTTATTCATGTCAGTTTTGAATACTTGTACCGTAAATCCATGGGAGGAAACTATGAGCAGGCCGGTTTATAAGATCCCCATAGCCTGGGGTGTAAATCACGGGCATTGCAATCCAATGAGCGAAAACAGGTGACAGAGATATACCCCGGCGGTAAAGTGGGTCTGGTTAGGTAAACCAACTTCGGGATTTCTTGGGGTGGTAGACGAGAACATAACCCATTACACCCCTTGCATACATCAGCATAAGCAGCAATGTACATAAAGATATTAATCTCATCAATAAGCTACTATGGATTTTGGCCTCAATTTCTTGCCTTTTCCACCAAATCATCAACTGAGACATATATCCAAAGAGCTTCTTGGCGGTACAGAACTTCATCATACGACTGAATAGTATATTCATATTGAAATTAAGCCAAATATGATCGAGTGACGCTCGTCCCATTTAAAAATAGTGCGTTCAGCTTAAGCTCTCTTCACCCTGACTATTTGAAATTTCATGCACATGATGTTACAATTTGTGATACGATCGCTGATATACAATGTTCCTTCCGATTGTCTACGAGTCGCTGACGATCGACGAATCGGCACTTCAAAAGGATGGGGTTTCGACACCCAAATCCCCTGGCTACACCCCTGTTAGCAGTGGCGACTCTGAGCCAGCAGCGGCAACGTCACATAATAGAACACCGGTATCACGATTCGATTAACGCCAAACGACAACACACGTTTCCTAGTTGCTCTTACAACTAATTTTTTTCAAACGCGGATCTGGAGCTAGAACAAAAACGACTCACGTATCATAACCGGAACTAGAACTAATGACCTGCACAACATGAAAGCTTATCTCAAGCTGCAATCACACAGATACTGACATACCCAATAAACTTGAACAATTAAAAAGCGGTACGACATATACCCTGAATCTCATTTTATCCTCGTCATTCTTATTGACGTGCCCGCATCCCAGGTTGATCTGGTTCTCCTGCTCTAGCATCAAGCTGTCGACGTCTGCGTTGTAATCTCCCGCCGTTCTATTCCCGCATACTGCGCTGTGCCGCAGTCTCTCGGAGGCGGTGACCGACCTCCAGCTGTCTCCTGCCTGTCTTTCGAATTTCGGGTGCCGGATTGGTTTGAAAGTGCTGGCACGGCCGCATTCTTCGGAATCGGTGGACTGTCGCGTACACACGAGGAAGGTTACGACTAGATTATCTTCTCTTCAAATGAATGAATTACTTATTGTATTTGTTCGGAGGCCCCTACTAGTTTTGTGGGTGGTCTCCAAAATGTCTAAAAACCTAGTTTTCACTGTGCTCCGAACTCGATATGCGGAGTCTAACAAGCTACTCATAAAAAGTTTATCACGCTGTGATGTTTCAGAAACAAGGCCGGGCGAAAATGCTAAAACGTCCAGTTTACAAGATATTTTCAATTAACAAGGCTAAAAATGTGGGCCACTCGATCTGCATATGACGCAAAAATTTAACTCGTCTATTCAATTCACCAGCGATCAGTGTTAGGTGATTAAATTTCCCGTTTATATGTCCACTTCGCGTACATGTGGAGGGGGCGCGAAAATTTGTGTCTAGCTTGATAAGGACGAGACAGGTTGAAAAAAGTTGGGAACCTCTGAGCTTAACTCTACTTAGGCTGTTCCAGGCCTAAAAGAAGCGGAATAATGACGACAGAAGGTTGCCTCAGTTAATGCGTCGTTCCCAAATGCAGTCTAGTTTCCAGATTACCCATTCGCGACACCCCTTGACCAAGTTCCCGGACGCCCAAGGGACCGGTGGACCTCAGTCTAAAAAAAACCCTGCTTTGCACTCAGCTTTTTACGGCCATGACATATCGACAAAGCTACCTCGAGAACTGATGAACTTTCCAAGACCTTCTAAAAAACGCTGCACATCAATTCGAGTCCCTTCCAACATAAATCAGCGTGGTTTTGAGCAAATAATCCGATCAAATTTTACTGGATAACCCATGAAATTGTTACATTGAGTATAAAAATAGTGCATAACAAATTTGTAGTAGAATATCGAAGATTTGGATAATAGTATTCACTGTGGCAAATTCTATCATCTAGCTATGCCATTTCAATAAATTCGCTTCTACTGGTTGGAATTGAGCCAAATGCGCTATGCATTGTTGATTGCAATGGGAAGACCGTGAAATTTGAAAAACTTTTTTATTCATTTAAATAAATCCAAGATTTTGAAGCAACAAATACGCCTCTATCCTTCTACATGTAGGAATTGATTCAAATATGTTATGCATCATTATTTTAGACAACGTAAAAATGTCATGGAGTCGCCAGCAAAATATGAAATATTTATTGAAATAAATCCAAGTTTTTAAATATAACAACTATGATTATGCGGGTTGGAATGTAGCCAAAGTAACAATTCTCTTAACTAGCGGGTAAAATTTGTGGGTGTTGGCTATACTCACGTCGATGGCGTCTTTAGGGTTTGTGGTGCGTACATCCTGTTTCGAGTTGGTGCGTCTTCCCTTGTTCAAGTTCAAGCTCTTCTCGGACAGAATATTGTCGGCAGATCTCGAACGGCGTTTATGCGACAGCTTTGGCGTGCGACTCGAGGCAGATTCCTAATCAAGAAAAACAAACATGACCCAGGGTTCGCAATGACTCGGGATTTTTTGTCGACTCGACTTGAACTTGAGTCATTGTGCATGACTCAAGACTCAGACGGCCAAGACAGACATTTTGTCATCACTTCCAAGAATACTAAGCCACCACACCTCACCCTGCTGGTAGCTTACAAAGTGTAGACTCTCACCCCTGACGCCAACGAAGTGGTAGACACCGCGGCCCTCCTTGTCGTAGGTCTGCCTTCCCTGCCGTTGTTCTCCGCCATGATGTTCTTCAACTGGCGCAAGCGTTCTTCCTTCACCCACATCTTCTCTTGCATTTCGGTCTGCGCCGTACGCACGCGGTGTTCCTGCAGACAAACAAACGACACGTATTGGAAGCAGTGTGGAGAACAAGCCCTCTGGTAGCCTACTAATTCATATCGAGTAGACCTTAGTACCAGGGATCATTCTGTTGTGATTTTCAAAACTCAGAACTCGAAATAGAACTAACCACCTTAAAAAACCTGCAACCAACCAACAGCCGCATAAGTAACTAGATCCAATTCTGAAGCAACTCGTTAATTTCTATTTTATCAGAATTCGATCGGTTTTCCACATGAGCATCAGCACGAGTTTGAAATGACATGGCTTCAACTCCAACACCCACCCCTGGCTGCGCCACTGAGCTTGGTGGAACTAAATTTTCTAATGCACAACCAGAACTAGAAGTACTCACTTTTTAAAATCATCCACTAGTACCTAACTGGAATTACTCGTGTTTCATAACACTGGCCAAAGATATTTTAATGGTTTCTAGGTATGTTTGGGCTGCTGAGTCCGACAATGACGTCCGTTTCTCTGAATTGGCTCTACTTTTTGAGATATCGATATTGTTCAATTTATTTAATCGCCGTAAGCAGAATACTTGGAATTACAAAGATTTAGAATCTTCTCAGCGATCAGTGCGTCACTCCGAGCAAGTACACGACTCAAAGACAAGCACTGCCCTCGAACTGGAGCTTGAATGACATTTTACCGTACAAGAGAGAAAGAATGACTGCCGTATTTTAGCCAACAAGATAAACTTTTTTACTGCAAAGACATTGAAAGGCTTTTACTGAAAATGGAGGTATACGATTGATTAGCGTGCTCTGACAGCTTACTGACTGAACTTTGAGCGCTACTGAACGTAGTGTTTGGGCTTTGACGGCATCTGTTTTTGACTTACAAAAACACGTTGTCTACCGCTAATATCGCTTCATTTTTATAATTTTTGCTCGATATTCGTATGAAACAGGTCTCGCGTATAGAAGGCTCTCTGCGTTAACGATTGCGTCTTCAACGATACCGCTTCAAAAATAGAACAACACTGTATGCACGCACTTGAAAAGACAGATGTGAACTCATCGAAGTTGTAGAATATAAACTGAAATTTATCTATGCCAAAATTAGCGTATTTTGAGCACTTTTCCAAACAAAAATGTAGAATATGTCAAAGAAAAGGGTTCATTCGGAAAAACTAATGTGAAATATTTTAAAAAATAGAGCCAATTCAGAGAAACTTATGTCATTTTTGGATTCAGCGACCTAAAAATACCCTAACACCGTTCAAACTTTCTTGGCACCAAAATGTGTGTTGACCAGTGTAATCCACAAGAACTGGAACTACTTGAAACCAGAAGTTAGTCGACGGTTCACTAACTAGATAGGTAGCTTGCACAAGTCTGGATTGCGCACTGCAAAACGACTTACATATTGCTTCTCAAGCTGCGACTTCTGATTAGCAATTGCCCCGCGCATCCTGCTTTCCAGTTTGCGATTGTCCAGCTGACTTTCTTTGAGCTGCAACTCTGTCTTTGCGAGCTGCGATCGAAAAATTAGGATTGCGCGCGCGGAAAAATAGCGCACAACAAAAATAGTCTCACGTTTTCGTTCAGTCCTTTCTTCTCGTTCTCGTAAACCTGGGTGGTTCTCGTCAGGACTTGATTCTGAAAACGGAAGACCACGCCTGATATGGTAGAAATAACAAACATAAAAATAAAAGGACTGATTGGTGTAAAATTTCGGTAATCAAGTTCTAATCTCATTTATGAAACGTTTCTATGTTCTCATCTTCACGACATTTGCCAATCTCATGCTTATGAGGACAAACGATGGTACGGACTTTGTTTTGCAAACTTTGCTGTACTTTTTCTGATCAGAAATTTTATTCAATTTGAGAGTTTTCGAGAATTCAGTAACTCTAATTCCAATATAATTTAGAAGAAACTAGCTTTAATTAAGCTCTTAATCTAATTTGGAAAACTGGGAGAAGCCGATAAATTTCTAGTTATATATTGGATGACCAACTTCGCCCCAAAAGTGCTGACCTGGGTAGAGTGAAAAATGAAACAAACGTAGCTCAAAAGATGGTCTCGCTATATGGCCCTAAATATGTAACGAAATGCTTTTATCATGATTTCCATGCAAGTTCACCAAAACAGCCGAATATAGCTAATTTTGCCATATGTTAACAAATTCAAATAGCTTCTTGGAGGTACAGAACTTCGATATACATTTGAGTAGTATATTGATATTGAAATGAACCTGAATATTTTCGGCTGACACTTGTCAGGGGTAATCGTCAGCAACTAGTAGAGGATTGGAAAAAACATCGTGTGTCATCAATAGTATCGCAAAATATGGCGTTACCAGCACGAAATTTCCAATAAGAGAGCGTTCAATGTACTGTCAGCCGAGAATTCATTTCAATGTGAATATACTATTCCATCTTCACAAATGTAACAGATTCTTGTATTTGCGGCAAGGCGAAAATTTGTGATTTCCAGGAAGCTTGCCAAGTAGCGTAAGGGTTCGCCAGGTTGGTAACAATTATATTCAAAACTGCAACAACACAGTTAGTCATTGTCATAGATCTGCAGAACCTTAGCCTCCAGAGTCTTGATCTTTTTCTCCATGCGAGACACGTCTTTGGATTTCTCCTCCAACGAAGCCTGGCATTCCAGCAATCTCGCTTGCACGCCTTCGTCGTGATCTTTGCAGTTCAGAAGGTTGACGCGCAGCTGGGTTTCTGCGGAACAAGAAATACGTTTCGCTTATTGCTTTTTCTGATGCCGCTTAACCGGATATTTTTATATAGTTATACCTTATTACTGGGCAAGATTTTGCAGCTTTTTTTTACAGCTTCCGGCAGCTTCCTAGATACTCAGAATCGATGTACTATGATGATTTAAGCTATTTGGCGGGATTTTTTAGTGCAACTTTTTGCAGCTTTTCTCTCATTTTCATGACAATTTTTACTGCAACTTTTATCAAATATTGTGTGAAAATGTAAAGGAGTGATTTAAAAACATGCTATGAACTATTCCTGGTGTGGTTCTATTCTCTTTGATTCGCATACCAAAGAGATATATGATGGGTTAGCTGCATCTCACTGTCATCTGTGACACAATCGCTTGTTAGCAAGAAGTAGAACTACCCCTGCCAAGCACGACCGTGCCCGAACAATATCCAAATAGATCGCTTTATTATTTCTATCGTTTAAATTTGAAATAGTTTCCCATTTTATGACTGCCCGGGCGACACCGCCGAAAATTACATTTTCACTGGGCCACCTTAATCAGGCTATTGATTTTGTTGAAGTCGCAAAGAGTGAGTTTTTCTCTAATACTTTGGGTTAAGTTTGCAGAATATGAAGTTTGGGGTGTGTTATTCGACTTGTTTAAGGGGAGGGGTTATCGCTATGCTGTTTATGGCTTTTTTGGGAACGTTATTCCCGCATTGGGTTATTTACTTGCTGTGTGTCGGGAAAAATGTAATTTGGGCGGTTTCGTCAGAACGTTTAATGACGATGTAACAAATTTGACAGCTCTGCAGGAACTAGGTTGTACAAAGGCACCTTTCGAGTTGCTCATACCCTAATAATTTAACAAAATTTATAAATGCAACTTTTGGGCGATTTTAGTGCAACAAAAACTTGCCCTAGTTGTCACATTTGTATGATATAGTCGCGGAGGAACCTAAGTATCTTATATCCATTTTTTCAGATTTATAGAAAATTCATTTTTTCAGCTATATTACAAGTCCATTGGCCACATTCATGTGTATCACATTGTTTCAATGTTGGTCATACCCAAGATTTGGCTGAAAGAAAATGAAAACTTTACATGACGTTAATTTCCTCAATACGTGTGAAGTGAACATTAGCATTTTTTTCACGCAACCCAACACTTATACGGGGTAACCAGCGAATATTAAAAAATGAATTGATTTTTTATTAAATCAAAAATTTTATACTCCAATAACTTCACTTCAAATCTGTTATGAATCGTTTTTAGGCAACATAACAATTATATGGGATAACCAGTATATTCCAAGTTTATTTATTTTAAAATATTCGAAAATTTTCTAGGTAAGTAACTTCGCTACTACTGGTCGGAATTAATCCAAATCTGCTATGAATTGTTTTTTAGGACACCTAACAATTATATGGGGTACCCAGTAAAATTTGAAAGTTTATTTTTAAAAAAATACTTGTATATTTTCGACCCAAGTAACTTCGCTTCTACAAGCCGAATTACTCCGAAATTTGTTATGCAGCGTTTTTTAGGCAATTTCAAGCAATTTTATGGCGTAGTCAGTGAAATTTGAAAAATATTTTTTTCATTTTATTCCAATACTTTCTACGGGTTGGAATTGAACCAAATTTCATGTGCAGGTGTTTTTGGCAATCTAACAATTTGCGTTATGAACAAAAAAGTTATTTCAGAACCTGATGCACATCTATAATGCAATGTCAACACAATTTGCGTCAAGCGCGCCACTCACCTAGCACGTTCACTGTCCTCGATATCTCTTGTCGCTTCTTGATTCTTTGAGCCAAGTACTCCATGAGGTCTTAACAAAAAATTAACCTCTCACTTATCAGAACAAGGGCACAGACAATGTTAACGTGACAGACCAGGTGCGGTGTTTTCATCAGCCAAATCCGACACTTCCAAGTTGGGAAAGGGAGGTCCGATGTTGAATTCCGGGGCGACCCACAATTGATTGACTTCCACATCTGAAAAATTCGGGACAATCGCAATAATCTATGCTCGCAATGGCATTTTTTGATCGACAAGCACGGAACATGATCAACTCCTGCATACACATGGTATGTGGCTGCCATATCATCTTAATATCAACTCTTTTCTGAAAGATATGTCCAACTAATGGGTTAGTATTTGAAGAGCTCCTTGAAGGTATAGAACTTCAATATTAAATTGAATAATATATTGATGTTGAAATGAAACCCGTATATTTTCGACTGACACTGGTCAGGGGTAACCGTCAGCAACTAGTAGAGAATCGGAAAGGACATTGCATTGTATATCGAATGTTGATATATGATCTTCATCCTCAGTAAAACCAGAAGTTAGATCAGAATTACAGCGAAGAAACATATCACATATGGACATGTGACCCCCCTGCTCTCAGATCCCGAGCAAGAGAGGCGATATTTCTATATTTTTTTGAAAGTCATATCCTGACTCTCCAGGCTAGAGTGGAAAAACTAGAAAATATTCATGTTCACCTTTTCCAAATTACATTAATATCAAAATTACGGAACTCACTCCATTTCTAATGTAATTTGAAAAAATAACGGTGTAGCTACAATTCTAATTTAATATTGGAAATCTGAAAAATTTCAAATCCAACTCTGGCGTGTACTGGGGATGACCAATGGAATACTCGGATATAGAAATCCGTTCACGCATCGTAATATCTACCTGTGTCGCTAGATTGTGACATAACAGACAGATTCCTTCTGCATTTCTTCCTGCCGCGTTGGTACAGCGGGTTGGCTAAAACGAAATAGGCCCGGTTTATCAGCTACAAAGATGGCCAATTCGGGTGATATGGGGGGGGGTTTAAATTTCATTGCACTTTGTAACAATGCTGTGGATCACTAGACTATAATAATCACAATTAAAGCGATTCAGATTCCAGAATCCAATCATTGTTGCTCAGCCATACCAAAAACAAGCAAACAACTGCACCAGCCACCCACCTGCCAATTCTCCGTTGAGCTTCCTGGCCGCGTTCATCTCTCGCCTCTTCTCTTCCTCGTTGCGAGCCTTCGTTTCTTCGATCTTCCTCTTGATGCTTTCGCGATCCAGGTGGAATTCCTCGGCGCGGTCAACCTCGACTTGTTGAGCCATCTCGGCAAATTGCATCACGTGCTGGAATCGACAATTATTGTCAGGGCCAGTCTTCGATGGCTACCATACGTAATTCTAGCGACAGACTTGCACATTATGTACAAAATTGCCAATCTGGTAGGTTGTTGGTCTACCAACTACTGGTTTTTTGACTACCATAAATTTTAAAATATAGTAGGCCCCCATGTATAATACGCATTACGCACTCTTAAAATGGTGTGTAAATTCTGGGAAAAAGCCTGTACCCATGTGTAGTACGCACCCTGCATTCGCAGTACATGAATAGCTGTGTTTTAGTATTCGATATCATTCTGTTTTGCGATGTCACTGTTGTACAATCATGACATAACCATCGCTAATCATTATACACTCAACAGTTTTGTCTCGAAATGATAGTAGATAGCAGCGAAAGCCTGCGAGGCCCGCGACCCGATAGTTCAGTCGTGCGCACCAGGCCTGTTGGAGATGCAACTGTAGTGTTGAGGCCAGCAATTACATCTTGCACACATGGCGTGTTGTATATGTGATTGTTTAGGCCTGTCAATGAGCCGATGCATTAGCGAGGATCGCCAAGCGCGCGTGCAGCAATCAAGGACCTAATGTCGCTCAAGTACAAACGCCAAACCAACTCAGCAGGAGATCGCTTGCTGTTGTGCAGCGCAGACGCTAACTGGCAACGAGCAACACTGATAATACGAGTTACGGGGGCATGATGGCTGAATGTGATGCGCGATTAAAACAAACATGAAGATGAAGACAGGCCTAATTTCAAGTTATATTTCTAGAGGGATTTTTTTCAAGGCTAGTTGTGCCGATGCATAATACGCGCACCCTTGATTCAAGGACAAAATATCGGTAAAATTTTGGGCATAACACATGGAAAGTTACGTTAGTTCTTGCTCCAGTTGCGGGTATAGAAGGGTGATTACTTCTAGTCACAGATTTTGAAAAGAGAGTAATTCTAGTTCTGGTTGCGCATTAGAAGAAATTATTGTCAAATAACTAGAAAACATGTGTTGTCGTTTGGCGTGAATCGCGATACCGCCGTTCTGTTGTGTGATGCTCTTGCAGCCTTCGACAGCTCAAAGACATCACTACTAACACTGGGGTGGCCACGGGGTAGGTTTTGGGCGCCGAAACCAGACTTCCCCTTCAAACTCGAGACCAGACATGGGGTAATCACGATTAGTAATCGTAATCGATTACGACGATTACAGCATTTTCAAGTAATCGTAATCGCAATCGATTACATTCGAAAAAATCCCGAAGTAATCGTAATCGTAATCGACTACTTCCCTTATTTAATCGATTTCTTTGTGAAAGAACGATTACTTTTTATTTGTACAAGGACTGTGATATAAACTGAATACTCGTGAACAAGGAAGAGATATTATACCAGTTATTGAGAGCGTAAACATCTGATTTTCAAATGCCACTGGTCATTATTACGTCAGAGGTAGCCTATTAGCTTTGCTCGTCTTTGCGTAAGAAGCGTCCACACATAGTAAATAGATATTCGATGTACATTAGTGTGATTGTAAGAAAACCCACTGTGCTGTATATCGGGTTATCAATACATTTTAGACACCACTACCTCGCAACAGGATAATTAATCAACCCTCTGCCTAAGTTAAAATAGCAACTTTTGTATTGATGTTTGGTTCTGCTTAGTTAAACTATAGAATGTAATAGTTTAATTCTGTAGTTAAATGCTGTTTCACCGTGCTGCTTGGCGAGCAGTAGGCTTATATGGTCCGAACGTACACCAGACAAAGGTTTGAAATTTTGTACTCGTCAAATAAAACATTACGGTTTCCACACCGAAGCATTAAAATCAACAGCTGCTGATATATATCATAACCGAGCCGTTGTTTTGCCGTTTTCGTAATGGCAGCTTGCAATACATTATCTTCAGAATTTTATGTTCACTTTCTCGTATTCTCGTATTATTTTACTCAAAACGGGCGCCAATCGCTATTTCACAATTCTTTATTGAACATTCGGACCTGCCGCCATAACCATCGGCTTATATATCATGTTAGCGTGGGTTGTAGCTAGAATCAGGATCAAAACAGCAAACGTTTCACCCAACCAAACATTGGTCTTGGGCCCCATAGAGTAGTCAATTTTGAAGTTGTCAATAGTATTGGCAATTGCATTATATTGCGTTTTTAATCCTATCTCAGCGCCCGATGGCCAGATTTACCTGAAGAGCAGGGGACGCGTAATTCATAATTATAACATCTGGTATCTTGGAATAATTACTTTATTGTATGTTGTTAATTCGTGACCTCTGGTCTGTTATATAGCCAAAAGATATTGATTGTAGTGGCCCAAACATAGCAGAATAAAAGAAAACTTGCGTGAGACGCACACACAAATTGTCACGTCTAATGCTCTGTGGGTGGCCGGATGGCATTTGCATCGTGGGCTCATATTGAAAGGAATAGACTGTTAGTCACACCCACCCAGCGCGGCTATTGACAATGGACACACACCCTAAGTTTCGGCCGATGTCTTTCTTTGGTCGCACACTTCGTGGAGTCTCATGTTGGCCGAAACTGCACATGTCTTTTGATGTGTCGAGGAGCGGTATTGACTGGCACCTAAGTGCCTATTACTATGAATTATACAAGCTTTATTTCATGAGGGGGAGAAGTATGCATTTTGAAATCAAGCTATCTAGAGACAGTTAAATCGCAAAGCTCAAAGAGAATTTCCAAGTTAATGAAATCTATCGAAAATACTCTTATACCATGTTGGTTTACGAAATACTTTTGAGTACCCTCCAACCACGCTCCCCACCCTATTGGGGAATCTGGGGTGCGGCAGTTATGGACCTGGCAAGAATGCAAAACGTTGTGTGCGATAAACCGTCCTCTATAAAATGGGCAATGGTACATTATGATGTAACAAGGAAATGCCCCATCTTTTGTGCAGACAGTTGTTATATCATTAGGCCTATTCAGCGTAATCCATGTATTGTCTTCCAATATAGCTACTATACGATGCAAAATGAATGTAATCGTGAGTAATCGTGATTACTTTTCCAATGTAATCGTAATCGTAATCGACTACTTCCTGATTTTGCTGTAATCGTAATCGCGTGATTCAGAAGTAATCGTAATCGCAATCGATTACATTCATGAAGTAATCACCCCATGTCTGCTCGAGACCCTGTTTTTTTTAAATGACTTGCATCTGAATTATTCTATCTCGGACACCCGCTCTGATTCCAATAAAACAAAAAATTGTTGAGTTGCACAGGATTTGTATATAGTAAGTTGTGTTTTAGTTCGTTGGTGGTTTGTTTTACTTGTAGTTTTAAAAAGCCAATAGTTTGAGTTTTAGGTTCGAGTTTCCAAAAGCCAGCAGTTCTCGTTCTAGCTGCAAAGCGTGTTGTTCTAGTTCTAAAAATCCAGCAGCTTGTAAGTCTGTTCGGTCACGGTTATGCTTGAAACACCGTAATAAACATCAATACAGCAGAAAAAAAATGTTAATTTCACAAAAACTTAATTCAACTGACTCAAACCCCCCTACTTTGACAGTACCGATAAAAATATACCTACCACATTTTCGTCGTACTCCTGGATGCTCGGATTGACGCACACGACCATCTTGACCTGGCCCCGGCCCTCGAAGTACATTTTGAAAAGGTGGGTGATCTTGGAGTTGCGGTATTTCACCATTTCGTTTCCGCCGTTTTTCTGATTCTCCCGCAACTGCTCCAGACATCTGTCGCGACCAGAGTACCACCGGTTAAGTACGACTCATGGATAACAATAAAATGCTATATGCACATTTGAAGAGCTTCTCGGAGGTACAGAACTTCAATATACAATTGAATAGCATATTAAATTATATGCACATTGCACACACAGTCCATGAGTTCAAGGCATTGCTGAAAGCTATTTGTAGAGGCAATACTTTCATTGGCAGTACCATTCAATAAATGAACACATATTTCAGCAGTCAAATGCTGTTTGGCAGTGATTTATTTGCGATTGAAATCGGAAAATCGGCGTAATAAAATACCCAGTAGTCGTGATCCCTTCATATCAAGCATTGGTTGGGTATGAGTGCTAGTTTTTCACCAGATTTTGTTATCTCCTCGTCCATCATTGCACGGTCAGTGTCGTTATCGTTTCACATAGATTGCGTTCTAATTTAAACATTGAATTCTTGTGGCTTGCAAGAGCCAATATTAGCACCTATTTGAATATCACAAGATTCGTTTTTGTTATTACAAATGCCATACAGTTCTATATGCTGCAATGAACGTACTTGGCCAGGTCTGTACATTGCGAAGTGCGAAGGTCTCCGAACAACAGATCCATATTTCACAATAATTTTTTTTCTCGGCTCTGACGACAAGATTCACTAGTGAGTTCGCGAGTGAAACGTATCAGGAGCGACTTCACTAGCGCTCGCTAGCGAAGGAGTGGGGAAAAGAAAGAAACGAAGTCGCTAGAGAACTTCGGTACCGTGTGGCCTACCCATAATCGTCAGCAAACAGTACAGAATTCAAAGAGCATTACATATACGTGGTTTTGCCGAAAACCTTCAACCGCTTAAAAGTCGAGTCATTATCAGGATTTTATGAAATGGCTCGAATCAAGTCGAGTCAACAAAAAATCTCGACTTGAGAGTCACCGCAAACCTGCTGCACAGATATGTCATTTCCACTAGCGTGTGTAGTAGGGCTGTTCAGTAACAATTCTTTCTTTCAAATTTCACTGGCTATGTGATAAAATCATTACGTTGGCTAAAACAACGCTGCACACCAAATTTGGTTCCATTCCAACCAGGTCTTTGGAGCAGCCGTAAATTTAAAATGCTCCAGCTCCGGCTCCGGAGCTTTCTTCTATCATACATTAGCTCCGGCTCCAGCTCCGGAGCCGCATTATTTCCACTTCTCCGGCTCCAGCTCCGGCTCTGAAATTATCGAATGGGCCAGTCTATATCAGGGGTGGCCAAATGTGGCCCGCGAGAGGGTTTTGCGTGGCCCGCTAGGTAATTTCCTAGTATATTATCGAAAATGAATTGCTCAGATTGTGAACTTGCAATGTCAACCCAAAATTACAAGTCTGGCTGCGACACTTAGGACGTTGATGACAAAAATATCAGTTCCGACGCATTGGCAGATCCCGGGTCCAGTCACATTTTCAGTAAATTGTCGTACATTACAATAAACCGAATTAGTAGTGAAATTTTTCTTCACGCTTCGCGTGTTTAATTGTCACACGATTTCTTGCTTGGTAGCCTACCCCCTACCGTAAATGAAAAAAACGCCCACTTTACCCGATTGAGTCTATTCGCAATTACGGGAGAAAGTCTTTTCGCGTTTGCGCTTTCATAAAGATCGTCGACGATGAAATGTAGGCACAAAATCAAAATCGCATGTTATCGGAGACCTTCGATATCGATGTGGCCAGACGCCAAATAGTCGTGTCCTTGCAAACTGAGCCTAGCGGGCGGTATACAGTAGACCCGCAATATACTCAAGTAATAATATTATTGACCTAGTTTATATATAAACTTTGAAAATTTTACCCGCTTGGCGCGGCTAGTG
This sequence comes from Botryllus schlosseri, assembly GCF_051294905.1. Taxonomy (NCBI): domain Eukaryota; kingdom Metazoa; phylum Chordata; class Ascidiacea; order Stolidobranchia; family Styelidae; genus Botryllus; species Botryllus schlosseri. The sequence continues at coordinate 24,948,392 of NC_137247.1, read as the reverse complement.
GACCGCGCACTCGTTCGTCAATTGCATGTGCCCCTTTAGCCGAAAAGGGTGGCCATTTCTGGTCTATATAGATTACTAATCTACCCATAGGTTAGTTATCTATATTAATCTAGAGTTTGTCAACCGACAGTAACATCCGATGTAGCAACGAAGACATAGGTGCCGCCGTTCCGGCTTGTGACGTTATAATGAATACTTGTCAATGGTCGATAACATCATAGTTGCACTAGAAAGCACTTTACTCTATGCCATTGCTGTACACAGCATTAAAATTCAGGCCTGCTGTTCAATTATGATAAATCAGCAGATGCAGTTGCTGCATATATATTAGCATATTATGAAATACGTCGGAGCCGGAGCTACTCATCAAATAGCGGGCTCCAGCTCCGGCTCCGGCTCCAGCTGAATTTTATGTAGAGCTCCGGCTCCAGCTCCGGTGAAAATGCACGGCTCCGGGGCTCCGGCTCCAAAGCCCTGATTCCAACCAGTAGAGAGTGACGTATTTGCAGTAGAAAGTTTTGAATTCCTCAAATAAAAAATAAAATTCCCAATTTTTTCAGCCGACCCCATAAAATTGTTAGGCTGTCAGTAGGGATGATGCACATCAAATTTCGCTCAATTCCAGCCACTAGAAGCGACGTTATTGCAGTAGAAAAATTTCTAATTCCATTATTTTATAATCAATAATTAAAGCGTTAGACACCGTAAATACTATTTTATTCAGATCCAAATTTTTCTACTGCAATAACTTCGCTTCTACTGGTTGGAATTGAGCCAAATTTGGTGTGCAGCGTCGTTTGATCCCACATAATGATTTTATCACGTAGCCAGTGAAATTTGAAAGAAAGAATTGTTTTTGAACAGCCCCTACCGTGTAGCTTTCGCATGCCACATGCTACGTAAGCTGTGATACGACCAATTGCGGTTTCAAGACTGACACAGCGGAAAATAGCTCTTTGCGTCATTTCAATACTCGAAAAATCATGTCTAACTAAGCGACTTGAAGTCATTAGAAATACTACTCCAATCAAAATCATTACGCTCAGTCCTGATAAGCACGCATTAGCTACTGACCTTCGTAACGTCATCAGAGAGCTGTTGATGTTCCCGGCTTCTCTCAACCTCTCTCCTCCCGCGCCGGTCCGGGCTAGTCGTTCGCTGCCTGCCAGATCGACGAGAGACAGTTGGCTGACGCAGATCAGACTCTTGTCCTGGACAACACACACGCCCATGTTAACAAGAAAAAGCGAAATAGACAAAGAATCCCATGCACCCCCAACAGAGTTAAAATTCCAGACAAGATTAGGAATGGAATTATAGCTACACAGTTTTTATTTCAAACTAGATCACAATCAGAATTTTTGAATTCGCGAAAACTTGAAAATTGAATTATTACTAAATTCCAAAAAAATACAAGAAAAACCAAGTTCGTCTCATATCAATGTTGAGCTCTTTCCCGTAAGCAAGAGTATAGCAGATGTCCGTGCCGCAAGGTTGACTTGTTTTGCAATATGCAGTTCTCCGGTAGAATTTTCAGGTAAACCAGAAATTAGTTTAGAATTAAAATTTTGGAGCATAGAAACATTTCATTTGTCAAGTCTGGTAGATTCAACCACAATGCCCTGCAATCGCGATTATGAAAAAGCAATGTCCTACCGGTAATAAATCTTCCCCCATAGGATCCAGCGGCGCTTGCACGAGACGGATATTAAAAATGCTGTGCGATCGACTGGATTCCGCGTTCAAATGCGTGTGCGCGATGCGTCTGCGTTCTTGCCCTGTAAGAATGAGACCAGAACGTTTACAACTGATGCCAATTGCTATTGAGACTCACAGAACAAGGGAAAAATGCCAGCGTGAGCACCTCAAAAATGACACGGTCCCCATTTTTTCCAGCTTCCCAAAAAAATAAACATTGTTGTAATTGAACAACAGATTTACTCAATGACCGGGAGTTGGAATGAATGATATAAAATGAACACACATTAATTGTGATAGCAGGCTACATGAATTAGTTCTTACATATTAAGTCAATGTGATGGTTGAGGCTGTTTTTGCTCTGACAATGTCTCAACCGTTGGCTTGGTGGTGGAAGGAAGAATGTTAACTCAGGACCAGGAAGCAGCTTATTGCTGTACTAGTATTATCACTACATTTTAATGGAGTTCTCTTGTAATAGTGAAGAATTCGGAGATGATGCTTTTTCAAATACTTGCCTGGCTCCCTAAGTGCGCCATGGCCTTAAGTTGGCAAGCATTTCTCAATATAATTGCGAGCATTGATATCTTTGTCAGTATTAGAGTGCAGTACCTTTCTTGAAAACACTAAACGCCTCTTCCGTCGTCGTAATCTCAACTTCGTTAACTCCGTACACAAACATATTCCGCTTCTTGTCTTCTCTCAGCCGCTTGGATTGAGGTGGCCTTTGGAATAGACAGTGCATAAAGCATCGAAAGGTGGCTGAAACCTGCATTTTCCTACTTACTTTGTGCGATTAAAATGGTCGTATTGCACCTCCTCCAGCAAATCGTAGACGTAGTCGTTATAAATTTCGACGTAAGAGATAAAAACGGCGTAACGCATGTCGGTGTTGATGTTCTCAGAGCGGCAATACTCAATGTCGTATTTCACATCAATGTTGTTTCGATTTCTGTTAAATAAGTTTCCGATGATCTGCTGCTGTTGTCAAAGTGGTCAGAGTAAATAAGAAATATGGCTTGTAGAAGGTTAGAGCCAGACTTGGGGTCGATACTGATGAAACAAAACTAGCACATTCACCAATAACCCCGATACATTCAGATAATATTCATAAGATATGGCATCTAGCTCAAGGTGCAGCTTAAACTAATAACTAAACTAGCATCATCACCGATAGTCCTGATCTATTCAGCGGAATTCCAGAGGTATGGCATCTAGCTAAAAAGGTGCGTTTCTAAAATTCAGAATATATAGTTGAACAATGAACAGCTTTACAGCCGTTGATATGCTTGGTCGTGAAATAAACCAGAAATGACTCGAGTTTGACTCTAGTTGCGATTTTGTGATGACTCGACTCGACTTGAGTCATTGCGCATGATTTGGACTAAGTCACATGACTCGAGTCTCAGACGGCCAAGACCGACATTTCACTGTAATTTCGAAGAATAGTAAAGTAACCACGCAATTGGGATTTCGTCTATTGGTACTGGTACTTGAAAATGCGACCAGAAACTGCTAAAAGTGAGGTAAATTAGTATATTATAAATGCAAACCATTCGATATCACCAAACAGAGTCATAAAAGTGGGTTTACCAAGACTTCAACTCGAAACTGAACACTGAACAGTCAACGCAATTGCCTTGGACTTGGTGGTGAATTAAAAATGACTCGAGTCAAAACTATAAAAGTGACATTAACTTGTGAAACAGAGACTTCAGAGTACTCAATGGTTTAGTCAACTTACACTAATTATTATAATTACACAAGAGACACAACTAACGTAATTTTCCATGTATAATGCGCAAAATTTTACCGATTTTTTGCCCTAAAATAGGGGGGTGCATATCATACACACAGCGTGTCAACGACAGGCCTTAACAATCGCATACGCAAGGGGCCATGTGCGCAAGATATAATCCCTTGCGTAATCAGTCGCATCTCCAACAGGGCTGCTGCGCCCGACATAACTGTTGACCTGAGCAATCCCATCTGTAATTGTAATAAACCTCGTGTGCAAGATGTCGTGTGTCGCCAGCCTGAACTATCGTGTCGCCGACTTCACAGGCTTTGGCTACTATCTTCTCTCGTTTAGAGACAATGCCGTAATTGTATTATGATTAGCGATCATTATGCCATGATTGTGCGTCAGTGACATCGCAAAACAGAACAACATCGTATACTAAACCGCAACTATTCATGTACTGCGAATGCAGGGTGCGTACTATACATGGGTACAGGCTTTTTCCCAGAATATACACGTCATTTTAAGGGTGCGTATTATACATGGGGGCGCACTATATTCGGAAATCTACGGTATGTCTACAATACCTAAGTTTTTAATTCCCTACGAATCACTACTCCTACATACACATTATGAGCAGAAATTCACGCCATCATATCTACTCGAGTGCCGACGATGACTATTTTGAATGGCTCTGCCCGCGATCTATAATAAATATATCGATATTCCTTCTCAAACAGTCACAGATGATAGTTCTCCAACTCCCCACTGTCATGCTGTGAAATCACAAAAATTGCAGACATTTTTCCTCTCTAATCACAAAAATTGCAGACATTTTTCCCCTCTAATGACAGGACAAGATAGCAGAGTAAAGGAGTTATGAGCGGTTATATAATATTACTTGTTAGGCGTTTTGACAGGCGTATTGCGTGGCATCAGTTCCCGTTCTTGCTTCTCCAGCATGGCGTCCGCCAAACTCTGCACCACGAATCCGTTCATGTTGTCTGGCATGAAAGACTGAAATAAATCAGAGAGTTTGCTACGAGCCAACGATGGTACAAAGCAAAGCAGCTTGTGTGTAGCTTTTGTGCGTATGTCCATATTTCAGATTTTCAGAAAATCAAGTTTCAGTCAAGTTTTCAATTTCATTTGGCCCTAATTAACCCACGTATTGGGTGTGTTAAAATAACCATGACTCAGCCTCAAATCAATGAAGGATCCACTTTTTCTAGAACTTCTTGGAGGTACAGAACTTCAATACGCCATTGAAAAGTATATTCATACTGAAATGAACCCGACTATATTTGGCTGACACTATCAGCAACTAGTAGACAATTGGAAATAACATTGTATATCAATCATTGTATCATCAAGGTCATTATTGTGATACATTGTTATATTAGGTGATAGGATTGTTGATATACTAGTGCAGTGTTATTTCCCATTCTCTAAAAGTTGCTGACGATGACCCCCCAAGAGCGTCAGCCGAAAATATTAGAGTTCATTTAAACTTTTTTTTTCTGTACATCTCTAAAGTTCTATGGTAATGAGATGGATACATGTTACTTATATGCAATGGAAAACCAGCTTATTAATATACTATAAGCGGCTATCAAGAACAAAATTAGTTATTTTTGACTCGTTCATGTCGAAATCGAGCGCGCAAGAACCTAAAATTATGATAGCTCGATAATTCATTTGATATTTGGGGTCATGCAGCAATAGGGTGGAGTGGAAAATGGAAAATTCTGAATTTCAAAACGGACACTGGATATGTGGTGCCAAACATCAAAAGAATTAGTTCTACAATAATTTTGGGCTCATGCACCCTCTAGTGGTCGTGCAATTTCTCCGAACGAGACAAAAATAGCTGATTTCGCTAGATTGATAACCGCTTACGCTAGAAAGCTGAATTTTGGCTTAAAAGATACGGAAGCAACAGGTTTCTATCTCACTTCCACAGAACTTTGCCTTTAAAAATTACCAGAAAAAAAGTTACGAGCTAATTATTGATTTTTAGACCGTTTTTAGGTAAAATTAGTCACTTAGGTCCGTCTTGAAAGTATAAATTTTCCATTTTTCACTACACCCTAATGCACCAAGACAATTTTCTGAAATTCAAGTTTTAAAATTTTACGCTTCACCCTATCATTGTATCCCACCCATGGAAGAAACTTACATATTTAGTAGCGAGTACTCCATCCAGCGAGTTGAAAAGCATATCCAAGCAACGAGGCAGGAAGCCCGGTTGGTCTATAGTCCCCGTCATGGTGTACGTCTTCCCAGAGCTTGTCACGCCATACGTAAACAGGAGACCTGGAATCATGTCCATTGAAGTTAAGCTTTTGCAGGATGTTGAAGCTGCTTCGATACCAAATAACTTGACAAAACTGCAACAACTACATGTAGACTGCACCCAGAGTGACAGTTATAAAAGAAATTCAGACACCTGATGGAAACATCACACTCCATTTCCCTAGCCCCAAACAGTACCAACTTCAGTTCTTAATTTGGTTTCACAGAGATAGTCTCATTCTCAAGGGTTCAATAAAGGTCAAGACACACACACAAACCTGATTCATACATCTCTCACGCAGATCTGCATATTCAATATAATATTTTTGTTTTGTGTCACAATCCTGTTCAATGGTTTGATTGTCAATGGTTTATTCTTTTAGCACCGCTTTCATTACAAAATTGTTGCAATTTTGTTAAATCAGTGGTTCTCAACCTTTGTGGATTCGAAGCCGTGTATTCGAAGTGTATTAATTGATGATATTTTCAGTCATCAGCTACTGATAAAGTATTCGGTCGACCTTAATTTTTGCTACATGTCAACAGCAGCTTTCATTATCTCAAGGGATCAGTCCCAATGGCACCCAGTTGAGAAATACGGAGCTATATCAACAAAGGCATCCTTCTAAAGATCATGGAGAATCACAGAGATTATTAGAATAGAAATAATAGGCCTAGGCAACAATTCTGCGTCTAGCTAACCCTATTGGTGAGTCATCATTGGCTATTGGACTACAAAATGCAAACGTTATCTTCCTACAAGTAGAAACGATGGGTTATTTTCTATTCCTGAAATTGGTGTAATCTGGCCACGAAATGCTCACCGTTTTTGCCTTTCAATATTCCATCGACCATGGGTTTGCCAATGTCCTCAAACAATGTTTCTTGACCGCAGTTGCTGTCGAAAATTCTTGAAAACTGGCAGTCGACCTTTGAAATCACAATCGGCAATAATAGAAGAATTGACAAAAACTTATTTATCACAATTAGGGGTAGGGTGAAGTGGGCACCAGACTGATCACATTCTGAGACGAATATAAAATCTTGAATACGAGTCTTTGAGCAGGTGACACTCCTTAAGTTGTATGGAATGACACCATAACATTGCAAATGAGTTGGAAAGTTGAAGTATGAACCTTTTTTGCGGCCAGAGGAAGAAATTATTGCCAGCTGTATGTCATCAAAAATAGCTTTGTAGTGCTAACTATGACTAGCTGTTAAAATAATGCTTTCAGGTTTTGGAACAGCATATTAAGCTACACCCCCTGTCTTTTGAATATCGGATGAATATATCTGGGACGCAGACAGGGCTAGGCAAAGCCCACTGCCTCGCTGATTCGAGTAATAGAGTGTCACTAATTATGACATTATAAGAGTATGAATGATGTGAAAAGTTCATATATGTACCTACCTTTTATGTGACCTTAAATAATATAATAGCAGTAACACATCACATCGAAGGTAATGTGTCTTTTTCGACCATACCTAGTTTGGTGCACTTTGTGACAATGATGTGGTTTGATCGCAACTTCACAGAAATCTCTACTACATAATGTGTAGGCCAGGCGCTTTAAATGAAACACTTGAGATCTCTGAAAACTACTTAGCGGTCACCCACATCAAACCTTAAAGTAAACCTGTGTAGGTCTATGCTGTGATAGGGACAATTGAGGAATCAAAGTTACAAGGTCAGAGTGGAGCGTCAAATCTATAATTCTCATTGATAAAATAACTCAACGAAAATGGCGTATAATGTCAGTACTCGAAAAAAAAACATCTCTCACTAGGCTACTCCATTTGAAGTAATACAATTATTATAGTAAGTTGGGGCAAAGAACGATTTTCCGAATTCCAGGGTAATGGGTGAAGGTCGAATTTAAATGATATCAACAAAGACTTTTTTCTACAAAATTAGGTCAATGTTTAGCACGAGAAATGTACTACACAAACAAGTGCTAATTTTCCATTGATTGCGTTCTTAGTTGTACCTACAAGCGATCTTCTATGCCCTGTTATTTTCGACGGAAAAAAACTTTGAGTACCGGCAGCCGCAACTTTGCTACCAGCGGCGTTACGCGCGTGCACGAATGTCAATCCTAGGCTTGTTTTGCACTGTGTTATGACCACCAACAAGCGTAAAAAGGAGATTACGATATCTTCTTTCGTTAATGTTCCTCAGCCCGAATCGCCTATAACCCCTGCAGATCAAAGTCATGGTGAATTGAACGATAACCAGCTTTCCGCAGCCTGCCGTATACGCTGAACTCAGTCCATTGTTATATGATAAGGCGTTATATCGATTGTATTATGACGACATAACGAGGCTCCGTCTTGAATAAAACTCGTAGGCTTGTAGCGTCCTGAGGCTGAGATTGAGGCTAAGATTGAGGAGATTAAAATAATTAAGATGGAGTGGAGTGAGTCAGATATGGAATTTGCGTTAAATGAAGTGACACATCAGGAAAAATGCGTAAGGGAAGTCGCAAGAAAATACGGGATCGCCGTTAGCACGTTGCGAAGCCGAATGGCAAAATGCTCAGAGTTACCGCGGCGAAAACCAGGACGAAAGCCAGTTTTCAGTAGAGACGTGGAGCTAAGCCTTGCAAAGTGCATTGATACTCTTTGCAAAGCTGGTTTCAGCCCTAAGCAGACGGAGCTATTAGATCTGGTCCAAGAATATACGGCCAGAAATAATTTGTCTACGCCGTTCGTTAACGGACGACCAGGTGTTGACTGGTTACATTCTTTTATGGCGAGAAATCGCTTGTCATTGAAAAAGGCAAACATGCTGAGCTCCGCAAGGAAATCAGTGACTTCCAATCCATTCATCATATTCGATTTCTACGAAACACTGGGCATGATTGTGGAAAAATATAAGCTATCGGCAAATCAAATTTGGAATTGCGACGAATCGGGTTTTCCCAGCGACCCGAAGCGCTGCAGAGTGGTAAGCCGACGGGGAAAAGTCGCCTATAAAATTACTTGCGGCGCAGGTCGACTTAACACCACGGTATTGGCCTGCTGTTGTGCGGATGGCACCGCAATGCCCCCCCTCATTGTATACAGTGGAAAAAATTTACAAAGTACCTGGCGCGGTCCTGATGCTTTACCAGGTACACAATATGCCGTAAGTGACAACGGCTGGATAACCAGCGATATATTTGCCGACTGGTTTGAAAAATTTAGTAAGAACGTGGCGAAGCGACCACTTTTGGTGATATTCGATGGCCATTTGAGCCACGTATCACTGAAAGTGATCGATTACGCCATGAAGGAAAATATAATCCTACTTAAATTACCACCGCACGTGACGGATGTCCTGCAACCGCTCGACGTAGCGTGTTTTGGGCCATTGAAAAAACACTGGGAGAACGTCCTAAATAGCTGGGTGAATATTCATGGCACAAGTGAGCCAGTGAGGCGGGCAAATTTCGCTGACCAATTGGGAAAAGTTTGGGGTTTGGGTCTGTCAAAAAGTAATGTGATATCTGGCTTCTCTTCAACTGGTATATACCCGGTAAATAAAGAAAAATACCCGAACGATCGCTTTGACAAGCGATTGATTCGGAGATACGAGGCATGGGTGGAAGAAGGCAAGCCCGAGGACATGATGGAGACCCTGGCTACGGAGGTGACCACTCCAAAAAAGCTCACAAAATGCGTGCTGGAAGGCAGCGTAGATGAAGTAACGGCAGACAGAGGCACTCAGGAAATTCAATCTTCACCGCCGAAACCGTGCTCTTGCGCTTTATTGTATGAGCGAATGGGCCCAAAACCAGAAGTTGTTGTCCCTGGGAAGGAGTGGGCTCCAGCGTGGGTTTTGGTAAATCGACAAGAACAATTTTGTTCGACCCCCAACAATTCGGCCCAAGCCTCGACGTCTTCGGAGCTCAAAAATGCTAGCTTCGAGGAATTGATTTTAGAAAAGATAAAAGGGCCAATGCAAAAAAACACACAGAAACGGCGCAAGATAGATTTTAAGGCGAAGGTAATAACAGATGAGGAGTATGCGAATGCTATAGCTGAGAAAGAGAAAGGGAAGGGCGGCTCCTCAAAGAAAAGGAGTCAGAAAGAAACTGAGATAGCTGAGGTAGTAGCTGAGGTTGAGGCTGAGGCTGAGAGTGACAGCGAGGAAGACAGTTTCGAACTAGACATTCCAGTGAATGATAATCTCCGCGTGGTGTGGAAGAATTTGAGTCCACCTACGGCAGAGAGTCAAATTGTTCTTCGTTGGTACGCCTGCATCTATCAGGCTAAACGGCGCAACATGATGTTCATCGGGAGACCAACAAAACGATTTCTGGATGACGCGAACGGCCCGGTTATAAGCCTTGAAATTGATTGTTGCATAAAACCGGTGGCAGGCAGTGATACACTTTATGAAAACCTTCCGCCTCACTTGCCAAAAGATGTCGATGTCTTTCCTATTTCCGATGTCATCGCAGAAGCTCAGATGGAACCTCTACGTGGTGGTAAATGGCGCGTTAAGAATGCACAACAATTGAAAGAAATGTTTGACGCATGTCAAAAAACCGACCGCGAGAACGTCTTCCGACAATTCAGTAGTGAATTTGCTTTTCAGTGATCAGTAGTTGCCCGCGACTTGTTTTGTAATAAAATGTTCTGTTGCAAAATATTTATCGAATTGAAACATTCTGACAATAGAGTAAGGTAGCAAATTCAAAGCATCGACACAGCCTGCCGCCTTTCACACAGGCCGCAGGCAACAATCAGGAAATTTCAATCACTCCGCCTCGAGAACAAGCGAATACGCATCTTCGGCAACGGCGAACGATACTCACATATTAAAGTTATATATAGGGACTATTTTCTCGCGAGCCTGCAACACTGATCGTCGTGAACTTGTGGTAATAGTATTAGCTCAAATTAAAATCAAACACGCCGCTTGCAGCCAGTTCACAGCCAGTATGTAGATTATATTTCAATCCATTCCAGTCCTCGGCCTTGAGTCAGTGTATGACATCACATCGGCCTCGATAGTTCCGGCCGGAGCGTCAGATATTTTACACGACAGGATGTGCCAGTCACTTCATTTCACGTACAAATGAATTGAAATCGCAGCGGGAGATCGCGAGTGCCGCTGTACACAGGTTATTCTCGCTAATTGGCTGTACTGATAATACGAATTGCTGAATTGCTTATGACCTAACAGTGACGAGAAGCGCGTAATTACGGACAACACAATTGATCGTTCATTGTCCATTGCGTGAGTTCGTTAGGCAATTGAGCGTCGTTCATTGGCCATTTTCGCGGGTAACGGTCGAACGACATGTATAATTCCCGTAGCGGCGAACAGCAAACGGCAGCAAGTTCTTATTGCTGGTGAACATGGACGGGACTTACGTGATTCTTCATGACAAATTTCGGCGACATCGTGCGAATAGTTGTATTACAATTTAAAAGTTTCTGAAAAACCGCCGTTCATTACCCAATTTGGCTATACTCGATTCAGATTTGAGTGCTAGAATCATTTTACCCAGATCTATTTATAATAATCCTCCAAGTTTATGTGGTGACTACTCACAGCTCGGCCATCAATAGCCTTCATGCGAAGAGACTGGTCGTTCTTGATTTCTATGCAGCTTTCCTCGCAATCCACGGGAAGAGAACGAACACGACAGCAGACCTAATGCGGAATAGATGTAAAATCTTACACTCTTTAAAATGTAAAAAAAGAATTAACATTTATATAAATGTAATATGCTCCATCACACTGCTGTATCGTAGAAAGGTATAGGTTGATGAAAAACACTAACCTCGACAGGATCCGACTGACCAGCGGCACGATGTGGCCGACTTCGAGGCGTTCTTGCTGTTCTCCTGAAATTGTCGTAAACTATTAATAATCATGTTCACTCTCTGTAAGATCATTATTTAGGCATATCACAGAGCAGGCTGAAGGTTTGGAAAATTTCAAGTGCTTCATTTAAGAAAAGTTCAATCGCATGCTGACAGTAGAGAGTAGGCCTATAGTCCTAAATGGCATGCACATCACAAGAAATAACAAGTATATTGCTTAATGAGAGATGAGTTCCCCGAGAAGCGTTTTCCATACACGTGAAATCTATCACAAGGGTCTTACTGGGCAATGTTCATGCTGTTAATTAAGGCAGGGGTTGTAAATATGGGATAGAGAAATTCCTCTGGGGTTCGCGAGCAACCAAATTTTTCTGGCACTGCGTGATAATTTTCTGAAGCTGCGATTTTGAAATTCACAGGACAAGCGAAAAGCAAACGTAGGCTCAGTAAATGCACAAGGCTTAAACCTTCATGCTTTGCTCTCCTTAGTCGTGAGCAAGATGGTTCAAGTATCTGCGTGGTGAATTAATACAATTTTGGTGCCAGACTTAAGGTTGCACAAAATTTATGTGTGTGCCTTTCTAAGAAACAGAAGCTCCAAGTTCACGGATCATTCATACATATAGTTTGTTGTGTTCAATCTTTTCAATTGCGTGCACTGCATGCTACATCATTTTCAAGAGCAGTGCCATATGCCGCTGCTGGTAAATCGACGGGGTATTGGATGATGCTTTTCCAATGAACACAAGTCAACCTAGTCCCATCCTACAAAGCAATATAACTATATGGTATAGCGACAATATCAGATAATCATATTCTTAGTCGGAGTGTCAGCCCGCGCCCCCGCGGTAAGTATACACTACAAAAAAAATTAGACAAATTTGGTCTCAAATTTAAGAAAAGAGGATGATTTGGTCTCATTTTCAGCAATTTCAGTCTCACTGATGAATTGAGGTCTTGAAACTGAGACAGATTCAGCTGTTTAAGACCATATATAATTGTCACAATTATTTGGTCTTAAAAATGAGACCAATAAAACGCATCTCATGAGAAATATTGTGCTTATTAAGACAGTTTTTGATGTGTCAATATTTTTGGTCTTGTTTTTAAGACAATAATCAAGAAACAACATGATTTGTGGTCTTAAAAATGAGACCGGAAAGTTGACATGGGTCAGGAGCTCTAAGACGTAACAAGCTTATTAAGACAGTTTATGATGTGTCAGCATTTTTAGTCTTGTTTCTAAGACAAATTTCACTAATCAATGAATGACATGATTTGTGGTCTTAAAAATGAGACCGGAAAGTTGACATGGACTAAGATCATAATCACTGGCTTTTTGAGACAGTTTTTGATGTGTCGGTATTTTTGGTCTTGTTTTTAAGTCGGATTTCGTTAATCAAGAAACAACATGGTTTGTGGTCTTAAAAATGAGACCGGAAAGTTGACATGGCCAATAGCATAAAATTAGACAAATTTGGTCTCAAATCGATTTTTTAGAAAAAGAAGTCTCAAAACCAATTAGTCTTACCAAGTACATTCTGTCTCAAATCGTTTTTTAGCAAAAAAAGTCTTGAAGACCAATTAGTGTTACCAAGTACTTTCCGTCTCAAAAGTAAGACCCAACTTGATCGATAATAGAAGCACTGCTTTGGAGGCATCCTTTTCAATGTTAGGTTCTGAGTGAAGGGGGAGAATGAGAGAGACCATGGGACAATACTTTTCCAAGGACTTTACAGACACACCTAGCTTATTGAGATAATTTTTGATGCTTCAGTTTTTTTGGTCTTGTTTTTAAGACGAATTGTGCAGTATTTTTGGTCTCATTTTACCCACTCACCATAAATGCTATTTTCGACTAAGACAACCATATATATATTGATCTGAATAGTACATGTGAGTATTAAGTGGCATGTACCTTGATGACTATATCTAGTGAATATCTTGTAAAGTCCTTAGCTCAGTATCATCCCAACAGTCCAACACTGCAAATTCTGGTCTCTATCATGCTTCCCCCGCTCAGACCCTAACATTGAAAAGGATGCCCCCAAGGCACTGCTACTATTTTCGATCAATTTGTGTCTTACTTTTGAGACATAAAGTACATGGTAAGACTAATTGGTCTTTAAGACTTTTTTTTTGTAAAAAATCGATTTGAGACAGAATGTGCTTGGTAAGACTGATTGGTCTTTGAGACTTTTTTTTTGTAAAAAATCGATTTGAGACCAAATTTGTCTAATTTTTTTTTTGTAGTGTAGCCACTTTCTGATTGATCGCGTGTCTGCTAACGATTCCGATTCCATACATAGAGGCCAAGTAACACGGTAATTTAATGGTCAGTGCAGAGAAACAATTTTATGCATATTTTTCAAATGAAAGAGATCACAGGGTCTTACTCGGCGACATGGTTTAGAGCTGCAAGAAATAGCCTACAAGCCAGGAGAGTAATACATTGCATACTTACTGAGGTTTCATAGTTTCGGTAGTTTTCCGTCAAACTTCTACAACTGGTTGCTCTTCAGGAGTTTATCGGTACCGTATGATTCAAAATATAGAAAATCCTGTAATTTCCATGAATCAATTTTCATTGATAATTACAATCAGAAGGCAATAATATGATAGCATGTTCGTTGAAAATGTCTACACCTTGTTCAGTTGTACATGCATGCCGCAGCTGGATAACTGCAAAGTATATATTGATTGTCTTCTTGTGGCTTGTAAAAGTATAATTTGTGGGTTGGGCTTCAAATACTGTCTTCACAATTCATGTTCGTCGACATGGCTAAAATTTCAATTTCTTTCGGTCATATCTTGGTAATGTTTGGAAGAATTTGAGGAACAAAACCACGGCCAAGATATACCTGAAAAATATTTACTTCAGGTCTTCTCAATGTGAAAAATGGACCACACGGTAACCTAATCTGATTCCACAGCAACGAAATACGGCAAGAGTACGTTGAAATCCGTGCGTAATGGGTGCAGTACGTACTAAATAATATACTCATGTTTTTATAGTCAGTCTCTCAAGTCAGAGTCGCTATACCACCACGCTATTCCGGCATCGGCATCATTATCCATTAAATGTGTGACTCACAAAGTATTGTTGATCAAAGCGCTAAAATTTGTAATATCTTTTATAGAAGTTCGTAGATTCAATACTACCCGCTATATCTAATTTTCCTCTCGCAGAGCGCAATATCACTAGCTATTTCTATCGTTAAAATCCGTAAATTGTTAACCCTTCTCAGGCGCCAGAGCAGCTTTCGATTTCGAACCACCCGCCAGCTTTCGAAACACTTCACTGCATTTTTGAACAAATATAGCTCTAACGAAAAGAGCGATGACGTCATGACACAGGGAATATTTTGATGATATTTTATTCGTTCGAAGAAAGTTTGCAATAATACATAAAAGCAGACTATTACAGCGATATGACCACTTCGAAGAGGCTTGGTTACGATAGCCTGTACGTACAGTGTACATGAGAAGTAGGACGATTTTTTTGGTCCGTGAACATATTAGCTTGCGACACAATAGCAAGCGACACTTGAGCATGCGACACTAACTTGAGCATAGCGACTTTTGGTCATGGCGACTCGTGGGCATGTAGACACATGAGCACAGAGACATATTAACATGAGGACATATTAGCATGGGGACACATGAGTATAGGGACACACGAGCATGGATACACGTGAGCGTAGAGACACATCAACATGGTGACAATTTAGTAAGTGCCACTTGAGCATGGTGACACATGAGCATGCGATACATGAGCCTTGACGACACATGAGCATGGGTACACAAGAGCATGGACATTGGACACACATGCGCATATGGACACATGGGCATGGGGACACAAGAGCAAATGTGCACATGAGCATGGGGTCACGTACGCATGCGACACTTGAGCATGCGTCACTTGAGAATGCGTCACTTGAGAATGCGTCACTTGAGCATGCGACATTTGAGCATGTGACACTTGAGCATGCGACATTTGAGCATGCGACACTTGAGCATGCGACACTTGAGCATGTTACGCTTGAGTATGCGATATTTGAACATGCGACACTTGAGCATGTGACGATATAGATTTGTGTGAAAAGCTTCAAAAATCGCGGTAAAGCGATAAAGGTTGCCATTGCTCCACATATATTGGAATCGCGTTTACACGTATCAGACGAACTAAAAGAATATATCCTTTTGTGAGACGAAAGCGATTCCAAATTCGCATTTCGACACGGGACTTATTATTTTATTTTGCGTTTCTCTTTTGATAGGGAAGTTTTACGTGCCGTGGGTGGGTAGGGAGCATTAGGGTTCGAAGTGGGTTAGGGTCCATGCTGTGGATAAGGTATCCCAAGATTAGGGTTGGGGGTGATGGATATTAGGGTTGGTTAGGGTTAGGGTTAAGGTATCCCACGATTAGGGTCGGGGATTATGGGTATTAGGGTTGGTAGGGGGATATTAGGGTTGGTTAGGGTTAGGGTTATAGGGTTAAGGGTAAGGTATCCCAAGATTAGGGTTAGGGTTTGCGTTAGTGATAAGGTATCCCAAGATTAGGGTTAGGGTTTGCGTTGGAGTTAAGGTATCCCAAGATCAGGGTTGGGTTGATGAGTAGGCTATTAAAGTTGGGAGCGGGGATATTTGGGTCGGAGGAGGGGAGATATACTATGTAGCCTACGGACTGGTATAAATCCATGATTTTGACGCTAGTTAACTACACACTAATATATGAAAAATGCTCAAGTGTCGCATGCTCAAGTGTCGCATGCTCAAATGTCGCATGCTCAAATGTCGCATTCTCAAGTGTCGCATGCGCAAGTGTCCTCATGCTCATTTGTCATCATGCTGATATGTAACCATGCTCATATAGCCTATCACCAGCATGTACAAGTGTCAACATGCTGAAGTGTCCCAATGGTTATGTGCCCCCATGCTCACGCGCTACCATGCCCATATGTAACCATGTTGATTAGTCTCAATGCTGATGTGTAACCATGCTCAAGTGTCGCATGCTAATCAGGGCTGTGGAGTCGGAGTCGGAGTCGGTGGAGTCGGAGTCGGAGTCTGGGTAATTTTCGCTTGATGGAGTCGGAGTCGGAGTCGGAGTCGTGAAAACTATAATAGCTGGAGTCGGAGTCGGAGTCGGAGTCGGTGGGAAAATAATGACTGGAGTCGGAGTCGGAGTTTGTGAGAATGACCCTGACTTCGACTCCGACTCCGACTTCAACTTCTCTATCATGAAAACATTTGCTTTCAAAGAATTTTCAATAGAATTTTTATGTACCACCAATCACTGTTATTAATAACTAGGGCTGGGCAAAATCGAGTACCTGAGTGATTCGATTCTGAATCACGTAATATGCTTCGAGTCGAGTCGAGTATTCGAGTATCACTCATTATTACGTCACAGCAGAATATTTTATGTCAAAGTTCAAATATGTACCTTTTATGCCTCAACAAAGAACACAATGACTGTTATCCGTCATATTAAAGATACTTTGGTATATTTTTGACCATACCGATTTCCTTGCACTTTTTGACAAAGTTGTCGGATGATCATGACTTGGGAAATGTATCATTTACGGTAGTATTCATAGCTTTGTACTATGTCTCGTATGCTGCGACACGGCCAATCAAGGTTTCAATGTTACCTAAGTGGAAAATAGTATCAAAACTATATTTCTCGTTAGTAAATCAACTTTTAGTTGCGAGTATCGTATAATTTCAGTACTCGAAAAAATCGTCTTTTACTACTCGACTCGAATCATTAAAATTAATACTCGATTCAGATTCGAGTACTCGAATCATTGTGCCCAGCCCTATTAATAACCATAAAGATCAGGTGCGACCAGCCAGTGGCACGCAGGCCAAATTTGGCACACGAGAAGGTTAGGTGTGGCCTGCGAGGTAATTCTCGAGATTATTTATGACATCAGGTACAATTGCAAGGCCAACCAAAATTTGATTAGCATGACCGCGAAATTTGATGATGACTAAAACAACAGTTCTGACGCATTGACGTATCCAGGGGCCAGCCACATTTATCCCAGATCTTCGTATATGACCATAAAGTAGAATATTTCATAGCAGATTTATTTGACTTGAAATTTTTCTCGGTACTTCGCATGATTCATTGTCACTAGATTTCTTGCATTCAGTATTTGAGCCCCCTTCTGAAAATTATAAATACATATTATTCACAGAATTGAGTCCAACTATATATTCGCAATTAGGAGATAACGTGTCGTCCAACATGCGGCTATGCTTGTGCACTCGCAGCGAGATCGTTGACAAAACATTTGCACAAAATGATAGAGGCATGTTCACTGATACCGTCGATTTTGCTATGTCTAAACGTCGAATAATCCAGTCCTTGCCAAATGAGCCCAGTGGTACAGATGCGACCCCCAATGTATGTTTGCAACATATTTATTGATATAATTCATTATCTTGCAAAAAAAATTCGCGCTTCGCGCGACCAGGGCCTGATTGCACTGCACATTTGCATGACATATTGTTGTCAATTTTAGAGCGTATTAATATAAGTCTTGTTTGCAATGTTACCTATTTCGGTTCGCTCCTATCGGACGACTAAAAATAGGTTATCAACATCGTAAATCTCATGTGTCCATTTGGCCGAAAAAGTTGCCCACCCCTGATATGGATAAAATTAGACATTACTTGCAAATTATAACTCAGTTGCACAGGGGAAGAAAATCGCAATATGTGTTTTTGCGATGCAGTCAAAATTGATCCAATTTTTGGAATTATACCGTGATACTGTGACAGAGCAAATGCATCGGCTGGTTTTGTAAAATTGTAAAAATGATGTAAATATGACCAAACGATGCTTCCCACTTGACAAAACTAAAAATATTTGTAGTGTAGCTTAGCTGTTTGGGTCGAACAAATGATTAAGGAAAACTGCAAGTCCCAATCCTTGAATACTTGATTAAGTACATGTAGACTAGACATATGATATGGTCTTTGGCTACTTAACTAAATTCCATTTATGATCAATGTCTATTAGTAGTAAGAGTGTGTGTGCTTGTAATCAGTATAGTGGTCAATGACAAAATTAGCAAGTTCAATCTCTTTATTAGTTGCTGACTCGTACACAAGAGCTACACTTGGATTTTTTATCTACATTTTTATGATACAGGATTGGATATCTGCCATATTTGAATGATTCATACATTTCAGGATATTAGAGAGTCCATGTTATAAAAACTTGAAAAAGGAAGGATATTTAGCAAATCGTTCTTTCATGTTAATTGCATAGTGGATAATTCGAGCTGTTCCACAATGAAACAATTTAGCGTGCCACCGTTAATCATATGTTTGCATATGTTTAATGGTTGTATGATAGTCATTCAACCGACAATGTGGCATGTAATTTTCGAAGTAAATTGGTAATAATGCTGGAGTCGGAGTCGGAGTCGGTACGTTTAAAGACCCAGGAGTCGGAGTCGGAGTCGGAGTCGGTACATTTAAAGACTCAGGAGTCGGAGTCGGAGTCGGAGTCGGTATATTGAAAATGTGTGGAGTCGGAGTCGGAGCCGGAGTCAGTGGTAAAATTTACCGACTCCACAGCCCTGATGCTAATCTGTCTCCATGCCCATGTGTCCCCTTGCTCATGTTTCACCCTGCTGATATGTCTAGGCTTACCATATTTTAGAAATCTAAAAAGAGGACACTTTTTCAGAAATTTGCAAGTTGCAAAACCGGAGTAGAATTCTCAAAAACCGGTGAATTTCTCCCACTTTGTGATCGGACTAAAAAAAAAAAAACTTCTGTGCTAATTTGCGGCATATCACTCGCACTTTGCTCTAAATCTGACCTAAATTTTCAAAAAAGAGGACAAAATCTCAAAAAAGAGGACCAAAGGGCGTCCTCCGAGGACACTTTCAAAAAAGTCAAAAAAGAGGACAAATCCTCTTAAAAGAGGACGTATATGGTAAGCCTAGATATGTCCCCATGTGCATGTGTCCCCATGCTCATGTGTCCCTATGCTCATGTGTTACCATGTTAATGTGTCCTCATGCTATAGCGTCGCATGCTTAACTGTCGTTTTTCATTGTGTCGCATGCTCGTATGTCGGGCAACCGCCCACGCAGTCATGCTTCAGTTAGGATATTGCGATACGCTGAGCATGACACCATGTCAACCTATTTGTTTCATGTAAATGTTTATGCTTCACAATGAGCAGAAATGTCAAATGATAAGTTCACCGACAGTACAAAATCTACGAAACAAACGAAATGCAAGTTTTACTTTGTGCAAAATTTTGACATTTTTTGACACTTCTGCTCATTGTGAAGCATAAACATTTACATGAAACAAAAACGTTAACATGGTGTCATGCTCAGCGTATCGCAATATCCTAACTGAAGCAAGACTGCGTGAGCATTGCATGGTTCTTATATCAAGAAGCGCATGGTGAAAATTGTGATGCAGACACCATTGTCAGAATGAAGCAACACGGTGTGTTACCAAGCTATCTAAGAAAAAGCCAGAGTAGCCTATAGTCCCTGTACACAAATCAGGGAAAAGAACTAATGTCACCAACTACCGACCGATATCCGTTCTCCCGTGAATCGGGGTTCTATTCAAAAAGCTGCTACTCTCCCGCCTATAGGCGCCTATACTCATTCCTCGCAAAAATGTCTTTCATTTCCCATCAATAATTTGGCTTCCGAAACAAACACCAAACCTCACATGCCCTCTTAACAGTAGCTGAACAGTAATATGATATCTCAAGGAGAGAAGCTAAATGTGAGATGTAGCATTTTTCTCGACATAGAAAAAGGGTTTGATTGCGTAGATCATAAAATTCTCATCTCGAAATTGGCGCGTTACGGATTTCGGGGCCCACAACTTGAGCTCGTGAATAGTTAACTCACTGGACGCCAACAAATGGTTGCAATCTCAAACACCTTGTCCTCTCCTTACCTGGTGACCTGTCGTGAACGCCAAGGCTCAGTACTTGGACAGGTCCTCTTCACCTTATATATCAACGACATTTTGGAAACCTTCCTCATTGAACACCACACTGTTTTCTGATGATACTTAGGCCTACCTCCTTCCTTCCGCATCTTCGACGGCAGAGCTGCACGCCCTGACTAGCTAGCAGTGGCGGGCAACATACGGCTCTGCTGGCGCATGCATGACTGGGATAGCGTGGAGGGGTGGGTGAAAGACTTAGAAAGACGTCAGAGGCAATATCTGCACCTTCCTTTGTCCAGCGGCGCATGCACTTCATGTAGGCTATACTCATGGTATGCATATGCGCAGATCGTGTGTGTTTATCATGAATAGGTGTATATGCCGCAAATAGCCTACATCAAGGAAAAAATTAACTACGTCCTTTCCAACACGGAAAATGCCAAATATCTCAGGGTTTAACTGGACTTGGACATCTCCTGGCAGAGTCATATTCAGTTCCTAGACACTAAATTATCACCGAAGTGCGGCCTGTTCTACAGCCTTAGATACTTCATGCCAACATGGGTTCTTCTGATACTCTTTAAATCCTTAATCCAATCAAAGTTACAATATGGCATCTTCTGTTGGGGGCTGCCAGTAAAACTGCAATCGAGCCACTGCAAAAACTACACCATACCGCGTATACTCCGGATCATAGCTAGGGCCCCAAAGAGGCCTGGTTGTCTATCCAACAAGTCGCTGCTGGAAAGATTCGATGTCCTAAACATAGAAGATATGCGGAAACTAAAGTCGCCAAGTTTATGTATCAGTTCCACTGCGGTCATTGCCGCGAATATTTCGACGACTTCACCTCGGAATCAAAAGCCCACAAGTATAGGCTACAACACACGCGCGTCCGCGTAATCCAAATATCATATGATCGACCAAAAAGATCATCGCTCTATGAAATATGTCGGATCTGATGTGTGGAACAGTATCCCGCCGGCCATCCACAGTCGTCGAGCATGTCCACATTCATGTCGAAATACAAGAAACTATAACTACTAAATAAATACTAGTCCATCCTCAAGATTACTGCCTTCCACGGCAACCAACAACACGGAGCCTCTGAACATCTGAACCCCTATAGCGACGACTCTGGCCACATAATGCCACAATGCTGAATCAAGATTGACCCGCACGCCCGCTAGATTTTTACATCAGACAATTTAGATTTGAATAAAATAGTGTTTACGGTGACTAACTCTTTAATTATTTATTGTAGAATCATCAAATTAAAAATTTTTACTGCTGCAAAAACTTCGCTTCTAGTGGTTGAAATTGAGATAAATTTGGTATGCATTATCTCTACTGACACCCTAACAATTTCACGGGGTCAACAGAAAAAATTTGAAATTTTATTTTGCAATTTTCTAATGATAAATTCAAAACTTTTTACTGCAAGAATCTCGCTTACACTGGTTGGAATTGAGCCAAATTTGGTGTGCAGCATTTTTTAACCAACCTAACAATTTTATCAAGTAGCCAGTGAAATCTGAAGGAAAAGTTTTTTTTTAACAATCCTATTGGACATCGATGAATTCTTTATATCAATGTCGTTGATGTAAATATTGATTGGTTGACTATACGTACAATTCGCTGACTAGCTATGTGTGGTATTGCGATCTTGCTATTGTTTGATTCAGTGTTGGGATGACTCGAGTCATGACTCGACTCGAGTCAGACTCGAGTCACCTTTTCGTATGACTTGACTTGACTCGAGTCACTTTGCTGAAATGACTTGACTTGACTTGACTCAACGCATCAGAAATGTGGATTGACTCGTGATTCGGAGGAAAATTCACGAGTCAATTTCAAGTCATCAAGTAGGCTAATCGGTGTCGATAAATATCACTGTATCTGGCAAATGTTCGGATTGTTCGCAAAACGCTGGTGTAACCCGTGCGAGCGATGAATCATTCAATGACTGTGCGTTTCCCTGAACCCCCATTATTCTTTCACAAATAAATTGACCGCAAACGAAGTGATCGAAGCTTACTGCTTACGTTGTCGTAAACCAGTAGTAAAGTGATAAAATAGCAAAATGTATATTTCTTTTCACTGTTCTTATACCTTAAGCAAACCTCTTGTTTTATTGAAATTCAATTCGAATATAGTTTATATAGTCCTCAACCATTGGCGCAGGCTCGAATTGTATCTTATCAATTTGTAAATGGGTATTGTATTGCGTCTTATCAATTCGTTTTTCTATTCTCTATTTTGGCTGCTGGTGAGGCTATGCAATTACTTACGCAGTTTAATAGTTTCCATCTTCGTATGTGAGCGATACAACACCTCCTTGCGTGTATATTCAACTCTATATTCGTTCATTGGTTCGGAATCAATGACCGCTCAATCTGTATTTCAGACAGCTAGCAAAATGCAATGATGTAATCATGCCCCATACCTCGAAAAGGCAACTTGACTTGAATTGTGACTTGACTCGTGACTTGACTTGACTTGACTCGACTTGACTCCAGTCACCTCCAAAAATCGAGTGACTTGACTTGACTCGAGTCACCTTCGAAAATTGATTGACTTAACTTGACTCGATTCAAAATGTGCAATGACTCAAAATGACTCGTGACTCGAAGGTAGTGACTTGATCCCAACACTGGTTTGATTGCGGGCAAAGCTTACATAGCAGAGAGTCATCAAAGATTCACAATCGGAAAACTGAATATTCGGAGCAAACTTTCGATCAACTAATATTTTAGATTGACACCGTGCATGCTCGTTTAGTGCTGGATTTCATTGCATGCTGCCAGCGCCATGTGGAGAGTGGTCTAAAGTTGAAATGCAAAGAATTTCAACCAAAAAAGTTATAATACCTTGAAAAATTGTAATACATGAAAAAGGTTCACTGTGCAGAACCTGCCAAAGTCCGTTTGTGAAGGCGAACCTCCAATTTTCAGAGGTTCGCATACAGAACTCGAACGTGAACTTGGCGTTCACATCATCCCACCTGCTCATCATTGTACATAAGCAAAACAGTTACGATTAGAGTACAGTACAGTACAGCAGTGTTGGGATGACTCGAGTCATGACTTGACTCGAGTCAGACTCGAGTCACCTTTTTAGCATGACTTGACTTGACTCGAGTCACTTTGCTAAAATGACTTGACTTGACTTGACTCGGCGTATCAGAAATGTGGATTGACTCGTGACTCGGAGCAAAATTCACGAGTCAATTTCAAGTCATCAAGCAATCGGTGTCGATAAAATCCCTGTATCTTGCACATGGTCGGATTGTTCGCGAAACGCTGCTGTAACCCGCGAGAGCGACCAATCATTCCATGATCATGCGTTTTACTGAGCCTCCATTGTTCTCTCACAAATAAATTGACCACAAACGAAGTGATCGCAGCTTACAGCTTACGTTGTCGTAAAACAGTATAGTAAAGTCATTTAATAGCAAAATATCCATCTCTGTTCTTACCTTAACCTCTTGTTTTATTGAAATTGAATTCTAGTATAGTTTATGTAGTCCTCAACATTGGCGCAGGCTCGAATTGTATCATATCAACTTGTAAATGGGTAACGTATTGCATGTTATCAATTCGTTTCTCTATTCTCTATTTGGCTGGTAACTATAAACTGAGGCTATGCAATTACTTACGTATAGTTTAGCAGTTCTACGTATATGTGAACGATGCAGCGCCTTCTTGCGTGTATATTGAACTCTGTATTTGTTCATTGGTTCAGGATCAATGACCACTCAATATGTATTTCAGACAGATAGCAAAATGCGATGACGTTACCTTGCCTCATGCTTCGAAAAGGCAACTTGACTTGAATTGTGACTTGACTCGTGACTTGACTTGACTTGACTCGACTTGACTCGAGTCACCTCCAAAAATCGAGTGACTTGACTTGACTCGAGTCAAAATGTGCAATGACTCGAAATGACTCGTGACTCGAAGGTAGTGACTTGATCCCAACACTGCAGTACAGTACTTAGATCTACAGTAGCGTAGTAGCGTAGAGGCTACAGTAACTCACATCACAGCGGCAGGTAATGTAAAATGTAGATGAGCCGAGTAACCTTAAACATGTCAATGCAAAATCATGGTGAGTTAGGCCAAACGCCGCAATACTATTTTCTCGTATGTCAACGTTATGAATCGAATTGCAAAAAGAGTGTCACACCCTGCTACGAAAATGAAGTTGTTCACGTAACCCCGACAAATCTTCTCGCGTACCCATGGGGCACCAGAAAAGTATTCGAGTTAAAATAAATAGAAGCATTCTTGTGATGGCTCTGCGATAAAAGCAATACCAAAATTAGTAATACCTTGGTAAACGACTTAACTTATTAGCACTGGACAGTGCACACGATTCAGTATTAATGATTAACACGCATCGCCTACGCGGAGTCATTCCAATAAAATAACAACGTATCTCCACATCAGTGGTGCTTAACAGCCCGGTAGGAACACTAGGGTTTCCATGAGGCAGTCTCAGGGGTTCCACGGGGGTCAAGAGAGACACTTAACTCATGCATATGATTTGTGATACTCATCCGTCTGCCTTCGATATCATTGGATGCAGGCAATGAGGGGCAACCAGTATTGTCGAATTGGGACTGTTGTTACTATGGTACGTAGTGTGCAGTGTCGTGCGCAAGAAATAGCTGACGTTCGCAAATCTAAATCGATCTCCAATATTCATAAGCTCATTTGTAATTAAGCAATTGTTATCGTGATGCTACGTTTCGACAGAACAGTAGGCTACGATGTCGCTTTCCAAGGAGCAGTCTTGCATTTTTGAACTGTTATCTGAATGGGAACAGCAGAAGTCAGACTGCGTTTGACTGCGTAGATCATAAAATTCTCATCTCGAAATTGGCGCATTACGGACTTCGGGGCCCACAACTTGAGCTCATGAAAAGTTACCTCACTGGACGCCAACAAATGGTTGCGATCTCAGACACCTTGTCCTCTCCTCACCCGGTGACCTGTGGTGTGCCCCAGGGCTCAGTACTTGGACCGGTCCTTTTCACCTTATATGTCAACGACATTTTTGAAACCTCCTCATTGAACACCACACTGTTCGCTGATGATACTCACCTCCTCTCTTCCGCATCTTCGACGGCAGAGCTGGATGCCCTGACTGGTGACCAAATGCCCAAAGTCCATGAGTGGACGGCCCAGAACAACCTTTGCATAAACGCCTCGAAATCGCAATTGCTGACAGTAAATTCAAAAAATAACCTAACCGTTAATATCGCTGGTCAGCCCGTTTCCAACACAGATAATGCCAAATATCTCGGAGTTTTACTGGACTCGAACATGTCCTGGAAGAGTCATATTCAGTCCCTAGAAACTAAATTATCACCGAAGTGCGGCCTGTTCTACAGCCTTGGGCGCTTCATGCCAGCATGCGTTCTTCTGATACTCTTTAAATCCCTAATCCAATCGAAGTTACATTATGGCATCCTCTGTTGGGGGGCTGCCAGTAAAACTGCACTCAAGCCACTGCAGAAACTACAGCATAAAGTACTCCGAATCATTGCTAGAGCCCCAAAGGGTCCTGGCTGCCCATCCAACAAGTCGCTGCTGAAGAGATTCGGCGTCCTAAACATAGAAGATATGCGGAAACTAGAAATCGCCAAGTTTATGTATCAGTTTCACTGCGGTCGTTGCCCCGAATATTTCAATGACTTCTTTACCTCTGAATCAAAAGCGCACAAGTACAACACACGCGCGTCCACGTCGTCCAAACATCATATGATCGACCGAAAAGATCATCGCTCCATCAAATATGCCGGACCTGATGTGTGGAACAGTATCCCGCCGGCCATCCGACAGTCGACGAGCATGTCCACATTCAAGTCGAAATACAAGCAAATTACTACTAAATAAATACAGTCCATCCTCAAGATTACCGGACCACGACTGACCTATCGATCTCGCTTCCCATGACATGCCGCCCTATTTCTTGTCGCATTCTTTTTTATACTATCTTCTTTACTTTCATTCAGTGTGCAACTGTGCATGCCTCCTCTTTACATCGCCTAGGCCAAGGTGGGTGTCAGATTCCATAGACTACTCCTTGTCGCTTCGACATCTTCCTGTCTTTTCATTGTATCGCATTTTTGTGGTGTATTGAACTGAAAAAATTGCTAATAAACCAATGATGATGATGACTGATTTACAATAAATAGCCTATTCATTATAGTGTTTTCGTTTAGTTTGAAATCACATTTAAATGGGGTCGTTCTTTTAATACTCTGCTGATGCACAGTTCATCATGTGCACCAGGGAACAATTAGATGTCTATTTAGTTGTATACTGTGGTAGATTTCTTTATGATTCAGCAAAAATTTGGGGTTCGGCGAAGGCTTGCAGATTGGCGTAAGTGTCCCCCGAACCACTAAAGGTTATGAACTACATGCTCTACATTAGGGTTACCATATTTCAGCAACCCAAATTCCGGACACTCTTTAGCGCCCACTAGTGGATTTAAAATGAGTTATGACGTCACACTAGCAAAGCTTTGCTCATAGTCCAGAGCAGTGATTCCCAACCGGGGTCCCCAGCTAGCCTTCTTGCGGCCCCCACAAAAATATTGAGAAATATATTTATGAAAAAAAAAATTATATTTATAAAATACTCTTGCTTGGCTTGGAGTCTGGAGTTTTCAATCAGGAAAGTTGTGAGTAGAGTGCTAAGATTGCGTCTCTGCTGTTTCAATGCAATCTGCCCTAACTTTCCAGTTGAACGAGCAGTACCTAGGTATAGATATAGGTATTGACAGGACCGTAACTGCCGCACCCCAAGCCCCCCAATTGGGGGGAGCGAGCTCGAAGGGGCCCAAAATTATTTGGTGAATTAGCATAAAATAAAGAGTATTTTATGAAATTTTATGCAACTTTTTCAAACTTTTTTCGCGCTGCGCGCGATTTCAAGTTGCCAAGTACCTTAATTATTGGGTATACTCTTCCGCCAAGATAAAATACGCAAGATTTATAGAAGTGGGCATATCGGCGTTGGCCATTACCGCGCCACGACGCACGAAGACATATAAAGATTTAGGCCATGAACATGCGACTCCAAGAAGTGTGCCAGAACGATTGGCAGCGAGAAAACCTTGGCCGAAAAGGACTGCCCTCACGCTGACCGAAAACTTCGTTATGTATATACAAAATACATATAGGTATAATTGACCATAGGCGCCTAAATGACTGGCGCCGAATGTTCCTGTCTTGGCAATCTGAAACTCACGAGACAAATAGGATACCATACCGCAGGAAAGAATTATATGCCAGTGAAGAACTACTAATTTGAAATCGTGTGCATCTTTTAGTTTAGCACGTTTGGGCGATTCTATATTTTTTGATATAGCAGGCTGGAGGTCACGAAATAACATCATGTAACGAAGTCATGCCAACGGGTTCGCCCGTCCGAATATGTTTAATTATTATTTACGGGCCCTGCAGTTTCCAAGACACCTCACTCAGCTCTACCGGTAAATCTGATTACGTGAGCAGAGAGGACAAGTAGGCTAATTGATAGCAATATATATGCAATTCCCGATCTTATTGGCCTATTTGTTTTTGAATTATCGAAAATTTTCTTGCTTCACGCTGGCTCACTAAACGGTGATCCTGATTTCGTGGCAGAAGCGAACAACGGGATGGGGGTCGGTTTATCACCCTATGGGAGCTCAGGACCCAAGTGTTTTGTGAGGCCTGACGAAGTGCTGTTTCGTTCCTGCCAACGGGTATACGCCCGAAGATGTTTAATTATTATTGAGGGGTCCTACCTTTGCAAACACAACTCACTCGGCTCAACCGGTCCATCTGATAACGTGAGCAGAGAGAGGATAAAAATTGATATCAATATATATGCAATTCCCGATTATATTGACCGATTCAATCATGAATTAGAGAAAATGTTCGCGCTTCGCGCGATTAGTCGGGAGAAGCTGCCTAAAACGGACACCCGATTTAAATGATAAATAGCGGTAAACAGCCATCTAGCCTGAGGGGTCTGGGGAGCTTCGAAGTTCGGTTTATCACCCTATGAGGGGCCCAAGAGCAACGTTTTCGGGGGCCTGAAGAAGTGCTGTTACGGCCCTGGGTATTGATAATTAATTTACGGATAGATGTGCAACAAGTGACTCACGATTGAATACGCCGAGATGCGTACTGCTTAGCCGGCAAAAAAGCAGCATAATTGGTAGTCCTATTGCCAACGGCCCAAGCGTCCGAATATTTTGATATGTCGGTGTTTATCGAAAGCAAGTGTCGCACTGATTCCATAAATACGAATTAAAATCTCGCCAGGGCAATAAAACTACTCCGAAATAGCTACCAGAGGTTGATTGTTCTGAACAATGGGAGCGCGACAACACAATGGCCAATGGCGTCAAGCGAATGATCGGAACAATGGCAATTTTCTTATTTTGGTGATTATTTTGGGTTCCCTTCATTTCATTGCCCTGGTATTCGTGCGGCCCCGACCGTACTCTGAAATTCTAAATTTGGCCCTGCATCCGAAAAAGGTTGGGAACCACTGGTCCAGAGGAATGGTCATGATTCGGTTCAGGAGTATGTGGCTGTGCGTTGTGTAACTGGGACCGAAAGCACATGTTTTCAGTCCCTTCCCGCCCAAATAAGCAATGATTTTGAGCCCACACTATAGGGTAATCGATGCAACTTATGGGGGGATGGTGGGGGGGGGGGGGGGGTGCTATATGAATCTGGTTTCTATATGCATCTGGTCGTTAAATTATTTGAATGAATTCTGTCGATAATATTGGTCGTTCCATATATTACTACTACTCTCCGCTCACATCATCAGAGTTAGTGGTAGAGCTGGTCATGGAGGATGATGAGTTCGAAAATACAGGGAGCGTAATTGCACATCGTTAAGTCATGTTCATGTCCTACCGATAAGACCACGGAGCTTTATAAACACCCCACATCCAGTGGTTTCCAACCTTTTATGGTCGCGACTCCATCTCCAATTTGAAAATGTACCGTGACCCAGATCAAAATTTGACGAGCTGATTACTGAAATAAGTCAGCACCTTTGCCCCGACTGACTCACGGCCTATTTTGGACGCTGATTACGTTCAACATATTCGCAAACCCCAGAATAAAGGCAAGCGACCCCCCCGTTTTGAACCACTATCTTTGAATAAAGCATTTAAAAGTCCTTAACGATCTCTAGGAATATACCGTTCTCGTATAACTACCATTGCAATTAGGCTTATTCCAGTAAATAAAGGTTTTTATATTTATATTTTATGGCAGTTTTTGCGAGGGTGGTAGTCTCCATATTAAAATCAATAAATGTGATAGTAAATCGCACGCAGCGCGAAGAAAAATATCATGTATCAGCATAAATATTCCCAAAACATATTGTTTTTATGCTGATTTACGAAAAAACTATGAGCCTACGTCAAAATTCCGGACATTTGGCATATTTTAGAAATTCCTCCCGGACGCTAGTTTCAACAGTGAAATTCCGGACATGTCCGGGAAATTCCGGACGTATGGCAACCCTACTCTACATGCTATTGAAGGAGATCTGCTCTGTTTGGACGTCAAAAAGCTTTCGAAACAACCGATGAAGGATTTTAGATATGTAATTGCGAGTTTTCTGTTTCAAGGATCGATAAAGACGTATAGTTTTCAAAACAGTTGGGATATGTATGAGCGAGTGACTATTGGACTTAAAAACAATTGGTCGGAAGCTTTTATCACACAGTTCTTAAAATTATACTCAGCAATATCACTCCATTCGACTTTTATTTATGATACATACTTTTATCATACAATTTGAGCAGGTGCCAAAAAATTCGGGCCATTGATATCTAGAACCCTTCATCATAGCTATCCCTCATTCAAGCGCAGGTCGCCAATTCAACACCAGTCAAGCAGAACAAAGTCACAAAAACGTTTGTTAACATCCCAGGTTTAGATTCGATAATATGACAATGCTATCATACCTAAACTCTACGTCTACATCATCGTCATTGTATGTATTTGATCATCATATCGCGATTCACGGTTACTAGGCCGACACGGTGACCGCTCGCATGTGACCATTATTGGTAGGCGTATAGACCGGTTTTCCGTTATTTTTAGCCAGTCATGCAGTCAGTCAGTCATTATGTAGATCAGTGCTCTTCAACAGGGGTTGTCATACACCCTAGGGTGTACCAGAATTTGCAAAGGGTGTACCACCCGGATGGGGTGTACAGGGGTGAACCAGATCCGAATAAAAATGAGCCGATGGCTAGCTATCGCAAAGGCAGGATTATGGGTCAGTACAGGTTAATGCACAGGTTAATGAGCAATATCGTACGATGTTATCTCAAGTGTAATACTGTACACCGCTTGATTGTGATGTCATAAGCAAATAGTTCTCCTATTCATTTATCCGTCGGCAATAGACCAATGGTTCCGTTTGGTGTTGGAAAGTATGCAGTTAACAAACATGTGTCCAGCTAGTCATTTGTCTTTTAATTAGGCATACCATATTTTGGAAATCTAAAAATAGGACACTTTTTCAGAAATTTGAGACTTGCAAAACCGGAGAAGAATTCTCCAAAATCGGTGAATTTTTCCCACTTAGTAATCGGTTGACTAAAAAAAAAGGTCAACTTTCCGCTGAGAGCTCAAAATACCGTTTTCCTCTCCACATTGCTAGGTGGTTGACAAAAGCAAAAAAAAAGGTTTTCGCTCAGAGCTCAAATCACCGCTTTTCACTCCGAAATACTCGCGGGAGCGTCACTTCTGTGCTAATTTACGGCATATCACTCGCATTTTGCTCTAAATGTGACCTAAATTTTCAAAAAAGAGGGCAAAATCTAAAAAAAGAGGACAAAAGGGCGTCCTCCGAGGACACTTTCAAAAAAGTCAAAAAAGAGGACAAATCCTCTTAAAAGATGACGCATAGCAACTCTACTTTTAATGATTTTTGAGGAAACCGCCGCGATAGCTCAGACTTCATGAATCGGTACTTCCTACCAGACGTTAATAAATACTGCAATGCACATAAATGAAGTGCCGTAGCTAGCCAGGGTCGAAACAGCTTCCATGTTGAAATCGAAACCCTTTCGTTTTAAAATGACAATTTTATGTCCAATATTTCACCATACATTTGCAATTTAGTATTTTGTTATTAGTGATGCAACTTAGCAACAATAGACTGTGTATAGCGGCATACGATCTGAGGTTACTGACATCTCTTGCAGCCCATGTGCTACTATCGACTGTGTGTGGTGTGGGCCAGGCCTGATACGCAGTAGGCTGGTGCGCCTGCTATCATCGCTGATCTGAATTACCGCTTCTGCCGCAGTAGATTTACCTATCTCTCTCCCCAATACTGTTACATTTAGGTTGATTATCGTTCGTAATGTCATGCTGTTTTTGGGCTGACACGAAATAAATTCCAATTTGCGTGGCGGGCGGCCTAACTAGCTGCGAATAGACTCTGACAACCTAATACTTTCATGGTGTGAACAAAAAAATTTGAAATTTTTCGTTATTTATTTTTATATAACAAATAGAAACTTTCTTCTCCCGTAGCAACGCGGCTACTGGTTGGAATTGAACCAAATTTGGTGTGTAGGCTTAAGTTAGGTAACCTAACAATTTTATCAAGCAGCCAGTACGATTTGAGAAAAAAGTCATTTTTGAAGACCCCTAATGGAACAGGGGTGTACGAGTTTTGAGCAAACGTTAAACGGGTGTACCACGTCGAAAAAGGCTGAAGAGCACTGATGTAGATCACATAAAAACAACGGTACCACAAGATTGCGATATAATGAAATGTGGGAGCGTGTCGAAGATATTTTAATCAGACACCCAAATTGACCTAGTGCAGTTGTTTTCAACCGGTGGGCCACATAAGCATTTCAAGGTCGGTCACAGAGCTATGGAAAATTGTGAAGTTAGTAAGGGAAGATTGACGGCGTCTATGGTGACCAGTCATGGGGTAATCGTGATTAGTAATCGTAATCGATTACGACGATTACAGCATTTTCAAGCAATCCTAATCGCAATCTATTACATTCGACACACATTCACATAACGAATCGATTTCTCTGTGAAAGAAAGATTACTTTTTATTTGTACAAGGCGGGGCTTTGGAGCCGGATCCGGAGCCCCGGAGCCGTGCATTTTTACCGGAGTTCGAGCCGGAGCCGGAGCTCTTCATAAAATTCAGCCGGAGCCGGAGCTGGAGCCAGTTATTTGAGGGGTAGCTCCGGCTCCGACGTATTTCATAAGATGCTATTATATATGCAACAACCATAGGCTATCTGCTGAGTTCACATGATTCAACAGCAAGCCTTCGCGAAATTAAGTATATTTTCCTCTTTGGCGCTACCTTTTCCGACTAACCATGTTCCTGGGGCAGAACAGTCGTATGTTCAATTTTCATACATGAGTGCCGAACCTCGGGATGCAAAATATGCCTGTGAATATTGCGGGCATTCGGTATACCCGCAATTTCATCATCAGCACAACCTTGTTGGCCAATTGTATACGGTTCGAAAATATTGACCACTATGTATTACGCGAAATGGGAGAGAGGATAAAAACGTGATTTTGTTGCACATGTCGATATGACGAGCACGAGCCGAAAAATTCCATCTCATCGTTGCTATGAATCGGATGAGCAAATACTCGTTTTTTCGTGATAGTTCTTTAGTCGGGCCGCGAAATTGGACAGTGTTTTTGCGAGTATGCAATTATGCATGCTAATTGAAATTCATTACTGCTCATCATTGTCATTCACTCCAGTAAGGATTTTCGAGCTTAAATAAGGGATGACAGAAGAGTAGCCCAAAACCCCACGGTATTCTATGATGGAGACAAATTACTGATTTGATACGCGATTTCCAATTTGTAATCATCTGTTTCGTAAACTTGTAAATGTGCAATGTGCATGTGCATTAGGGCTGTTCAAAAATAACTTTTGGTTCTGGATTCCAGCCGTTCACTTATCAAATTGTCAGGTTACCCTAAAAACGCTGCACACCAAATTTGATTCAATTCTAACAAGTATAGAGCTCCGCAGATCCAATTGAATTTTTTAATTTAAACAGGAAATTGAAAAAAATTCAAATTTTTCTGTCAACACCATGAAATTGTTGAGCTGTCTTCAGAGACCATGCAAAACAAATTTGGCTCAATTCTAACTAGTAGAAGCGGAGTTATTGGATTTTTTCGTTGATAATACTCGGATTATCCACCAATCACGGATAATCCGAGAAATATCAACGAAAAACTTCAATAACTCCGCTGGAACGAACTTAGTTAAATTCGGACAGTGCAATTAAGCGACACTTTGGCGGTATAATAGAGGCTCTTGTAAACAGCAAAGTCGCAATTCTTTCAAAGGAAACCGACCAATAACCTACAAGGTAGTGGTCCTCAGCAGTACTTCCCACTTCGCGAGTTTTTCTATAGAAATTTCAATATATCCGCGTATAAATATATAGTATCAAAATACAGCTTTCCAATATTAGATTTGAGTTATATGCAATTTTCGTAATTAAATTCAAGACGAATTTGTAATTTTGATGGTTTGCAACATTTGTTTCGAAGTTTTACCGTTCTGCTAGGTCAAAAAGGTTGAGAACCACCGCTGTAGGTAACTGCTACGTAACAAATGAATTGCGGCTGCGTTATACTGCCGTATAATTGGCCCTGATCTCATAAATCGCACGAGGCTTATACCTTCAGGTTAGTTATAGTGTACAGTATTTCGATTCCAAACGATTCAACAAATACTGCACTACTGTGTAATACACACAGTTAGATTTAAAATACTACAGTAATTATTCATATGCATTACCAAGCAATGAATGCAGGAGATGCCGAAATGTTTGTTTTACTAAATAAAATACGATGCTAAACAGTGGGTTTTAGCCATGCAGACCTAATAAAGGTAACTGCAGGTTAAACCCACAGTACACAGTTTTTCGGTGGCTATGAAGCTCACCGGGCCTTACATGATTCCATTGTCGATTATTAAAGCCTGGATAGTCATTGTTTCGCCATAATCCCTCGCCCAGTGTGAAAACCAACGTATTTTTGTCATCATAACTTAACGACAGCAATTGCAAAACTGCGTCCGAATTAAGCGGAGAATTATCCGAAATAACGGAAGTTTTTTACTAGCAATTTATACTTTGGAACGTTCCAGGTCTTGTCTACTGACTAAAGCGGTCGTACTGATATTAGCCAGTGTCCGAATTAAGTAGGGTTACCATAGGACCTTCTTTATAGCTCTGACAGGAAGGTGATTGCGCAGGCACGACTAAAAACGCAATAAATGGCGCTAAAGCCGTATCTCGATGGCGGCGACGGTAAGGATGACAAAAAATGACGTTATAGCGGGTCTACCGTGTAGCGCACTGCTCTCTCTCTCTCTCTCCTATCCGTTATGGAATATTACCACATCACGTGACTTATATTCGCCGTTGGTACAAAACCAAGTGCATATCGTAGGCCTATATTGGTCATTGAGAATATGAGACTTATGTGCAGGGCTTTGGAGCAGCCGAAAATTTGAACTGCTCCATCTCTGGCTCCGGAGCTTTCTTCTGCCATACAGTAGCTCCGGAGCCGCATTAATACCACTGCTCCGGCTCCAGCTCCGGCTCTGGCTCTGAAATTATCGAATGGGCCTGTCTATATAAGGGGTGGCCAACCCGCGGGCCATATGTGGCCCGCGAGAGGGTTTTGCGTGGCCCGTGATGTAATTTCCTATTATATTATCGAAAATGAATTGCTCGAATTGTGAACTTGCAATGCTAACTAAAAATTACAAGTCTGGCTGCGACACTTACGATGTCGATGACTAAAATATCAGTTCCGACGCATTGGTTGGTCCAACGTCCAGTCAAATTTTCAGTAAATCGTTGTACATTACAATAAACTAAAATAGCAGTGACATTTTTCTTCACGCCTCGCGTGTTTAATTGTCACACGATTTCTTGCTTGGTAGCCTACCCCCTACTGAAACTGAAAAACGCCTAATTTACCCGATTGACTCTTACTGTATTCGCAATTACGGGAGAAAGTCTTTTCGCATTTGCACCCGCATAAATATGGTCGACTGTGAAATGTATAGGCACAAAATGATTGTCTCATATTATCGGAGACCTTCGATATCGATGTGGCCAGACGCCGAATAGTCGTGTCCTTGCAAACTGAGCCTAGCAGGCGGTATACTATACAGTAGACCAGGGGTGGGCAAACTACGGCCCGCGGGCCGCATGCGGCCCGCAACGCCGTTCTGTGCGGCCGGCGAGGGTCTAAAGAAACTTTTCAAAAATATTGATAAAATGCGTACTAAAAATCGAATTAATGCAGGGACTTGATTAAACTTTTTCTTAGTATATTTCACCATGATAATTCTAAGGTAGTGGGTCTCAACCTGGGGGACGCGTGCCCTTTGGGGTCATGAAAGCATCTGAAGGGAATCGCAAACCTGAGCTCAACTGAATTTTTTTTTCGCGCTTCGCGCGTTTCTTTCCAATTCCTCATTAGTGCTCTGTTTTTAGTATGAATTTCATATTTAAAAATCTCTCATCAATACTCGTAACCTCCCATGCCACCAAACAATCCGTTAGGTTTGCTATAGCATCCTGATTGCGTTTTGTGATATGACGATAAGGCGGCGCGAGCTCTACACATATAGCCGAAGCGTGTTTGAAGCTAACATGGTTATGATGCTGTCTGCATTGTGTGTCCTGGAACTGAACCCAAAGCGGAATTCGTAAATCTATGAACTGATCACTGCTCACAGATTTAAATTTCAATCCTGTTCTAAGAATCGGGACAACAGACTTTCATCTCTATAGTTTTGACAAATTGGTTATTGAGGTCCACCAGCCTATGAAATCTCGCCATTTTTTCTGGCGCGTGTACGATATCATCATAGCAATGTTTGATTTGTTTCAAATAAGCATATATATTATCTCCATGTCCTCACTATATAATCAAATACCAGCAATATTGCGTTTCGGTTTATGATCCCAATTTTATATAGTGCGGCCCGTGAATGGATTCAGATGTTGAATGCGGCCCGCGAGCTCAAAAGTTTGCCCACCCCTGCAGTAGACGGTAGACCCGCAATATACTCGAGAAATAATATTATTGACCTAGTTAATACATAAACTTTGTAAATTTTACCCGCTTGGCGCGGCTAGTGGAGCGTGCACTCGTTCGTCAATTTCATGTGCCCCTTTAGCTGAAAAGGTTGGCCCTTCATGGTCTATATAGATTACTAATCTACCCATAGGTTAGTTATCTATAGTAATATAGAGTCTGACAGCCGTCAGTAACATCCGATGTAGCAACAAAGACATAGGAGCTGCCGTACCGACTTGTGACGTCATAATGAATACTTGTCTATTGTCGACAACATCATAGTTGCACTAGACCGCACTTTCTCTATGCCATTGCTGTGCACAGCATTAAAATTCAGGCCTGCTGTTCAATTATGTTAAATCAGCAGATGTGGTTGTTGCATATATAACAGCATCTTAGGAAATACGTCGGAGCTGGAGCTATTCCTCAAATAACGGGCTCCAGCTCCGGCTCCGACTGAATTTTATGTAGAGCTCCGGCTCCGGCTCCATCTCCGGTGAAAATGAACGGCTCCAAGGCTCCGGCTCCGGGCTCCGGCTCCAAAGCCCTGCTTATGTGTAGGCCTAATACAAAACCTACTGTTTGATTTATCCGTACAATATATCTGAAAAGGCAATGGTCGTCTGTTGAACTGCTAGTCAAGAACTCATTCGCCAGGACGTTCTTATCAGCAATACGGCCGCAGTTGAGTATATTTGTAAGTCGTTACCCGTGGATAACGAACTCGCTGTATACCCTCACAGGCTATTGGTCACGACAAACGGGAGTCGATTTTGAACATAACGACCCTTTTTTAGTCAAAACACAACATTATTATGCTCGAGCTGGTTTTCCGGGAGTCGGTTGGAAAAATGACTCTTTCACAGTCAACAGAACAGTATTTTTAGTAGAAATTTTCAAATTAATAGTTTCCTCTTTCCTCGCCGCCCGATTTCAATAGTTTTGTGATCTATAAAAAGTGTCCTCCGATAAGTATTCCGGATCTCAAAATCTGGTAACCCTAAATTAGATGGTTTCAACGCTATTGTAACATAACAATATAGCAATTTATGGTCAATTCAAGTGCAAATAAGGCACCTTGCACGACAATGAACCGTAAAGAATCGTGGTAGTACAAGTGTCCAATCTAAAAATCGCGTGCATTCGAAATTATTGTACTTAGATGTAAGACTGTCATGAATTGATTTTGTCACTGGATTGGATGTCCCGACGTAGCAATGTCAGTATATAGTTGCATGACGGTTTGCATAATAAACATTGTTTCCCCACTTCTCTTACACATGCCTTTCTCCCAAATCACATTACAAATTGTTTGAAAGCTCACCCAGAAAGGCTTCGGTACCACACTTACGTTTATTCACCACCACAGTGGAGCTCCATCGCTAGTCCAACGGACGGAGGCCGTGGATGCGGTGTTTAGATTGTTGTGCTTTGATACTTGTGCGGAACAGCGGACGGTTATACGGGCCACATGAGTCATGTCTTAAATATCTTGCTTGAGGATTGTAGACATAGGCACGGAAATGTCACGAGAACGGTTCGATCATTTCTCACCGTCTGTTACTAACTAACGAATTGATAGCCTCCACCCTAAATGTTTCCATGCAGGCGTAGACAATTCCATCAATCGTTATACCAGAATTTAATCACTACTGAAAGATATCATTGGTCTATCCCTATCGTGTTTACCGATCGTGAAGACATAATGTTGCAATGACTGATGCGGGTCAACTACTGATAGACCTACGTGAGACGGACGGCGGCATATCTGGAGAAGTGGATGAATCAAGTAGGTATCTTTATGGATTAATATCAACTAGTTCTTTGGAATGCTGGTACGATAACTAGTTTGTAAA
The DNA here is from genome assembly GCF_051294905.1 of Botryllus schlosseri. NCBI lineage: Eukaryota > Metazoa > Chordata > Ascidiacea > Stolidobranchia > Styelidae > Botryllus > Botryllus schlosseri. Next base: position 24,909,868 of record NC_137247.1, on the reverse strand, counting down.
GATCAAATATACTACCGAATTATTGTCAGTCTATTGTAAATCTTACGGCGAGAACCGTTGTCATGGCTTTGGTAGAATCAAGTGGACTTCATACAGTGAAACATGAGTATTCTAGGGTTACCATAGTTTTGTAACACAAATTCCGGACGCTCTTTAGCCCCCACTAGCGGATTTCAAAATGAGGTATGAGCAGTGTGCATATGCTGCTGGACGAGGAAGGTGCAGATATAGCCTTGTACGGCTTTCGAAGTCTTGCAACACCCGTCCATGCTATCCCAATGGGCCAAGCGGGGAAGTCATAGATACCAATTTTACTAATCAAGTCTTTGGTATGACCCGGCCGGGGACCGAACCCACGACCTACCGATCAAGAAGCCCGACGCTTCACCATTACGATATCTTGTCGGTTTACGCTATCTTGTACATCGATGTCCAAACTGCCTAAACCGACTCTATGAATATACCGTTATCTTGTAATTGCGATTACAATTAGACTGATTTTTAACTGAATTTTATTTTTATTTGTTTTTGATCGCAGTTTTTGCGAGGGTGGTAGTCCCCATATTAAAGCCAATACAAATCGCGCGCAGCGCGAAGAAAAATTTCATGTAGCATGAATCTGCCCAAAAATAACATTGTTTATGTGCATTTAGGAAAATAATTTGAGCTTACTTCAAAATTCCGGACATTTAGGCATATTTTAGAAATTCCTCCCGGACGCAGTTTTAACAGTGAAATTCCGGACATGTCCGGGAAATTCCGAACGTATGGCAACCCTAGAGTATTCGTATTTCACACAGGAAAAGCAACTCTTTCGGAAGGGCATAACGCCAGTTTGACTCTGCGAAACAGTTCTGTGAACATCATAGCGGGGGACCAGTATGGTAGGTATCGGATTTTTATCCTAATAGTCGCTGTCATAATGAACTCAATATATTGTGTCGGGCTCATTTTCTGTTATGAAATTTTACTTATATGTACTACAATTAGCATCATTTTATTAAAGTGGTGCCATAAATCTAAAAGTGTACTCCTTTTATAAACCTTACATTCGTAAACCTTGTGATTTCATAGTGATTAGGATCGCATTATTGTTTCAGGAGGTTTAGTGTAAATCTGTATCAGAAAGTTGTCATCCGACAATGTTATATTGTCGTTGTAAAGATAGCCTACATAACAGCGTCAAACAATTTTGAACGAAAAATTTGTTGACTTCAATTTTTCACTTGATTTAGGCTAATTTTGGTATGCTGATACAGAAAATTCCGCTTGTGGGTCATTCTATTGCACGTCAAGTTTTTGATCTGCAACATATGCCCAAAATATGCAAATTTCCTTGAATTTTGGTATTTATCCATATTGCTTTTCCTTACCTTATAGAAATCCACACTTTAATCATAGATTAAGTTTTATACCAAAGGACTCAATTGAATTATTAGGCAAAAGGGTACTGGTTCGATCTAATTCTAGGCCGACGCTTTAGTCAATATTTGGTTAGAGGATGTAATCATCCAACGAAATTTTAGACCCAGATTTGATGTATACTGCAGGATATTTCAAGAAAAATAAACATTATATTTACTGTCTGCTATACGCCCAATGCCTCATTGTAACTAATCCAGTGCAACTTAACTCCTATACGCTCGAAGATTTCGATCACGATGACGATCTTAAAAATAGCAGGCGTATTGATAAAGATTCAATCGACACAAGTTAATGGTCTGACATAGGCTTTGGGAGAGAAATCTTCGAAACTTTTAACATCCTTACGAAGTGAGAAAAATTACTTGGCAAGGTGGAGAATGCATCTCACTTTCGATCAGGAGAAACGGCCTTTTCATTATAGGCCTAATTTCGATAGCGTCGTGTATTGGCGTGATACTGGCATACGACTGACACTGATACCATGGGTTAGTGGAGGTCAGATGCGACGTACAATGAAAAATTGTGTGGCTCGTTTAGAAGTGTCGATTTTAAATGGTAAGCGTCTTTTCAAATGAGTTCAATTAATTTAATTCGTAAATGTGGAAAATTCAAATTCACTCGGACTAGCGACAGGCTGTATGCCGGAGTGTGTTCACACAGTTACATAATTCCCCAGATATCGAAGAGTCGCTATAGTTATGGTTCCTCACAAAAGGTAACCCGTGATTAGCTCGCGAAATCATCCAGAGGCATTCATAACACTTTCACTATAGATAACTAACCTACGGTAGTCCGTAGTCCGTAGGTTAGTTATCGATACTTTCACCATGTCCATTGCATTACAGCAAGGGTTTTTAAACTTTTTGATCGCGAACCCCGTCAAGTTTTATTGTCGGTTGCGCGTACCCCGAAAATCTGAGAGGCCGCTGGATGAAGGTCCTCACATCAAGCTGAACTCTACTTTGGCTATTTCATGCCTAAAATAAGACAGTTCGCGGATCCTCATAGGGTCCGGGGATCCCAGTTTGAAAACCCGTACATTAAAATTTTCACTCACAAGATATGGAATGGCGAATACAGCATCTACATTATATAAATAAGAATAATTAAACTATTAATAAATACTACTCATGATAGGCAGTTCGTGCCTGTTATGATATAGGCCTAATCAATAATGATGAAATTCGTTTCAGCAATTAGCCTATAAATAAGAGGCGCGATTATCGAGAGCAGGGGTGATCATCCCTTTTGCTATTAACGGCCTCAGGTCAGTACTTCGATTACTTATACAGCTTATGGCCGTATTCCATCGGAGAGTAGTAATGGACTAACTTAACGCCGAATATTCATGCTAAAGTGGGAACTGTGGTGGGGCTTCGCATCGCGTACAGTCATCACTTCGCTATGTACCATCACTGTTTTCTTGTGAAATGCATTGCGCATGAATGTTTCCAATTGTAGAAGCAGAACAACCCGTCTCATAAACAGAGCGCCGCTTTTCTCGGACACAAAGACACCCACGACAAATTTTAACGTCTCTAATTGTGACCTTTAACATCAGTCTCCTTTCTAGATAAGATTTCCGACATAGCGTTTCTGAAGATGGCGACATCAAGGAATTCTATATACACATTCGTCGGCTACTAAAACATATACTTTTAGAAAAATCCGAAATCCCCAACGCGAAATTTGAGGACGCTGATTTCAGTGGCCATCTTTTCCCTGAATTATGCAATACGCATTTATTTACGCGGAGGAAAACATAGGTCCAGATGACAAATATGACAAATTGCGTGGCGCATGCTGCAGCGGTCTGATCCACAATAAAATGAAATTCTTTTTATTTGACCAATCTTTAAATTTATGTTTATTGCAGTTACCAACATTACTTTTGTATCTGAACATACGACGAAGCAAGGAACTCCATTGTGTTTGAAAATAAAAGGGGGTAAGATATTAACATCGGTTAGTATTCTTTTCTAGTTAGCCACTGTCATACCGAGTGACAGACATCTTTTTATGGGTATTTAAGATAAAATAGTGATTGAGTGTCATTCAAGCATTGTAATTATAAATTTAACATTTGAAAACCTAGAATGAATACGTCTGCAGAGTTTAGGCCTTTGGCTCCCCGACCGAATATAAAAACATAGTGTCTGTGAAGCTCCATGAAAGAGTTAGGCAGATAACCTTCTCCACTTCATCACGTGTTATTAAACATAATAATCTATTGAGAATAACCGCCGGCGCGTAGGAACCGCTAAGAAGAAAGTATTAGTTTCGTCTGCAGTCCGGCGACTGTCGTCTGAATGCCATTTGCTCACAATTGGTTCAGTGGAATCTCCACTTTGCTCTCTTTGTCGGTATCCGGAAACCACGGAACATATTTTGATTCACTACCCAAAATATGAATTCTATCGCAGTTTCATTGTTGCGAAATGTGCTGAATTGAATGTAGATCTCCGTCTGAAATTTCTCCTCATTGGAAACAAAATGATCTCATTCACCATTGAATTCTTGTTGTCCTGCAACCGCCATTTGTGAATGGCCATGACTGTTGTATTTTACCACCGCTTCAAAAGTTTCTTTTTTGGCCTTGATACGTTACGTACGCCATCATTGACTGCTTTTCATTTTATCATACGCCATTTTTTACCGTGGTGCAAAGGACCAACAGGTGATGAGTGCAAAATTATTCTTTTAATAAACAGCAATACCAACAAACGCAACATTAAACGTAGGAGTTACTCTGCTGGTATTAGTCACATACTCTCGATTACATAAATTATTATTTATGGAATTATAGTTCAAGGAACGATGCCTATAGGCGACAGCGGAGATTCTTAAAATTTTCGCTACAGAACCTCCGTTAACAGTTCCTTATCTTCATCATTGGTTCCTAATTGGAACGATTTCATACATTGCAAGAAATGCAAAATCAAATGCATCTGACGTAGGGGAGATGTGGTACCGATGGATCACTGGGACCGAAAATACTTTGAAAATTCTCTATGATAATTCCATGATTACACTCCGTGAACTTGTCTACAATTGCATGCTGGCAACATCTTTCCTCACATACAAAAAAAATCGACGTGCGCGAACTATGGGGTCTCTCACAGATGTTTTTTGTTTTGGGGGGTGTAAACTAAATTTAGATCGACACATACATTTTTCTTTGTAACCTTCAACACGAACAAACCAGCAATCATTTTTGTTGTGAAGTCTAGGGCTTGTATCAGGCTATATAAGAAGAGAAGAGATTCGGCGTCCTAAACATAGAAGATATGCGGAAACTAGAAATCGCCAAGTTTATGTATCAGTTTCACTGCGGTCGTTGCCCCGAATATTTCAATGACTTCTTTACCTCCGAATCAAAAGCGCACAAGTACAACACACGCGCGTCCACGTCGTCCAAATATCATATGATCGACCAAAAAGATCATCGCTCCATCAAATATGCCGGACCTGATGTGTGGAACAGTATCCCGCCGGCCATCCGACAGTCGACGAGCATGTCCGCATTCAAGTCGAAATACAAGCAATTACTACTAAATAAATACAGTCCATCCTCAAGATTACCGGACCACGACTGACCTATCGATCTCGCTTCCCATGACATGCCGCCCCATTTCTTGTCGCATTCTTCTTCTATACTATCTTCTTTACTTTCATTCAGTGTGCATGCCTCCTCTTTACATCGCCTAGGCCAAGGTGGGTGTCAGATTCCATAGACTACTCCTTGTCGCTTCGACATCTTCCTGTCTTTTCATTGTATCGCAAATTTGTGGTGTATTGAACTGATAAAATTGCTAATAAACCAATGATGATGATGATGATAATGGAACCTATTATTTTTTTCAGTACTTTCCTTGAGTGGAATTTTTTTCGATTCATGTACAAAATTTGTAGTGTGGGGACCGATGATACAATAGCCAAATCGAGCAAAATAATCAAGCATACTAATCATTAAACAAATGAAACATGACTACGTACAGAAAATCTTTATGTAATAATTGCATATGATGTTTTATCGCTATAACGAGGTCTTTGGAAGTCACACTGTCGATTTTCGGGCAATATGTATGTACCCTCAAAGTTATAAGTCCGAGCCTTAATCGAAGCGTGATTTTATGACAACATTTGAGTCAATATTTAATCTATTTTTTGACGGTTGCGACCGAAAATTCTTCTTTGGCTTGCTGTAGCTTAGATTATAATACTGAGCAAGAAAAGTTGTCACATCGGAGTTTTTTTTACGGTATATGTGTCATAGATCCTCGGGTCGTGTGCCATTGGACCCACCGGGTGGGGACCGATGACACGTTCGAGCAACAAATTTTAAACGTCCATAAATAATTTTTGAAAAGACGGATATTCATGTATATGTGCACGATAGGTAGAGCTTGTATCAAAGTGCTTAGCCAGCAAAAGATCTGCTGTTTTCGGCTGAACATTTTTGGGCCAGCGATCATTTTCCAATTTTTGGTCCATCGGTACCACATCTCCCCTATGTAAATACATTGAAAGAGCAAACGTCTCGCTCTCAATGTATGACAGAACATCATTTGGTAAATCGGGCAATAGTTGAACTTCGAAGTGGGGGAGAGTGTATGTATAGCCTACTTGTTATCCGTACAAGTTGCGTTCCTCTTTGTTTTAGTTTGGGAATACAAACACAACTACGGCACGTCCACTTCAGATTACGAATATTTCGCGAGAGAGTGGGACATGAATCGTATTGCAATGAATCGTACACATAAACAGCTTCATGGCTTGTTTATGTTGTGACATTTTCACAGTCCTATGACGAAAAGTGATAGCATAGACATGCTAGAAAAAGAATATAAAACTCGCATTTCGTGTAAATTTCACAATCAAAACTTGAGGCAGTGTCACGACGGAATAAATCAGTATGCCAAAATAAATGACAGCAATGCATGTTAAATTGTTCTGGAGAAACCTTTCGTAGTCGGCTTTCTGTGAACATATATTCAGAGTAAGATCTGCGTAGTCGGTGTATTCAAATTTTAGAATTTGAAGCTGGAGTTGTACTCGACACTGTCAGTAGTCGAAGACGGAGTTAAAATGGGCCGACTCCACAGCCCTTTAAAAGTATCGGTAACATTTCCTAAAACTGTGAATCATGGATTTGGCGGATCTGGCATATTTCCGATCGCCTTATCAGTCAAATTGGACAGAATTGTCAAATAAGATCTGGGAACGTTAAATAAGCGTATAACAATACATTTTCAGAGAATGAATTTCTAGCGAAATCCAAGCTCCATCTGCGGAAAGTGACAAATGCTGTTCGACATCTCAGATCTCATCCGACTACAGCGATAGTAGAAATGGAGAGGGGCAAGGAAAATCCTACAGATAATAAGACTAATCTTGGCAGAGACGTGAAAAAGATTCATATTGAACAAGTCCATGATCCAATGAACGAGCAGATGTCCAGGCATGTCATGATATTAGGAGAGGCGGGAGCGGGCAAGTCAACGTTTTCCAAAGCGTATGCACTGGCTGTTTCTGCGGGAAATGTAAATACCCTTAGAGATATCCAACTCATCCATTTAGTAGAAGCAGCAACACTTCAAAGCCAAACACCAGCGAACGCTTTCCAATTACTTTTCGTCGACCAGATGGCGCATGACCCAAGCACCGCGTTGACTTCAGAAGAAGCAAAGGTGGGCCGCGAATGGCTGGTAAATAATTCGCATAAGGCTCTTATCATAATGGACGGACTTGATCAATGTATAAAAGATTTCGGCAGTAGGAAGTATCCTATAATACATGAAAAGAACAAAGCCAAAGCAAATGATCTCATCGCAAATATCATGTCGGGGAAAATATGGGGTAATGCACGCATCCTAACTACATCACGCTGGAACATCTACTGGAAGCTTATGATTGAGCAAATGCCGGATAAAGTAATTGGACTGAGAGGATTCGACGACGACAATATGCAAACAGCAGCATCATCTCATCTTGCCGAGGATGGCAGGATCATGCTCGATCAAATTCGACAGGCTTCACCGAGTATTTTGAATGTGTGTCGAAACCCAATGTTCCTGAAATATATGGCTACAATATTTAATGGTAACCACAACGACATACCACATAGCCTTTCCGGAATCATGTCTGCATTCTTCCGAAATTTCGTACATTCGTACAACGTGAATAACTATGACAATATTACGAAGCTCGCATATCATGGAATGTTGGACAATTTCTTCGCTCTCCCGTACAGATATCTGAGCAAGTTGGGAATCGATCCCGAAGACTTCCATGACTTCCTCTCCCCTGGAGCCATTCTTGAGGATGGCCACGAGAGCGTAACTTTGTATGACAAATTCTTTGTCTTCTCTCACCAAACCATGCAGGTCAGCGATGATGCCATTACATTATGTGCCCGAAGTCAATCTCGTCTTTGCGGTTTCCAGATTCTTTCGTTCCAACTTACTTGAAACAGATGATATAGGCTACCATCCTTTATGATGAATAAACCTATTAATCATCCAATCTTGTAAACATGTTTACTGTTTATCAATTAGTAATAGCGGTAGAATTTGTATCCATTGAAGTTCGTATCGAACAATTGCACACATCTTATGTAATCTACTTAAATTTGTTTTTTACAAAGGGATTTTTTAAATTTCACACTGCTATGCGTCTGCATCACAAACAATCTTCACTGTGACTGGCGTAGCCTTACATCCATAAATTTAATATCCATATGGCATATAGACTAACTAACTTCGTGGAGTTGATAAACCTAAGCTTAAACTTTAGCGACCAGTGGTTCCCATATTTGACTCATCGCCCCCTTATCAAGCTCGACACGCCTGCCATTTTCGGGTACGAAAAACAGGACATGTAAACGGGAAATTTATGCAGCTCCAAGCGCTGGTAAATTGACCAAAAAAAGAGGTCAAGTATCGCTACGATCCCTGCAAATCCTGGTATCTTAGGATAGTTCGTGCCGAGTTGACCTTTTGTATCTAGTCAATTTTCGCGACAGTTCCAGAATGACCCGTTTTACGCGTGTATTTTGTGCCGGTATCTGGTTGCCGGTTAATTAAATATATATGACTTAACGTTATAACATGTTCGCCCCCTGTATCGCCCCTTCGTACGTTTTCGCACTCCAATCGCCGCTTTGTTGTTTACGCTCCGTGTTTCTCAAATCGTCCACTGGGGCGGTATCAACCACGTTGGGAACCACTGCCTTACATCTATATAATGAATTTATCTTCAATTTCTACTCTTGGGCTAAAACTGAACAATTCTTCAGGAATTCTGCTGTGCGCTCTACGTTCCGAATCTGGAGAAAAACGAAGTAGAGGAATTTGTTAACAACCGTCTGAATGAAAGTAGGATGGAGCTGACAAGACTGCTGTTATATGGGCTGATCATGGATGATAAAGTGACCAATGGAATGAGAAGATATCTTGGGTGTAAATATATTGCATTGCATGATTGTAATCGACATACGCCAAGTTTGACAATGCAGTACGAGACCCACGAGATTTTCGTAGGACCTCCTATACTCGAAAGATTTGACGCTGTATTTACCTCATGGTACGATTTTAGTAAAAAGGTGTTGCTGTTATTAATAACGTTACTCTGACTAATCTCGATTCGAGACTGGATCGTAACCACAGTGAGCTAACTATCAGCCTTGCGGTTGTAGGAGTGATTTTGGCCAATCGCCATCATGATTGGATTCAGTTTGGATGCTTTTCTTATTCGTTTCGTACAAGCCGTTCATTTCCCAAGGTGTTTTCAATCCCTTATGATCATTTCATTATATCCCAATCGTTTGGTGATTGAAATCCATGGAAATGTAGAACTGTCAAGAGTGAAAAGAGCAGCAATCTCACGACACGTTTCTCATACCGATGCCGTCAAATTTACACCAACGCTCAAAACGCTTTACGTATATCGCATGAGGTACCTGTTTCCAGAAACAAATGTAAAGATCCACTCCCTAATTGTCATATGCCGAAAGGGCGATCTAATTTATTTTGTTCCGCTGCAGAAGGCACGCTTCGTGTATAGGACGACGTATTTGGTGGTTTCGTAGCCTATACTCCTCCAAGACATTTATCGTGTACGATGTCATCTCGTTAATGAAGTCCCGGACGACGTCTTAAACCACGAAATTACGGCATAAGGTTCGAAATCATTTAACAGCTTCTTGCTTCTGCGTTTGGATTTCCTCGCCACAATTTCACCCACACTGAAATTTCACGAGAAGTCATATGACGTCATCCCGTAATTATAAAGCTCCAACGGGATTTACCCATGACAAATACACCCCGCATGATACATCACAAAGATAGACCAAAACCGAATTGGGCTGTCCTATTGCACATGCTACTAAACAAGTTTGACCCTGACCCACACCTGTAAACCATGGACAGTATGCAGTGAAATCGATTTCGACTCTTCCGCTCCACGTTTTCTCATAATATCGGAGTAACGTTATCAATACGATAACAAAAATTTCTACTTAGAATCTTACTATGAGTCAACTGATCCAATGATTGACCAATTTCGACATTTTCACTTTAAGCCCGATGCACACAGCCCTCGCGACGCAACATCGCGAGTTGCTGCTCGCGAGTTGCGTGTCGTAAGTCGCGACGCAATACACACTGATGTTGCATGAGGACTCGGAAGTGTCCATACAAGCAGCGACTACAACGCTTGCGCGTTCTGTCCCAAGTCTCGAAATGGATACATATTACACAGCTGCCGAGACATTGCATAAATGAATATTTCAAGGGGTACAGGATTTTTTCCGATTAATTAGGTGACGAAGGCTAGTATATGCAGTATGCCCACACTTTTCCAAAACGAGCCAATCTCATATTTCAAAGCTGTAAACGCAGAATCTGTGTGAGACAGTAAATCGCTATTTCCGGTCGCTGATTCAAATTGCCATAGTTCTAGATGTACTATGCTGTACCTAACCTTTCAGTCAACCATGGCCTCCGTGACTGCAACAACTGCCAAGCACTCGTACATCAATTCCTCCAAAAGGTAGAGAGAAGGTTATTCTATTTTAAATGAAAAAGTGACAATATTTAAATATCAACTCTGGGATGCTTTCCATTTCACTCTTCGATTTGCCCTCAGGTATTAGTATTGAAATTGATTCGTGGGCCTGGTTGATTTTCTAAGTTAGCTCTCGGAACTTCACCCTCCTCCATAATTATGCACAATCCGTTTCTATACTGACTTTATAATCACCACAATTTCGTACCGAAGTCTGATAAAGAGGTGAATAGACAAAATGAAACATCAGGAGTTACACTGCTGCTGCCTAGCCTAGTCAACAATAAGATTTTCAGATGTCGTGCATCAAGATGTACCAGTATGTTAAATATACATCTGCGACCCCATGACCCACCTCGAATAAAAGTAACTGCTTACCTATTTTCCAATCAATTCATAGGTTACAATAAACCAGGCAAGGCATATTATTTCCACATATGGACAGTTGGACACACAATGGCTGTGAATTTCGGTATCGATAGCCCATGTCTTACGTTGGCAATGCAATGACGCATCATGGAAATAAAAATACACAATCGTTTTGACAATAGGACCAGACATAAATAACAATAGCAAATAGATAAAGATAAATCGGGGAAAATACTTTGGGCTATTGAATAAATTTTGTCGAAAATATTTATGTGCAACAAAAGCCATGGATATTAGGTGTCTGCGTCCTCTGTTAGCCCACTTAACCCAAATGTACCAGACTTTAAGCTAGTACCAGACGTACAGCTATACATACCAACCACAGTTAGAAATTAGCAGTCTTCAATTACCAGGACATTTTCCACTGAGGAACGCACGATCCACACCCCTGATATGCATATTTGCAGCATGATATGACGTTGCAGATGGGAAGACGTCGATCGATGATTGTCGGAAGATTTTGAATAAACAACTTCGTCATATGATGGAAAGTGGCAGCATAAACGATATACAAACTATTCACCTATTGAACGAGTGTGGAGATGATGTCGTCCAAGATATCGCACCAGACATCCAAAGAATGGATATACACACGGAAGACTTGTTGCAGAATGATAATATATTATTGGCAACTATGATAAAACGGCTATCCCCACTCAAAGCAGTGAACATTTGGGAATTCACCCTGGACCATTCAACAATTCAGCACGTAAAAGTTTGTCTCGACTCTGCTGATTTATTTAAGGTAATTGCAGACAAGTTTTTCTTATTACTAGGGCAAGTTGTTATTGCACTAAAATCGTGAGAAATTTGCACTTAATATCACCATAAGTTGCAGTAGAAAAATGCATTTATAATTTCTAAGAATTAGTACGGAATGAGATGCTAGAAAGGTTCCTTTGTATAACCCAACATTTTGAGATTTGCTGTATATCTGCTTGTTGCATTTCTTTCTTCGTTATTCAATCGATCATGCATTCACTTTTATGTTCTCAAGATTCGAAACATACTTGACGACAGCATTTGGCTATCAGCTCTTACAGAGCTATCAAATTCGATACTTCCCCCTTTCACGGACAGCCTGGCGAGACCGCAGAAAAACACATTTTTCCAGTAGGCTACGCAGCAAGAAAATAACGCAATGCGAAAATAAATTTACGCGAAAAGGCAGACAGCAAAGCGATCGTCAATAAAATCAAGTGAAATACCATACCAAAAACCCCTTGGTCTACAAACTTGGCTCTTCGAGGCATTGCAGCAAATCTCAGTGTCGGAAACTTTAACAAAATGAATAGCCTGAAAAGGTGACCCAGTGAGAATGTAATTTTCGGCGGTCTCGCCTCGTCCGTGAAATAGGAAAGGACATCAAATTTAAACGACAGTGAATCAATCAAGCGATCTATTTACATATAGTTCAGGTAATGTCGTGCTTGGCTGGGGTTGTTGAACTTCAAGCTTGCAAACAATCGCGTCATAGATAACATTGAGATGCAGATAATCTTTCACGTAGGTCTTTGTTAAGCAAATCAAAGAGAGAACCATACTAAAAATAGTTTTCTAGTATGTTTTTTAAATTACTCATTTAGATGTTGCGCAATACTTGATGACAGTCGCACTAAATTGTCGCATGAAAAGTAGAAAAAGTTGCAAAAACTTGCAATATAAAATTTCTCCAAACAGCTTAAAACATATTATATGTACTCTGAGTATTTAGGAGCCTGAAGCTGTAAAAAAAAGTGCAAAAGTTGCAAAAACTTGCCATACCTATTACTTTCGTCACCGTCATTTCCGGGAAGCCTATTTTATACAATACAATCATATTAAAGTATGCTTGTGGTCAGTAACATACTCTGTCCTACTAGACTTTCCCTTTTTTCTCTACTTTCTGATTTTAAAATGATCCGCGGTCCGCCTGTTAGTGCTTCTGCTTCCCGAAATATAGAGAAATTCGTTCTTCACTTCGGCTCACGGTCCTCTTGGCCGATATATTTTAGCCAAATGCTACGTACCGAGAGGAAAGCAGCCCAATGAGTAAAAAAGGTAATTTTCCCGCCTTCATAACTTTTGATTGAAAAATGAGACGTGATCCGAGGCTTTAAAGCTCCAAATCAAATATGCCCATACTACTTAGGATCTGGATCGCATTACACTTTGATAGGGTACGGCTTCCGTGTCCGATTTATTGACAAGAGTTTGCCAAGACACAGAATAAAATTGTAAGTTTGACAGATATGCCCTGGATCTCACGCTACCCCATAAATACACGCACGCCACTCGCTCACTCGCCGATGACTCACTCACAAATCTGTCTGGCTCTTCAATAATCAATATTCGTCAGAGCATACTGGCACGGAATTAATGTTCTGATGATGATGTCCACCGACCGCATGACTTCGTAGTCCTGGCTAAGAATATATTTAGTATGTATATGACAGGGGTTGGAAGCCTACTTCGTCAAAGGAACTATGTTTACGCTATATTTCCAATAGCCAATGTCAATCTACTCTAACGTCGCAATTGAATATTCGTGACGTCATGGCTTGAAATGCAACCCTAAATATACCATTTTGATTGCGAACGGTTAGATTCATGCTGGACAGCGAAGAATATAATTCAAATATCTTTATTCACACTGCTGTATACTATATTACTTTACTCTGACCCAGAAGGCCCCAGCTCCAAGCGCCAGAGAAGCTCCAATCGTTAATTGGTGACATATGTATTATAATGTACAGAATTCAATCAATGCAATCGACCAATCAGCGTATTTCGTCAATCCAAAACGAGTCGCTCGAATTGAGCCCACATGCGATCCCGCATATAATGTAAAATAATATCATCAATGGCGTTGCTAATAAAGCGTTCCAGTGTAAAACGAAGGTGTGGATTGGTAGGTGACATATTGCTAGAATCATTTGACTGGTCCGGCCCATGAGCGATCTAAACTGTTGAATCCGGCCCGCGACCCAAGTTGAGTTTGACACCCCTTCTATAAAGTATACGTATTTAAAAATGAATAATCTATATCAGTACTTTTAAACCTGTGGGTTGGAGCATGTTCTATAATCTATTAACTACTATTTTATTTGTTAGGCAGGATACATTATCAAGGAATCCGTGAATGAAAATCATTTCTCAGATACATTGTCGATTCTGTTCAAGTCGACACTATTTTACGTAATGCTCCGGTGCGATGACGACATGAAGCTTTTATTTCTCAACGATTGGATTCAAAGAGCAAAGGTAACACTTAGAGTAGGGGTGGTATGAACGTGAGGTTTACGTTCACGTCCAGCGTGTGAACCTCAGAATTTCGGAAAGTCACGCATGCAAAGGAACCTTGGACAGTTATACACTTTGAATCTTTTTTATATATTACAATTTACCACGTCATCTTTGTGTGAAATTATTTCCAGTTAAACTTCGAACCACTCTCCGCATGGCACCGGCAGAATGAAAAGTCTTACTGTGATAATTATGTCATTTTATTGCCGGCCCAAGAGCCAGATCTCGTGCACATACGCAAACTTCCATCCTGCTATGAGACTTGATACAACTGCCTTTCATACCTAATTTTGACAAATTGGGCATTGAAGATGACAACTTATAAAATATCGTTAATGTGTTTAACGCCGGTGTGTCCCCATCAAATCAATATTTAATTGTTTTCAAGTATATATTTTATCTCCAGGTTCTCGGTTACTATATAATAAAATCAAAAAAAGATTACCTTCTGACTTATTTCACCAGTGAGTCTCACGAATGGATTCTGATGTTGATCACGCCCCTCGAGCTAAAAGCTTTGCCCTTACCTCGAATAGACCAGACTTTGTAAGGCCGGGGTCTTTTGAGTCAAAAGTTATATAGAAGTGCGCGTACATATACTTCAAACATATCCTTTGAGAACATACGATCCTTCGCATTACATCACTGCTGCTGTTGAACGTTCTTTCTCCATTCTCGGCAAGCTACTTAGTAAGGGCAGGCACTTTCTACTCGAGAATGTAGGAAAGTTTCTTTCGTTGTACTACATTTTAAAAATTATATCTACCATAATGCATAATGTAAGTACTTAAATTCTTCATAGGTCCAGATTTCGTTAAAAGAAAGTTTTTCATGTACAAATTTGTCAGTTTTCAAGTAAAAAAAGTTTTTTCAGGCAAAACTAGTTCGTAGGGCCGAACAGTTCCAACCAGAAATGAAAATAAGTAGTACAATTCTGACATTATGTTGCATACGTTAGGCCAAAATTTGATCAAAATTGAGATTTGTATGGTCAGGAAATGTCAAGAGTTTGATTTTTTAGGTCAAAATCTTCCGTTTTTTAGATAAAAAACATCGCCCTACTTATAAGACATTTTGTTACGTAGGCTCTGTTCACCGAGGTTAGGAACGCATCGATAGATGACGGCTATGGAATGCGAATGAATTGTTGTTACTGTTTTACTAAGTGTGATGATCATGTCTGAACACATCGAAAATATTTTGACAATAATACATGACCTGCTTCCACGCTCATTAAATCTACATTGATTGAACAGACGTTTCTAGTGAAGAGATGATTAAAATCAGATAGCATTTTCTGATTTTGCAAATATATAAACCTGCACCATCTCTATTTACATGAAAATGTTATTTGATGATTTATTCAACGTTAAACTTCTGTTGTGCGCGTGTCTTCGCGTAGTGCACATACAGTAAAGATCGTGCAATAGTTGAGCACAGAATAATATTATTGGACGCATGAAATTTGTGCACTTATATTTCAGTTCGTGATTTGACAATAATTTGAAATTGATGCCTTATCATATAGGCTGCTCCAACCGCTATGTGAAGCGTTGTTAATTGTATATATATCCTACGTTGCTTCGTTCAGTCTCGCATTTGCTTCTTACGTTCATATGGTTCTATGTTCCTGTCACGTAGTGTGCTATCTTCATTTCCATGGTATCTCTAAGTTGGACCTTGGACATTTTATTAAACTCGTGGGAGGACTTCTTGAAATACAACGATTACCCTCCGTACATAATCCAATCCATCAGATATATTTTGCGCTTCGAAATCGACATCAGAAGAATTGAACTACCACGCAGAAACAAATATTCTCCTGAAAGTTAAATTGTAGGGGACTGATGAATCTATTCTAAATCATTGCGCTGAGTAATAACTCTTGCAATGTTGTATGTATGTGCATTTTATATCTAGTCCGTAAGTTCCCTGAAATTACTATGTTGTATTCTTGTAATATCCGTTACGTATCTCTCCTCATTTCAGCCTGCAATTAATGTGCTCGCTGCCATTAACATAACCCGCATAGATACGGTGAAAAAAATATTCCAATTTCTGACGAAGAATGAAGTAGATGACCTACACTTGAACATTGATGCAACTGCTCTGGGACCACAATTAACAAAGTGTATTCATACTTATGGACCATCGATAAGAAAGGTGACAACCTTGGTGATTGTCATTCCTTTTAACACACCTTCTAAAATAGAGGGATTACTTTGCGTAGCAGCTGTTGCTGGTATCGCACCGTGTCCAACGTATGTCGACTGACTTCAACAACAGTTTCAGTGGCGAGATTGCGAAGTGGTATGATCCACAGCTACAACACTAATGGGTTGTGGGTTGGTGTCTGGCAGAGGTCGACTGTAGAATTCCTACCTAAATGTTGGACATTCATCTAGGCTCTTCCTCGCCATGTGATTCGCGAAAGCGGTGTCTTATAAAAAGTCTAGAAGTTGGCCGTGCTATAAGTCGGTAATGCGGAATCAAAAGTAAAAATAAAATCGCCCAGGTGTAAAATGACCAATGTAGTCGAAACACCACGAATATCAAACAAACCTACAAACAAACAACTGTTTTATATATGTTCGTGTAAAGTAATTTAGACCCACTAGGATTCAAGTATCAGTGACTAAAATCTCGTAATATTTGAAGTTAATGTCTTGCATGACTGATTTTGAAAACTATTGGGTGCTAAACCTGATTTTGACCCATGACCGCAATTTGTTGAAAAAGATTTTCAATAGAGCATCGGGAGCATCTTCCGTACTATTATTAAAAACTGTAAATCGGTGTTATCCACATAACGACACTGTTTTATCATCTTCATGCTTGGTTGAACACAATTAGCCACTTTTTAAGAATGCGTTACTTTGCGATCTTGGATTGAATTTTTATGAAATACCAAACAGATCCCCATTATATTTACATGCAAAGCTAACACCAAGTGGGCGACTATGCGGTTGATTTGACACGGAATCAAAAATAAACAACCCATTCACATCTTGTTGCTGCAAATCACGTATTCAATCATATATTTCCCTTACACATGGAAATGGGGTTCACAATGTCATAATTGGCGACGCATATAGATCACAGGCCGCGTGGCCAATATAGCATTCGTGTTAAATCGTCGGCGAATCAGGCTCCGGTCTCGCGAAACAGATACAAACGCTCATACCGTATCGAGTTCGGACATGAACTTCCATATTAACTGTTAAACGTAGGCTATTCGAAGTCCGTACCGATATAAATACCGCGAGGCCTAGCTCGCGGGATAGCTTATGCGAATTCCCTTCTGCGAAACAAGCCTCATTTATTTATATAGATGGAATTTTACCTTGATCTTCAGATTTTTCAATTGACCATCGAAGACACATCCTTGACCCATGAGAAAGTTGAAGCATATCTTGAAATATTAAGAAAATGTGATATCCGTGAACTCAACCTCACGAGATGTCATCTCAATCATGCTCAAGCAGAAGCGATATCGCGCTACTTTCGGAATTACAGGATTCAGGTATATATCTATTATGTTCCTTTGTTCATTCTTAGCGGATTCAAATATCATGCGTTTTTTGTTGTTACCCGTATGGAGCCGTGCTATAAGCAACAACAAGCAGCTTAAAAATTATGAATACGATAGTTAGCCTGATGTATAATGGATGACCAAAATGGTGAAACATCATCAACACAAAAATTATAGAAAATTCGTGAAGTTTATTATTTGTTAAATGACTCTTCTCTTCACTTGGAGTCGACTGGATATCAATAACGCATATGATCCCTCGACGCCTGTCAATCCATACTGATGAATTCTTGGTGCAATAACTGTCTCAGCTTCAATATGTTGCTGCCTCTTCGTGGAATTTCTGAGTAGTCATTGCTACATTCGCGTCATCGCCGTGTATCTTGCGAATATCTTCTCTAACATAGACACATTGCGCAGTGAGAACTGGCGGACAATATCTAATGATGAATTCATCCACTTAAAATCTGGCTTGTCTGCAAATCTAGAGATAAGCAGTGATCCTAATAAGTCCTGTAAAGCTGCTCCCATTATGTGCAGTATGAATAGTGTTTACCAGATGGGTATACCAGAGCCGGTATATAAATTATATTATAATTACTTTCTGGTATATGTACGTACTTTATATTTCTACTGCTGATTGGATGTGCGACATTTGCGTTCATGATGGTGGTGCGGTAGTTACTTGCTATTAAGTACTGTAATATCTGACGCGATAAACGTGCGGCCGGCCGGCCGGTAGTCCCCCGCGCCACGTGTTGCGATCCTTTCCTTCCAATGCATTTGGTGTCAGTGGTCTGTGAAGTACGGGCTGCGGCGTAAAATCGGACCTCTGTATCATCGTTAAATATTAAACATGAACATATTACTCGGCAATAGTATGGTTACCATATTTTGGAATCCGGAAAGGCGGGTACTTATTAAAAATCATAAAAGTTAGCTTGCCGAAATTTAAAACAGTTGATTTTGGAATATTTACTGGAAATCTTGTGTCGAGGACGTATGGTAATCCTTGGCGTTGATAATAGGCTGTGTATAAACCTCTTATTATTGTCATTGATGCTCCAATCACAACAAACTGTAGTGCAGAAGTTTTGTCGCAGCAGGGCTGGGAAAACTGGAGTATCTGAATGATTCGATTATAAATCTCGAGTATCGCTAACTATAAAGTCACATCAGTATGGATGATATCGAAAGTTAAAATCCGTACCATTCAAGCGGCCACAATATTTATAATGGCGGTTCTGCATCATATTACAGAAAGTTCAGTATTTTTTTCGATCACACCTCTTTAATTTCAATTTGTGTCAAGTCTGTGGGTTATTCAGGACTTCACAGATATGCCATTTCCACTGGCGCACGTAGCTGTACTTCTTGTTTGGTATATGTTGTCATATTACCAATCACGTTTTCAATGGAAAAACAATCCGAACACACCCAAGACATGATGTCGGAACACACCCCAGACATGATGTCCACACACACCCCAGACTCGATGTCCGAACACACCCTACTACTACTGCATTCCATGTGCAAATGATGTGTGCTCTTGAAACTGCAATTTCATCACTTTACAGTCTGAAAACCAAAATCAAACAGCTATGAACGAAGTCTCCTTGAAGCAAACTTTCATTTAATATCCTATTTTCCAAAATATTTTAATATGTTTTTGAGCAATCCGCAGTCTCAATCGCGTAACGCCTGACTGATTTTGGACCATTGACTAAATTCCCTCTTAATTTAACCTTTGACCCTAACCTACAGGACATTAAATTTTACTTGGGAATATAGACGATCAGACAAGCTTCAGATAAATCCAAGGGCCATATCTCAACTGTCGTCTAACATCTAGCTACAACTTCTTGAATATTGCATTGATAAAACCTGAAAGTGCAGACCCGAAATGAGCAGAAAATTGTCAATTTTCAAAGTGACGTAACTTTTGCCAACAAAGTCCAATTTTCATTAAATAAAGTTCATCCTGTTTCGAATTAGCTCATCTGTGCGTGTACCAAATTTCAGAAGATTTGAAGAGGTAGTGGTGGGAACATCGGTTGTCTGTGCAGGGAATTGCACTATAACAATAGTTCTATTTGTCCCTTAGGGTTGTCCAAAATTTGGAAAATCTTACAAATCCTCCGCTGTAATGTCTTATTCTATAGATTATTGATAAAAAACGACATTGAGCCTGAAAGAAGCTCACAGGAAGGCCGTTTAAGATTTCGTGCAATGCGTTTGAAAGTAGCTGCCGAAGAATGGGCGTGTCACCGACCATAGAACGGCGAGAAGACTAGTAATCTCGAAACCACGGCTCTTGATTGGCTAATCGGCTATGCTTCAATGACCACGACAGCAGCAGCTTGCTGTTTAGGCGATCAAGGAGTCTGCTACCGGTGGCGATTCTGAAAGCGCATTGTATGTAGGTTGACGGATAATGATTTAAGATTGATTCAGGGTATGTTGAGGTACGAAATACATGAAGAACAAACAACAACTGCTTCACAATAACGTCTAAAGCAGTGGTTCTTAACCTTTTTTCCTCCAGCGCCTCCGTTCAAAGATTATTGTGCTCCAGCGCCCCCCAACCTCATGTTGTAAGGAATGTAATCTAGACCAGTGGTTCTCAACCGCCGGTCCGCGGACCGGTGCCGGTCCGTGACCACATTCCTGCCGGTCCGCCAGGTATATTACAATTTTATACTTTAATTTCAAGATGGATTGTTGAAGGCGACAAGTACAAAACAACTACGAGCTGACTCGTAGCTAAACAGCGCAGTTGCGCCATCATTTGTATTTGATTCATTGATTTAGTGCAGGACCGTAACTGGGGCACACCAAACTTCACAATTGGAGAGGGGCCGAGGTTGAAAAGGACCAACAATTATTTTGTAAGTTAACATAAATCATAGCATATTTTTAAAACTTTTTTCCAACATTCTCAATTTCTTCGATTTTTTGTCACTGAATGTCTTGCTTATTAGGTGCCCTTCTACGAGAAATACGCATCATTTATAAAATTGGCATTTTGGCGTCAGCCATTACCGCGCCACGACGTACCAACACATGATGAAGTTTAGGCTAACATTGGACTCCGAAAGGTTTGCCAAAAATCCGGCAGTGAGAAAACCGATTAACTCATGAATGATCAAAAATATTCGCTATTGGCGCGATTAAGCTACATAAACCCTTTTCTTACACTGAGTAGAATGAATGTGCTCAAAAGTACAGGTGAAAACATCGACTCAACTGTGGGGTCTGGGAGCGAAGACCACGGAAATTTGGCTTATCGCCTTGTGGGGGCCCAAGACCAACGTTTTCAGGAGTAGGCGGAGGAAGTGCTTTTTCGTCCCGGATTTATGCATAGCTGCTGTGCGGTGTTTTCTTGCGGCACGCATTTTATTCGTTGTTGCCAGAGTAGCCTGTGTCTAGTGGCAGTGGGCAATGTAGCATGACAATGTGCTTGGTTTGAGTCCGAAACGAGTTGGCGTCGTCGGTTAAACACACGGCCTTCGGCGCGAAAGACTGATGAGTCCCTTCAACATTGCATCTTGAAGTTAAGGTTCAACATTGTAATATACCTGGCGGACAGCCAGGAATGTCGTCGCGGACCGGCGGTTGAGAATCACTGGTGTAAACGACTCTCGGCGGTAGCAGGTTTATCTGGACAAGACCATTTTATCTCGACTCAGCAAACTCACTACCATGAAACAGGGCTGTGGAGTCGGTAAATTTTACCACCGACTCCGACTCCACACATTTTGAATATACCGACTCCGACTCCTGAGTCTTTAAACGTACCGACTCCGACTACGACTCCAGGGTCTTTAAACGTACCGACTCCGACTCCAGCATTATTACCAATTTACTTCGAAAATTATATGCCACATTGTCGGTTGAATGACTATCATACAACCATTAAACATATGCAAACATATGATTAACGGGGGCATGCTAAATTGTTTCATTGTGGCACAGCTCGAATTATGCACTATGCAATTAACATGAAAGAAAGATTTGCTAAATATCCTTCTTTTTTCAAGTTTTTATAACATGGACTCTCTAATATCCCGAAATGTATGAATCATTTAAATATGGCAAATATCCAATCCTGTATAATAAAAATGTAGATAAAAAATCCATGTGTAGCTCTTGTGTATGAGTCAGCAACTAATAAAGAGATTGAACTTACTAATTTTGTCATTGCACACTATCCTCATTACAAGCACACTCACTCTTACTACTAATGGACATTGATCATAAATGGAATTTAGTTAAGTAGTCAAAGACCATAGCCTATGTCTAGTCTACATGTACTTAATCCATTATTCAAGGATGGGGACTTGCAGTCTTTCTTAATCATTTTTAATCATTTGTTCGAGCCAAACAGCTAAGCTACACTACAAATATTTTTAATTTTGTCAAGTGGGAAGCATCGTTTGGTCATATTTACATCATTGTTACAATTATACAAAACCAGCCGATGCATTTGCTCTGTCACAGTATCATGGTCTAATTCCAAAAATTGCATCAATTTTGACTGCATCGCGAAAACGCATATTGCGATTTTCTTCCCCTGTGCAACTGAGTTGTAATTTGCAAATAACGTAATATCTTATTTTATCTATATCAGGGGTGGGCAACTTTTTCAGCCAAAGGGACACATGAGATTTACGAACCATTGCGTGGGCAACTTGAATGTTGATAACCTTTTTTCGACGATATCAGTGAACAATGAACATGCCTCTATCATTTTGTGCAAATGTTTTGTCGACGATCTCGCTGCGAGTGCACAAGCGAAGCCGTATGTTGGACGACACGTTATATCCTAATTGCGAATATAGTTAGACTCAATTCTGTGAATAATATGTATTTATAATTTTCAGAAGGAGGCTGAAATACTGAATGCAAGAAATCTATAGTGACACTGAATCATGCGAAGCACCGAGAAAAATTTCAAGTCAAATAATATGCTATGGAATATTCTACTTTATGGTCATATACGAAGATCTGGGCTGAATGTGGCTGGCCCCTGGAAACGTCAATGCGTCAGAACTGTTGTTTTAGTCATCATCAAATTTTGGTTGCTGGCCTTGCAATTGTGCCTGATGTCATAAATAATTTCGAGAATTACCTCGCAGGCCACACCTAACCTTCTCATGTGCCAAATTTGGCCTGCGTGCCACGGGCTGGCCGCACCTGATCTGTATGGTTATTAATAACAGTGATTGGTGGTACATAAAAATTCTATTGAAAATTCTTTGAAAGCAAATGTTTTCATGATAGAGAAGTTGGAGTCGGAGTCGGAGTCGAAGTCAGGGTCATTCTCACAAACTCCGATTCCGACTCCAGTCAGTATTTTCCCGCCGACTCCGACTCCAGCTATTATAGTTTTCACGACTCCGACTCTGACTCCGACTCCATCAAGTGAAAATTACCCAGACTACGACTCCACCGACTCCGACTCCGACTCCACAGCCCTGCCATGAAATCACATGGATGTCATCATGAAGATAATTAGCCTACTTACGATCAAACCCTCTAAATGACACTCTCTAGCACCGTATAATTTGCAAAAAACGGCTGCATACTTTACATTTGGTCTTCATTTCAATTTTGAAAGTTCACCGGTCCGCCAGACATTTTTTGAAATTTTACCGGTCCGCGAGGTGAAAAAGGTTGAGAACCACTGATCTAGACAATGAATACGAGGGAGGGCCGTAACAGCACCTCGTCAACCCCCTAAAAACTATAGCCTTGCGCACCCATAGCGTGATAAACCAAACTTCCGATGGCTTCGCCCCCAAGAACCCCGTAGCGCGATTTCGATGGTCAGCAAAGCTTGTGTGGCCCGGTCGCCTTAGCCGCCAAAATTTTCTATGGCGCATGAATGAATAGGTGGTAATTACCTATATATGTCGCTATAAACTTTTTATTCTCTCCGCCCACTTAAACAGATTTTTTTACCAGTAGCGTCGAGTGAGCTGTTGTATTGAAAAATAAAGGGCACGTAATGAATAATTAAACATATTCGGGCGTGCCCGTAGGTACAATTAATTCGTTACCAGGGCCGTAACAGCACTTCGTCAGGCCCCCCCTCATAGGGTAATGAACCAAACTTACGGGGGGCTTAGCCCCCAGACCACTCTTCGGCTATCCGCTATATGCTATATGCTGATACTGGTCATCTACATTTGGTGTCCAGTTACTGATCCAGCTATTCTCGCCTAGACGCGCCAAGCGCGTAAAATTTCAATATTTATTGATTGAATTGGTCAATATGATCGGGAATTTCATATATATTGATATCAATTTTTATGCTCCCTCAGCTCACGTAAACAGATTTACCGATAGAGCTGAGTGATGTTTGATTGAAAAGGTAGGACCCCTCAATAATAATTATACATCTTCGGCCGTATACCCGTTGGCAGTAACGAAACGACACTTCGTCAGGTCCCCCGAAAAAACTTGGGTCTTGGGCTCCCATAGGGTGATAAACCGACCACCCCCCATCACGTTGTTCGCTTTTGCCTCGAAATGATCTGTACTGTTTAGCGAGCCAGTGCGAAGCGCAGAATATTCGATAATTCATGATAAAATCGGTCAATAAGATTGGGAATTGCATATATATTGCTATCAATTTCTTGTACTCTCTGCTCCCGTTACCAGATTTACCGGTAGAGCTGAGTGAGGTGCAATGTTCCCTCTAAGGTGCGCACGTGCGCAGTGCTGAAACGGTCTCTGCGCACAGAAAATCTACGTTGCGCACAACAAATCCGAAGTTATGACCTTTTTCAGTCGTTACGCACTGTTGTCCAAGGGTCTGCGCAGTGAGTTTGTGAGTGTGCGCAGACTCGTAAAAACGGAGTGCGAACATTGTGAGGTGTCTTGGAAACTGCAGGGCCCGTAACTACTAATTAAACATATTCGGGCGGGCGGACCCGTTGGTATGACTTCGTTGCATGATGTTATTTCGTGACCTCCTATCTCCTATAGCAAAAAATATAGAATCGCCCAACAGGGATATCGTCCAACAGGGATATCTAGTTTTATATATCCCTGTCGCCCAATCGTACTAAACTAAGAGACGCACACGATTTCAAATTGATATTTCTTCACTGGCAGATAATTTTTCCGGCCAGGACAGGAGCATTCGGTGCCAGTCATTTAGGCGCCTATGGACAATTAAACCTATATGTCTTTTGCAGGCTATATATAACGAGGTTTCCGGTGTTAGTTCGCTCTGAATACTCATTAAGGATATGTCCTACTACCACCTAATCTACTGCGAAGCCATTTTCTCCAGCACCCCTATATCGCCCCCCTGAGCCCAGCGCCCCCATATCGCCCCCTGAGCGTTTCCGCCCCTTCAAAATCGCCAGCGCCCCTCGGGGCTGTTTTTTGTTCGTCATGTATTTCGTACCTCAACATACCCTGATTCGATCCTAAATCATTACCTGTTGTACAATTATGCATTTATTAGTGAGTTTTATACTCAAATAAATGATTAAGCTGTAAATAAAGCAACGAAAGACTTAACCGAAACTTGCACTTGTCACTACTATCAACTCCAGTGAGTTGACACAAAAGTCTTTGTCAGCATGAACACAAGTCATGCGTGACGGTATGAGCCATAACCATACATCCCCCCACAACTCCGATAAAGGCACAACTTGAGGAGTTGAAAAGAAAAAGGCGCAACAATAAACATGCATCAATATGAATAGAACGCGCCAAGAACATAGTCTTTGTGCCAAAATGGAGGATTTTTGACACGGTTTGACTTGCGGCCACCATCAACCCGGCCACCATCAGCGCTGGTTGATGGTGAAGTACCAGGAGAGTCATCATCCATATACGCATCGTCAACATCATCCACAGGCTGGTCGTTGCAATCTTTTTCTTCGTTTGCGTCATTGAGAATCCTCTGCGCGGGATTCGCACCATCAACATGCGGTGACTCAGGTGTCGGCACGGGTGATAAAGTTTCCGTACCATGCTGCTTTTCAGTATATCGACAGAATGGCTGTACTTTACGAAGGTACTTTCTGTTTCGCAAAGTCAGTCTACCGGACCCATCAATCTTAACAAGATACTGGTCATTGCCGTTACACTGAACAATCATACCGGTCTTGTCCCATCGAAGAGGGAAACGTCCATGTTGATTTTGTACACGACATATGTCCCCCACTTCAAGGGGTGCCAGGTTATGAGTGCGTGGTCGCAAAGATTCAAGCTGCTTAGCGAACCTGGTACGTAACGTACGTTCTCTTGTTTGCCATAGCTTTGTCCACATCGGTCTTACGATATGTCCGTTGAAGACTGAACCAACTTTCTTGAATGGCAGAGCGTCTTTCAAAGGTCTTCCAAAAAGGATTTGAGCTGGAGACAGGCCATTGTCTGGATCAGGACAGTTTCTGAACTGTAACACGGCTCGTACAAATGAGTCGGTTCGGAGCTCACCATCCTTTGATACATTTCCAGTGATAAGTCGGTTAATTGACTTGACCGCAATTTCAGCCCGGCCATTTGACCGAGCATTGTATGCTGAAGACAGTCTGTGCCGAACACCCCATCGACGTAGGAAATCTTGCGTACTATGAGCGGTGAATTCAGGTCCGCCATCGCTGCTCAGTTCTTCTACAACGCCAAATGTCATGAAGTAGTTCCGTAAAGCATCTTGCAGTCCAAGGGCACCAGAGGTTTGAGTGCAAGGCTTGATATGAAAGATTTCAGGCCAATTGCTGAAACGATCGATGGCTACGAGATACTGGTGACGTGCAACAGTGCAGTAATCTGCGGCAATAGCCTGAAAGGGGTATGTCGGTACGTAAGGATCACAAGGGGGCAAGTGCGGCTGGCTCGGTGCGGACCTGCTACACGCATCACATTGTGCCCGCGTTCTTGCAATGCAAGCCGACATACCGGGCCAGAAAACAGTAGCTTGAGCTCTCTGTCACATGGCATTGATACCTTGGTGAGCAGAATGAAGGGTGTCACATATTGGTTTCCTCAGAATTGAAGGTATAACAACTCGATCATCATACATGACGACATCAATATGTGACACCCTTCATTCTTAACCGAAACTTGCACTTGTCACTACTATCAACTCCAGTGAGTTGACACAAAAGTCTTTGTCAGCATGAACACAAGTCATGCGTGACGGTATGAGCCATAACCATACACCTGTCAACCCTACATACAATATGCTTTAAGAATCACCACTGGTAGCACACTCCATGATCACCTAATCAGCAAGCTGCTGCTATCGTGGTCATTGAAGCATAGTCGATTAGCCAATCAACAGCCGTGGTTTCGTGATTATTAGTTTTCTCGTCGTTCTGTGGTCGGTGGCACGCCCATTCTTCGGCAGTTACTTTCAAGGCTTTGCACGAAATATTAACGGCCTTCCTGTGAGCTTTTTTCAGACTCAGTGTCGTTTTTTAATCAATAATCCATAGAATAAGACATTACAACGGAGGATTTGTAGGAATTTCCAAATTAGGGACAACCCTAATGTCACTACATTCTCATTGCAAACTAATATTCGGCAAAATCTGTCAAATCACGTTTTTCGTTGCGCTCGTCGCGAAATATCCACTGACCATGTTTCCATGAATGCAGTGGTTTATTTTAATTCATGTAAAAGGAATTCAGGGTACCTTTGGATTGCCAATTCCCCGTTGTAATACCCCTCCACGCTAGCTACTCCAAGTCGTTTCGACACATTCCTATCTTTGCATTGCAGGGCAGTTTTGTGGTGTTTTGAAATGATGAAAACATTATTGAACTAATACCTTTACCGATAGCTCGGATTATTTTCCACAAATTGTTTTGAACTGTATCCTGCAGCGCACCGCGTGTCGAAGTCGAAATGGCACTGTAGGCTACTGTACAGCTTTTGAGAGTGATGCACTGTGTAGAGCAGTGGTTCCCAACTTTTTTGTCTTCATTCCCCACTTCAGATTTATTCCGAGCCTTCATTCCCCACCAGGACCGTAACAGCACTTTGTCATCCCCACAAAAAAAAAACGTTGGTCTTGTTGCCCCCAGAACCACCTCAGCCCCGCTGAGCCTGTACGCTTTTCCCTGCGACTTATCAGCAACATTGGGTCTACTGTTTAGTGCGTCACCATATTTACCGGTAAATAATTTTTCCCTGCGGGATGGCATTTGTCGTGTGGGGTTCAGATCGCCAGGGCAGGAATATTCGGCGCCAGTAATTTAGCCAATTCAAACATATATGTATATTGCATATACAATTATACATATATATCGAAGTTTTGGGTCACCACAAGGGCATTCCTTCTCGGCCAAGGTCTTCTCGCTGCTGATCGTTCGTTACTCTTTGCGGTGCTACTCGACTGAGAGAAGAAATTGATCCATATTATAATTAATACTGCCAATATGCTTGGATGACTCCGGCCTAGAAGACTTCGGTCATATCGGGTCTCCCAGTCTATACCGTGTAAATTATAGTTAGGCAAATTTAAAAAATGTATACTATTGGACGTGAATGTTTGTGGACATTGCCTTTACTATATTTCATGGTTGACGAATAAAAGAACTCTCTCTCTCTCTCTCTTACTTCTCGGAGTTGCATGTTACATGGCCTATAACTTCATATGCCTTGGTGCGTCGTGGCGCAGTAATGGCCGACGGCGAAGTCGCCATTTCAATAAATTATACGTATTTTCGTGGGGAAAGGTACCCAATAATCATATATTCGGCAATATTAAATCGCGGGGGGGGGTTGGGGTGCGGCAGTTACGGCCCTGTTCCCCACTACCCAGCACTTTTGTCATCACAGAGCAGCTATTTGCTGGTTTGACTACACAGGACACACAACCATGCCAGTACGCAAGACAATCGCCAATAACCGCAACATAAAACGTATTTTCCACCGACACCAGTAACGCTCAAAATTTCGCGAAAGCGTTATTTCACGTCAAACTAGTCGTTCCGGACGCGTTTGTGACGCCATCATTGGCCATCCAGAGTTAAAAATGAGGTTTTGTGAACAACATGCATTATAATTTTCGATACATACATTCCAGAGCAGTTAACTGGTAACGGTAATTGCGCATGTATCTCCGTGAATATGTGGACTGTCCTCTATATAATTTTGAACAAATGCGTCTATTCCCCACCAGAAACCATTGAATTCCCCACCAGTAGGGAATTCCCCACCGTTTGGGAACCACTGGTGTAGAGTAAAGATGTTTTGAAGAGTTTTAGTCACCATGATTAACTGAACATACTTGTATGCATTTGAGAGCTACAAAATTAAATCGTCGGAATATTTCTTCATCGGTGATGATACTGCTCAGTGAGGTTACGAGTTTTATGCAGTTCTAACTTTAATGTGAGCAAATCCCTAACACATTCTCAGTTGATTTAGCAGTCACATAAAGCAATAAAACAAAACCCAAAACAATTAACTTCCCCGTATTGCCAATAACAGAGGAGAATTCGGGATCCGTACATCGATCTCGAACCAAATGCCATGAGTAGTTATATAAATGTGCGGAATGTGCGCATGCAAGGATTATAATAAACAAACAAAGATTATCAATATAATAAGTAATTAAAGATTTACCTCATTCTCAGTTTTGCAGCAATACTCGAGGGGAATTCCCTTCTGACTGTGCGGCAATCAAAAAGGGGGAATAATTAACGTTAGAGAGAAAAAGAACAATGAATCCCGATTGACCTTTGTACTCTGGCCAGACACGAAACTTGGGATTTATTATAATACATTGTAATTTTACTGTATTTTTCCACGATCCACAGCTAACTTCGGTCGTACACGACGGAGCTTGATAATAGTTGCATGCCCTGACCTGTTGTCCCGTGGTCCAATTTCGTGGCTTGGGGATAATAGCCCGTCAAACTGGTTGACTTGTCGTTCCGTGGTTGATTCAATTTCGTGTACGGTTGGTCATAGGAATAAATGCCGGTCGTGACGTCAGTATAGTTTTCTCCTAATCCGTGAGATCCTGGTGCGTGTTTTAGATGTCAATAGGCTCGGCTGTACTACAAAGTGACGCTCGTGTCTGTCTCATACTGTCGTACTTGACGCCTTTGATTTGTTGTCGACTCAGACAATAACGAGAAATGTTCTGTTATGGTTATAAATATGCGTGTCATATCGAGAACAACAAGGAATGTCGTGTAGTGGAAATGCGTATTAGGCGCCCCAACATAGATTAACTTAAATAAAGTAACATTATGAATATAATAAGTAATTAAACAAATAGCTGATTCTCAATTTGGCTCGCATCAACGTGTTCCTCCGATATTACGTACCTAGTAATTGGTGCAAGCAACAACTGCTGTTCTACACCTTCACCTCGTTCTAGCGTCTTCATATAGGACAGACAGTCCCAACCAAACAATGTATTTATGATGGGTTCTTTTACTGCTTCACGTCTGGTCAAGCGTAATCATGCCGGTGTCTGTAAATTATATACAATTTACTGCGGCATATTAATTTTATATGCTGTACATGATGTACATTGTAGAACTTGAATCGATCTATTGGCGAACTAATGCTTTGCCCGTCTGTAACATACACATATCGATCACGAGCTCACCACGCAGTTGTCGTTCGAGGGCGACTAATTTCGCTGCAGACAATCACTTGCGTCCGCGTGTGCCGTAAAACATCCTCAACACCTGTTATGCCAACACCTCCACACATATTTACAATATCATACTAAGGATATATTGCTTCGGCAGCCACGCACTGTCGCTCGAAGTCGACAAATGTCGCTGCAGACAATCAGTTGTGTTCGCGTATGTGTCGTAAATATATCCTCAACACATGTTATGCCAACACCTCCGTCCTCCAAGTATATTTGCAGCATCATACTACGGATATATTGACTCGGCAGAGTGTTACCATCCGAGAATTGCTGTGTCACGCCTTCGAGCCTCACATTTTCCGTTCGAACTCGGTAACTGTGAGTACGATGTCAGATACAATTGTACAGTGGCGAATCGGGGTGGCTCGCTTCATTGGGGATCAGTGGACTGACCTTATTTGGCTGAAACGCGCTCGGTTTCGGTGATGCAATAATGGGAATGAATTGTGACGGATCAGACGTGATGCGATCTATAGCCTGCTTTCGGTGAGGTGTAAAGATGAGTGGGAGATTTTGAAGTCTGACTCCACCCCGACTCGGGTTGCCAAATCAAAGTCCAAAAAATCCGGTTGGCATGTAAAGTCCTGTTATTTCCACATGTTGTGAGGGCAAAATATAGCATAAATCCGACTCTCAAGGCCATTTGGCTGCATCCAGTCCGGCGATAGCTCGCTTCACCGGCGATCAGCTGACTGACCCTATTTTGCTCGGTTTCGGTGGTGTAATAATGGGAAATGAATTGTGACAGATCATACGTGATACAATCTAGTCTACCTTTGGTGAGGTGTAAAGATGAGTGAGATATTTCGAAATCCGAATCCACCCGCCCCCCGACTCTGGTGACCAAATTGGGGTTAATCCCGGCTGGTACGTAAAGTCCTGCTACTTCCACATATAGCGAGCGCAAATTAGAGGATAAATCTGACTCTCCAGGACACTTGACCGTATCGAGCCCTGGCTTCGCTAAAAACCGATGAAATTTGAGGTCTGGAAACTTTCAAGTGACCACCCCCCTTCCAGGCACGATAGTTCTACTATCTTTACACGATATGGAGATGCCGTTGCATATTCATTTGCGTACAGCGAAACCTTGTATCGACCCATTGGCGGAATTATGTTCAACTATACAGGTGTTATTAGTGCAATCAGGTTTAGCAGCACAAGAAGTATATTAGCAAAGGCCTATCCACCACAAAACGATAATACCTTTGCCCTACCAACAAACAAACAAACGAACAAACAAACTTGTCGTTCGAATACTTGTAATTTCAATGTGGTCAGATGTACGCAAATCAGCTGTGATCAATCGAGCGTGACAAAATCGATGTCAGTCATCAATCCGCCTGTTTGACAACACTCGCGTTTTCGGGTTGACAGCAACACAATGCGATACATTTGATGTCCCCATCGACCCTCCTATTTAATTGGGTTACCATAAGTCCTCATTCAAGGGAGCATATGTCCTCCTTTTCCCAGATATATCACCCCTTCGCCCGAATGTACTCTCTTTCTGTCAATTTGTCCTCATTGTTAGCTTAAAATATCCAAAAAACACCACGAGTAACGCAAAATGTGGGCCTAGATTACAAAAGTCGGGTATTTACGTAGCCAAATCGGAAAAATGACGCTATGATGGTATTGTGCATGCTATTACGTGGATACAGGGGCCTGTGTAAACATGTATATGTGAATAGTAAAAGCGCCCCAAACTACCATTACATGAAAAAGATCGAGCGCACTCGACCATGTCGGGGTATACCCACCTTTTTTTTTTTTTTTTTTTTTGAAGCTCAGTAGTTGCCAATAGACATCAGAATTGGATCAATTGTAATTTGTAATTGTAATTGAATGTAATTAATTACATTTTTCAATGTAATTGTAATGTAATTGTAATTGAAGCATTTTTATTTTGTGTAATTGTAATTGTAATTGTAATTTGACAAAAATTTTGCTCAATTACAATTTCGATTACATTAAATTGCTATTGAGACCTGACAAGCACATATAAAATAATTGACTTATAATGCATTCTCTTTAAATGTCGACAAGGAATTTGGTGGATCCATTCGCGGAAGCCCTTGACTGCGCCCTTGCGGGCGAAGTTTTTTTCTATTTTTACCGCTATGCTGGCCTAGGCTGCCATTGTATACAATTTTTAGATTACGAACCAACGGATGGATTCGCAACACGTGACTCACGATTGAATACGCCGAGAAGCGAACTGCTGAGCCGGCTAAAAGCAGCAGAATTGATAGTCCCATAGCTGGCGATCCAAGCGTCGAAATTTGATATGTATGGTCCTAATCGAAAGCTAGTGTCGCACTGATTCCGCAATAAAAGTATATTTTCAGGCAATGGTACCATCCCAAAATAGTCGTGAAAGTCTGGGAATCGGCATTGTTCTGAACAATCGCTAGGCGTAATTGGTAATTGTTGTGGTCATGCTGCTGCAGCGCTCTCACTTTTCAGAACAGTCGGCCTTAAACGGCTATTTTGGAGCAGTTACATTGCCCTGACGAGATTTTATTTTGTATTTTCGGAATTAGTACATCAATGGCTTACGATAAAGAACAGATGCATCGAATTTGGACGCATGGATCGCCAGCTCTAGGACCACAAAGTTTGCTGCTTTTAGCCGGCTCTGCAGTACGTTTGTCGGTGCATCCATCCGTGACTCACATCTTGGGCATCTATCTGTGGGTTGGCAATCTACAATACGATTTCAGATCACGATGCTGCATCGTTATTTCGCCTGGCTAACTAACCAGACCACTGGATATTATATAACGTCTTATCTGACAAAGCACGGTTTTGTTTTCACTCCTCATCCTAATTCCTACGTCCCTCGATAAAAATAATATTATTTCTTTAAATATATACTATATACGCAAATCCAACACGTGCATTAGGGTTGTTCAGAATTGACCGACTTTCAAAAAGTCTAGGTTTTCAGTCCGTTTCCCATGCCTTATACCTTGAAAACAAATTCTGGCAACTTTTTTTTGTAATTCATCCCCTGCATCCGTGAGCACATTGAGCTGGAAGAATAGCAGCTGAAAATAGGGGATTCCCCTAAAATCTGAGTGTCACGATTTTACCTAGCCTAGTTAAAGTGACATATAACATGGATTTATGCAGCTGTTGCGGTTTGGAGTGCTACAAAACCCCACTATATAAGGCATTCCTAGTTCTGGATATCATTTCCATGTCCCACACTGCCTTAGAACTGCTCAAAACTACCTAAAACTGATAGTCATTTTGTTGGATCACATATCCTACACCCCTCAAACCTACCCGGCTGTGTTCATCAATTTCCTGGATCCCCATGTGCAAGAATACAACTGTAAATGTAACATCCACTCACAGCTACATAATAAACATCACAGGAAACGAAAAAATAAGGCAAAGAAAGAGATCAACTTGGCAAAATATTACACAAATCAGGTGGATGAAATGGTTGCTTTCGAGAAATCTGCATATCTGTTCCGGTGATCTTCCACAGCTTGTAGGAGTCTCGCTCGCTGTTTTTTGTCATACGTTATGAACGCTGCATAGTCGGTATTCAATTTTACCATACGCTCTGCTGCATCATTAACTACTTCAACAGTATTCACAAATTCTTGAGCAGTCACGAAATCCGGATCAGTATGCCATTCCGAAACTGGAAGACTCAACCAATCATGTTCCACATGTATAGCATCAAATAGAAACCACGATTCTGGCCCAATCAAATCGACCATACTCATTGACTCAGAGACAGAGTCAGAGATCAGACTGAGAGGCATACCTCTGCGAAATTTTTCAGGGATTGGCATTTTCAGCAATTTAGCAGCCATCGCTTCCTTCAGTTTGTCAGGAATCTTTGGATTAGCCGAGAACATGGTAAATACCACCATTTCCTCAGTTAGATACCAATGATGTTTTCGCAATTTCTTGTATGCCACATCAGCAACAGTGAGATCGCATTATGAAAAGTTTTTCATGTCATGAAGGAATTTGAGATCATTCCAAGGTGCGTCACATGCACTACCAGTTTTCAACCAAGCTGGAACATAAAACAAAGCAATGAATGTATTGATTCGTTCCAACTTTTCAATGAACTCTTCAGAATAGTCCATTTGCTCACTCCACATGAACATTTTTTGACAGTACAGGACTTGACTCATCCATCTAGCGCTATGAGTAGCACCAGGCTTGCGAAAACGATGATCAACATATTTGTCATCCAAAATCGCCAAGGTGCCTGTTGCACATTCTCTGTAGTCATCTCTTATCAAGACTTCTTTCTGCTTTCCATCATTGGGTTTCATCAGTGGAATTATTTCTTGCTTTGCTTCATCAGCTTTCATCGCCAACCAGCTGCCTTCAATAAACTTCAGCGTTTTATAGCTTCTTGATTTATCAATATGTTTCCACTTCTTCTTGAAGGTATTAAAATCCGTGTTTTCAGGGCCTGTGGTTGTCGATCCAAACAAACACTTCCAAACCTCTCGAATGACCAGTTCATAAATATGATGGCGACAGGCATTGTAGAAAACTTTCCTGTTAATCAATTCTTCAAGAAACGGAACCGCACCTTTGTTTTTACCAGTGTTTGAGGATGTTGTGTCAAACACAAGAGCTCTTACAGATTTTGTTAAATTCCAAAGTTCCAGCAGTTCAAATGATGCATCAGCCTGTGCTTTTCCTGTAGCACTTTCCAGAGTTTGAATGCCAAGAAGTTTCCCTTTCTTAAATGCGCCGGAATACGCAGACGATGCGAGCACTGCCAAGGCCTCAAATTGATATCCTAGACCACTCTTAGTGAGCTTTCCATCCCAGTGCAATGCAATGTGCTCTGGTGGATTGGTGGATATTTTTTCAAAGATAGATTCGGAAATTTTCAAACGATTTGCAATGCGTCGTCGATAGGTCCCAGATCTTGAAAGATGGAAGTCATTAGGGTTGCCATCGCAAGCTTTAATCAGTGCTGCAGTTATCATGGTAGCAGCATTATCACTGACTTTCAAGCGATCAAAAACCTGGCATAGGTCTTCGTCGCTGAATAGGTTTACAGGAGCTTTTAGAGTCACAAATTTAGCGGAATGACCAGATGTCGACTGTGCAAGTTCAAAATCAGTGCTGTGAGAAGTGTCAGCTACCTGTGAAGATATAGATGAGCTCTCTGTAACTTCACCTTCGCTACTTGATGCTGGTGCACTCATGGTCCGTCTCTTTTGTTGCATGATTTTCGCTTTCAACACTTTATCTTTGCCATCGATCGTTGCTAATCTCGGACCTCTTTGATTCTGATAAAATGCTATGTCTTCACGTTTTTTATCGTCAGAAAGAAGTCTACTTGCTTCAATTGTCGCTATCGCGTCAGGGGCTCCTATATCCCATAGCTTACTCAGTTTGGCTTCAAAGTCGCTTTGTTTTTTTGATACATATTGCCGGCCTGCAGTTTTCTTTAGTGACAGCCATTGTTTCCATACTGTTTCCAATCTTTTAGTGGCATTGACTTTTGTGATAGTCTTTATGCCAGCAGTAACCAAAAACCGATCACTTCATCTACTGCGATCTGGATGTGTAACTTGACTGGTTCATTTTTTAAAAATGAATACTCTCTCAGGTGTAGCACATATTGCATAACTTGCCTCAGAGTGGGCAACTTCGATCCCGTAATGGCTTCCTCAGATGGCCCAACTAAGAAATGCTGCGTCTGCGTTCGTGTTCTTCTAGTTTTCTTCGGTACTGCTGCACTAGATGACGATTTTCTTTTTTTTCAGACATTTCGCACTACAGCTAATCCTAGAAAAACAGATATACATAAACTCAGTCAAGCAACAAAGAATAGTGGAAAACATTTCAGTTCTTTTAGAGTTTTAGGTCGAACACATACTGCATAACTTGCACAGGAGTAGCCAGATTAGATCCAGTTATAGATTATCGAAGATAGTTATTCCTAAATTGGAAAAACTCATACCAGTATATTGATATCTTGGGATATAACAAAAAATTTAGAGCAACCGACTGGCGGTTTTCCCCAGTCACTGGAATAGACATTTGCAAGCTTTGTTTCTATCCCAGTAAAAAGGAAAAGAGTATCAGGTCTATTATATCAAATAGTTGTATACTGCTATAATACTATGTTCACTAATCACGCGCTAAACTCGCTAATAGCATGAGTCAAAACGCCGCCTGATAAGTCCTGCACCTCAATCGTAAACACAGTCCATCAACAACAAAGCAGCAAGGCACCTGACTAATCAATGATCCCCGTTTCATAGCGGCGCTCAGCGCTTCATCAGCGCTAGAACATACGCGTCACGTCAATGAGAACACACGCCATTCCTGTCGAGTCACTGACAACGGGGGAATCCCCTAATTCCGAAGAAATTTTTAGGTGCATGAGAAAACGGCAATGTGCACACGGATGCAGGGGATGAATTACAAAAAAAAGTTGCCAGAATTTGTTTTTAAGGTATAAGGCATGGGAAACGGACTGAAAACCTAGACTTTTTGAAAGTCGGTCAATTCTGAACAACCCTAACGTGCATATGTTATAATACTTTTTCAACGACATACTGCACCCTATCCTTAATCCTAACCCATAGGAAATTAGGTAAATAATATTTTACATTTTCAATTACGTGAGCCATAATTACCAAGCATACAAAACACGCTTATATAACGTCACAATGACATCTCACGTAGCATACTATGTACGCACATAAACGCATTTATTACCACACAATCTGAACTAGACTTGAATTGTTGTTAAATACGACGCTACGGTTGTCAAG
Source organism: Botryllus schlosseri (assembly GCF_051294905.1). Classification (NCBI taxonomy): domain Eukaryota; kingdom Metazoa; phylum Chordata; class Ascidiacea; order Stolidobranchia; family Styelidae; genus Botryllus; species Botryllus schlosseri. Next base: position 24,872,699 of record NC_137247.1, on the reverse strand, counting down.
GAGCACGGTTGAATTTATGATTATTCAATTACATGTTCAACAGCAGCAATTGTAATTGTAATTGTAATGTAATTGAAGCATGCAAGGAGTAATTGTAATTGTAATTGTAATTTGATATTTTTAGCATGAAGTAATTGTAATTGTAATGTAATTGAAACATTCATGAAAGTAATTGTAATTGTAATTGAACTGAAATAATGTAATTGATCCAACTCTGATAGACATGCCATTATCCTCTTGGGATCAGGCTAGTTTGGTTCTCGGTTCGTTCGCATATACACCTGTTTAAGCAGGTTGTTGTCTGGTCTGGCATTTTTCATCATTGCTTCCCCATAACATACACATACATATACATACACATACTATAACATATATACATATATATATATACATGCGCACATACCCATACTTACCAGAGATGAGCATGGATTAGGATTAGGTTTTGAAAAAACAGGATTTGTGAAATTTTGTCGGATTTGGATTGGATTTGGATTAGATATTTTTTTCTGAACGGATTAGGATTTGGATTGGATTTACCTATTTTCTGGGAGATTGAAATGTCGTGTGGCGAATGGCGACAAACTTTATTCAGATCAGTTATTATTGTACTTATGGTTACTAAGTTATCTTGAATCATGTGAATCGTTGGTTGTGAAAGAAACTTTTCGAATCCCTCCATTGCATAAATTAGTATTTTTTTTTAATTTCCAGTTGGAATCGGATTAGGATTGGACATGGACTTGAATATGATAAAGTTATGGATTAGGATTAGGATTTGGATTTGAAGGTTCGGATTTGGATTGGATTAGGACATGAAAATTTCCAATCCGCTCATCTCTGATACTTACATACATATAATGGCCTCTTTATGGTTTCATGGGCTCGCTACATACACATATGCACGGAGGGGAGGATGCTGAGCGTTTACGCTAGTACAGTCAGGAGTCTATCTAAAATCCTTGGAAGTTGGCCTTTTAGGCGGAGTCTAGATCTTGCCGTGTTTAAGACACGTTTGGTTGTGGAGTTTATGTACTCGCTTGTGTCGCTTTCCATTTCATTCTTCACTTCCAATATAATTCGATTTTGTATTACTTTTTCTTTGTATATGGTCACGAGGAGTTTCGTGGCGAGATTGTTCTTGTCCCAGTTCTTTTCTGCAAGGAGTGCTCCGCTTAGGGATGTCCTAGCTCCCGTCGCTTGTCTCAGGGTTGTTTCTAGTCGATCAAGTATCTTACGAGCAACTTGGCATGTATATAGGATGTGATCTAGTGTCTCTTTTTTACATCCACATTGTCTGCATGATGTTATAGCAAGTTTCCCAGTTTTGTGTCCTAGTATGGTCTTTTGTTTTCTCTTCCAGCCGAATAGGTATCCGTCGCAGGCGATACGGTAAGTTGTTACTCTTTCTTTGTTTTTGATCAGGCCGGATATGTATCTGTTTTTCATTGCAAGTGATTTCCAATTGATTTCATTGTTTACTTGTTGGTCTGTATTCCCATGTGTATTTTTGATTTCATTGCATATATCTTTTAGTGACGCTGTTTGCCAGTCTTCTTGTTCCCAATTTAGCTTTTCGGCAATGCTTCTATTCATTTTCCATTGGTTTGATAGGAGTGTGCGGTGTGGCATGCTATTAGTAAAGAGTGTGTCGTTCCATTTTCTGATCGTGGGCCCAAGCTCGTATAGGGCGTAGAAGTGCCAATACTCCGTTGGATGTTCTATTCTCGACAGTTTTGATATTTTTTCCAGCTCACATGCCTTGGCCTGGCTTTGGGGGTGTAGGATGTTCATTCCGCCTTCCTCTGGTTTTCGTATGAGCGTTGTTCTTCTGATTATCTCTATTTGTTCAGGATGCCAAAGATATCTGAATATCGTTCTCATGAGGCGTGCTGTGAATTCTGGCGTGGGAGGTATGGTCCTTGCATGTAGGGTTATAATTGAGGAAGCGAAAGAGTTTATTACGTTCTTTTTTCCCATCCACATGAGCTGACGGTGGGAGTTGCTCATTAGCTTTCCTTCGATTTTCTTTATGACGCCCTTCCATGTTTCGTTTACCTGATCGTGTCCAAAGTGCTGTCCTAGTATCTTGATGCTTTTAACGAAGTTTCCTTTGAATTTTTGTTCTCTTATGTGGTCTAACGTGTTCCCGATGCACAGGATCTGAGTTTTTTCTTTGTTTATTTTTTGCCCTGTGGCTTTTTCGAGGTATTCAAATTCTTCGTACGCTCTCTCGATCGACTCCAGCTTTGTCGAGATGATGGTGAGGTCATCGGCGTATTGCTGTGTCTTCATATTGTGTTTGCCAATTTTACATCCTGTTATTTTTTTGTTCCCCAGAATTTTGATCATCAGGGGCTCCGCTGTCAGGGTGTAGAGATACATCGATAGTGGACATCCTTGTCTCAGCCCTTTTTGGATGGGGATTTTGTCTGTGATGAATCCGTTTATCCCGATGCAGCTTGGGGCATTGTCATATAGTTTTTTTTTTAATCAACTTTATTGTTTTGGTTCCGAAATTGAATTTTCCCAATATTTGGAATATATAGGGGGTGGGGGACACGGTCAAATGCCTTTTCCTGGTCAAAGTTTGCTATGATGATTGGCTGTTCCTTTTCTTTCTGGTATTCCATTACCGATTTTATATTTCGTAGTAGATCTGAGATTTGCCTCGATGGGACAGCGCATTTTTGTTGGGGGGATATTAGGTGGTCAATATTTTCTTTCAGTTACTATTTTCATCATGATCATATAGTCGACATTTGTCAGGGAGATAGGTCTCCAGTTCTTCAGCTTCTCGGGATCTCCCTTTTTGAATATGAGGTTTACCATTGAATCCGTCCATGTATTTGGCGTGCTGTTTAGGAGTAGAGCGTTGTTGTATAGTTGGACTAATTCATCCTTAATAAGGTTTGTTTGTTTGTTTTATTCGCACAACTTTGGCGCTTATCGCCTATAAGGTCATTTGCGCCCAGTACATCAATTTCAGTAATTTCAACGGTCTTCCTCGTCAGATTACGGACGACTTCCATGCACGCGCTCTTCCACCACCAGTCTCTCTCGATTTTCATGCGCCCGCAACTTAGTCTTTTTGATGCCATCTTTCGGGAGTTCGGCTCTCTCTTTCTCTGGGCTTTTCAAGGCGCTGTATATACAGCGGGATCGGCGATGAGGAGCCCAGATAAACCTTCGACACATAGAAACATGGCAGAGCCGAGACTCGAACCAGTAACCATTGGTGTCGTGACTGCAGTGTTTATCCAACTGCGCCACTCGCTTCCCCTATCCTTAATAAGGTAATAGAAGGTGGAGTAGAACTCTGACGATAGGCCGTCTGGCCCGGGAGACTTGGTCTTTTTGTTGTTGCTCGATTGCATATTTTATTTCCTCTTCTAGGATTGGCAGGTCTTGTTGCTCATGCTGTTCTTTACTTAGTTTTTTCTTTAGGAGTTCCACTAGTTTTTTTTGCATCTTGGCATTTGTATTTTCATTCATTTGCCAAAGTTCTTGGTAGAAGGAGTAGACCTCTTGTATTATTACTTCTTTGTTTTCTGTTATGGTCCCGGATCGTTTGTGTACTCGGGCGATTGATTTCCGTTGTTGCTTTGGTTTTAGTTTTTCGAAGAATTCACGGTTTGGCTTCTCGTCCTCCTCTAGCTCTTCCTTGTATAGCAGTTTCATTTGGTGGTGTAATTTGTCTTTTTCCATTTTCTTTAGGTTTTTTAGGATGGTTTGTCTCTCATTCGAGGGCAGGTTCTTTGAGGCGAGTAGTTGATGGAGTGTTTTCTCTTTTTCTTTTTGTTTTCGTTTTTCCTCTATCCCGAAGGAGATGGCAGTCTTTTTTATTTTTGTTTTAAAATCATCCCACCACTGTGCGTGGTTGGGGTATTCTACTTTCCTTAGCGCGGCTTCTTCATATTTTGATTCCAGTGTTTTCCTGAAGTGTTTATTTGTGTAGTGGGTTGTATTATTTTTCCAGTAGCCGCCGCCCCATTTCTCTGGGTCTTTTGGCTTTACGATGATTCTGAGGTAGTAGTTGTGGTCTGATATTCCGTTTATATGATGGTTGACTGATGTTCTCGAGTGGGCTATTTCTTGAGTAGTATAGACCCTGTCTATTCTTCTTGAGTTGTTATAGTTTGAATTTGTATACAATCTTGTAAATGGATAGTGCCATCTGTATAGGTCTATGATGTTTTTCTGCATTGTATATTCCTTCCAGATTTTTGCTGCTTCAGATAGTTTGAAGGCGTGATGTTTTTCGCAATCTTCTTTGGCCGTAATCATATTAAAGTCTCCCGCTATAATCATGTTTCCATGGTACTGTTGGAGGTTATGCGTTATTTCCTTGTAGAAGGTCTTTTTTTCTTTGTTATTGGCTGGCGCATATATATTTACTATGGTTAGTCTGACCTCGTCGTTGGCGCTGAGGCTTAGGGTCTGGACCCTGTCCGGCACAATGATTTGGTGGTCAAGGGTATAGTCTTTTTTACTTTTTCTTTTTTTATGAGGATGGTGGTTCCCTAGTAGTAGTATTTGTCTCCGGCCTGGTGTGGTTCTGAATTGAAGTTTTTGTAGTATAGGAGACCGTTATTATTAGCCCATAGTCTAAATTTCCTTTCATGTAGATTGTAGGCGGTGGACTTCTTGGACGCAGTATACGTCCGCTTTTGAGCTCGTCACGAAATGTCTAAATTCGTCCCAGCGTCTCTGTATACCGTTTACATTTATGGAGATTAGGTTACATCCAAGAACTCCTGTTTGTTGATTTGTTTCTTGTGGAGATTGGATGGGGGGTTGGCCTTCCATTTTAAAAGAGGGGGGTGCGTTGCTTTCTTCTTTCATTTCGCATGTTTTGATTTTTTTCTCATCTACTCTTTTTGTATTTTTTTTGTTTTTGTCGTTTTTACCTTCCTCGGGGCTGCTGTGGTAGGCTCTCTTTGGCCTTGGGCTATTTTGGGTTTTTTGTTCTAATGGGATAGGGATGCATTCTACATGCTTGAAGATCTGGACTTGGAAGGGTTCTGGTATCCCTTTAGGTACACTTGATACTCCTTTCCCTCGATCTCTGTTTCTTGGGGGGATTTTGGGGGTTCCGAGGAGTCAGATGGATCAGGATCATCCACTTCTGTGGGGGTTTTGTTCTCTGCTAAACCCTCTGAGCTCGGGTTTTCCTGATTGGAAGGGGGGTTTTCTTCAGACATCTCAAACATATCTGTTTCGGCGCTAATTTCGTCGGCAGAACTTTCTGTAAGTTCTGGTAGGATGTTTTTTTCATTGTTTTCTGTTTCTTGTTGTGTTTGTTCGGCGTTGCTTTCATCATGTTCCTCTGTATTTTCATCATTTTCTTCGATGGGGGGTGTGTTTTCTTGTTTGTTTTCTTCGTTTCTTTCGATCGTTTTTGTTTGTTTCACCTCGTGGGGTGTGGGATATTCCGTTATTAATTCTGGGCAGTTGGCCCTACGGTGTCCGGTTTGCTTACATTCAATGCAGACTGTCTGGTTTGTGCAGTTTCGTCCTGTGTGGGCTTTTTGTAAACAGCGGAAACACTCTGGCTCGTATTCTCCTGGTGGGAAGAATACTTTGCATGAGAGTCCTCTGATGTTGAAGAAAGGAGGAAGGTTTCCAGGCTTGTATTTTTGGATTAGGACTCGTCTGTATCCGTTATGGATTGTTGTTCCGCGGTGCATTATCTTTATTATTTTTGTGACCTTCCCACATCCGGTTCTTTCTACTATTTCTACGATTTCTCGATCTGTAGCTTCGGTAGGGATGGCCCGGATATTAATTGCTTGGTATGGCTCCTGAGCGTTTTCGAATTTGATTATTCCGTTCGGTGTTCTAATACCGTTTCGAGACACATCAAGGATTTTTTTTTTAATGTTTTGCGTGCTTTCCATGTCGAATATAGTAATGTTATAGGTTTTCAGTCCGATTTGATAGATGGATTCAATGTAGTCTGTTAGGTTTTTTATGGGGCGAAATTTAATATAGCGGAGTAGACATCTGTGATTAACAATCCGTCTGGAATTGTTACGTCCAGGGACCTTGGACGATGGGTGTATAGGTTTGAGGTTGCCATTTCCCGTGCGGGTGTTTAGTCCGCAGGTATATTCCCGTGCGGGGGTTTAGTCCGCAGGTATATGTCGTGTGCGGGTGTTTAGTCCGCAGGTATAAGTCTGGTGCGGGTTTTTAATCCGCAAGTTTGTGAATGGTGTGTCCTGCGGAGTTCTTGTCCGCAGGATGTACGCCGCGATAGAGGAGGTCTTGTCCTCTGATTACTTAAGTCCTAGGATTCTTAGAGTATCTTATGGACTAGTCGTCAAAGAAATCAGAGTCTTACTATAGAGTTTTGACATATGTCCTCTTCGCGGGTCTTTGGTTTTCTTTTAGACTTTGGGTGGCAATAGGCTTCCACTGGCAGCCCCTCTAGAGGGCAGCCAGTAGGAGAGGCTTGTTTGCGGCCCGTCGAGTCCTTTTTGCTTTGAATCTTCTCCGTGAGCAGATATCGATGTCTGTAGCGGCGGTCGGCGATGATCGGTGGTCAGCGGCGGCAGGCAGCAACCAGCGGCAGTCGCTCGGCGGTCTGTCGGCGATCGGTCGACGTCGATCGGCGGTCGGCGGCGGCAGGCAGCAGCCAGCGGCGGTCGCTCGACGGACGGTCGGCGGTCGGTCGGCGATGATCGGCGGTCGGCGGCGGCAGGCAGGAGCTGGCGGCGGTCGGTCGGTGTCTCTCTCTCGGTATTTGCTGAATGCTTTCAATTACAACCAAATACTCCAATCCTCCTTTCCTCCTTTCCCTCGTCCAGACATTTATCGCCTGGTGGTGGAAGACGTTTATTTGCAAAATGGACTGGGAGCAATACTACGCGAATAAATACACAGTGCAAACAGGCTTTCGGTACATTCGATAGTGCGCGTTCCCAAACTCATAGCTACGGGATATGGGGGAACCCGGGACATAACTTATTAGTAATTTCACCGGATGGCTTATTTTAACGCCGGTTCACATTTTGCACCCGCTTCACTGCTCCACACAAGGTGTAAACTCGAGTAAACATATTAATTTAGGCGTAGAGCACGCAGTGGGGTCCTTATAGATCACGTTCAACACTATATTGATGAGCACCCCAAAAACCAGCATAAATTTTAAAAGCATGAACGCACGCACCAACGAATATCAACGCTGACAAGAGAACGAACACCAATCAATTTAATGTCCAATTTGACAGTGGCTTCTCCGCTTTAGTAAGCCTACCAAAGCCATGAGGTCGTACAAATAATCCAGGCGTCAATTTCTGTTTTCTAAGCATGAGCGAGTGACCATTATTGCGACGGTGATGTGGTTTGTGTAAGTCTGGTAAGTCACAATATCTGTATCAAGTTGATTGTAGACAAAAAGACATATAAGTGTTCACTGCTGTTCACCGCTCAACTATACGAGAAGCATTGTTAATTACGCCGGAATTTGTGTACACTGATTAATTTTTTCCTATGTAATCGCCATCGATCACCAGTTTATGGTGGAAAAGACGTTCGTTGTATAAGCAGCTAAACACGATTCATTACTAATAATAATAAGCCCTCCCGGTTTATATTGGCTACTCCAATTGTGTAGTCACTTCAGTACCCGCACTAGGTGTCGGTAACGAATAAAAATATTAATTTAAACGTGTGGCACGCAGCGGGGGTCCTTGTGGATCGCGTTCAACACTGTGTGGACGGGTACCGCATCCCAATGGCTACATACGCTGTCATGTAACGCTGAGATAATAACGAAAAGATATGTCCCCCGCTGCGTTTTCGCACGTCATCGGGTTACGTCTGAGAAAAAAGCTACGTTTATCATATAGAAGGTGTGGTAAACGATCGGTTACGACCCCGGAATAGGATATCTTACATGCGTATTGTGTTGAACGCATCAAGGTCTAAATCAGCTGTCCCCGGGCTATTTATGACCACCCTAGTTGATAACGAAAATTTTAAAAAGCATGAAAGCACGTCCCAACGAATATCAAAACGCCAACAAGATAACGAACACCAATCAATTTATTCTCCGACTTGACAGCGGCTCCCCTCTGCTTTAGTAAGCTTATCAAAAAGAATGAGGTCGTACAAATAATCCAGGCGCCAATTTCTGCTTTCTACACACAAGCGAGTGATCATTATTGCGACGATGCGGCATTAGCAGTCCAAACAGTGAGATTGACTTGACTTACGCTCGCAGTGGCCTTGTGAGGACACCTCAATGCCTGCTTTCATGCTACGGGGAGAGAATAACAAAATAGCATGTTGGTGCCTGCCCTCACTGAAACACATAAAACAATATCACGTTTTGGTACCACCGGTTTTTCAAACTCTTTCAAATTGCAAGCCGCAGCCAGATGGACTCGACTGTCGAGTTGTCCTGAATCTGACACGTGTCAGCGGAAAACATCGCGGGTTATTTCCATATCTGTATATTATTTCTTCGGTTTGTGTGTCGTGGACTTGGGTGAGTAATGGTGTCACGCTACTGATTCGAGTACACGGTACTTGTGCTATATACTCAAGTCGTCTTAACTCACTCCTCAACCGTTTCAGGTGAAATTACTTAGTCTTTACACGTTTGACTTTAAAAAGCAGAAAGTAGTTTTTGTAATGAGTATATCTCACTTGTATAAAGTTATCAATCAGACCTACACCAGAATCCTACCTTTGAATAACAGGATTATGCGACACAGTAAGATAGACCCTACCCGTCTCTCGTAGGTCATCGTTTCGCGTTATTCATAGTCTTTTTGGGTATTTTAAGCTAAAACGGAAGATAAATTCACAAAAAAGAGTACATTTGTGCCAGGATATTTTCCTGGAGAAGGAGGACTTATGACAATCTCCCCTATTAGTATGAGGATCAATTGGACATCAAATATATCGCATTGCCCGTCAACATTACTGAATATACGAGTTTTCTCAAACAGCTGATAGGACTGACTTCGATCGCGTCACACTCGAATGATCACAGCTGATTTGAGTACATCACACCGAAATTACAAGCATTCGTACGACAAGTGGTGAGAGCCCGTAAGTGTGATCATCGTTTCCGTAGTAAAACAGAGTGATTTTGTCGAATACCCCTACCCATTTAGACCTAGTGTAAAAGACCATAGCTCCCGATCATCATGTTACAATACTAACAAACCCTACCGAAAGAGATGGTACGTAACAGTATCTTGTGTTCGATTAGCTTTTTCATAAAAATATGAAATCTACATAAATACATACCGTTGGAGTCGCTGAGGGGGTAAATTTGGTATCGTTGTGGGGTAGGATTTTATTCATCCTCAAATGACTACGTTCTTGTAGTGCTAAACCTGATTGCACTAACAACACATGCACAGCCCGCAAATAGGTGGATACAAAGTTTCTCTGCACGCAGAACTATTGTGCCTTGTATGGAGGTGATCACGAGCCGGTCTTTCCAAATATCTACTCAAAAGTGGTGGGGAGACTTGGCGTAGATCCATGGTCACTTCTACCCGATACTATTGCTCGAGGCAACCGCTGGGAATCAGACGGGCGAACCCCGTTTTCGATTGTGGTATGTATGCGTGGAAAAATACAGTACAATCACTAGGATTATATCACACCTCAAAATACTTTCGTGTCTAAACTTGCCGCATGGGTCAATCGAGGCGACTCACACAGATATTCCTAGTTTATCCTTGAGGGCTGTATTACTGGTTAGCTGTATATTTATGGATGATTGACGACCGCTAGCTGTCGCTATTGTATCATTTACATATGTGTTATACAAGGGGGCGGGCAACTCCTTCAGTCGGCGGGCCAGATATAAGAAAATTAAGTACTTGGCGGGCCGAATTGCTGAATCGATACATTATTCACCCATTGATCCCCATATATGAGGAATAAATCGTATTTAACCAATATATTTTAACGACCGCAATGTCACTGCAAAGCCATATCTCCCCGATAATAACGAAGACAATGTGGATTTGAGAACAGCCTTGTTATACCAGCACCGCCGTGTCTGCTTCTCTCTAATCAATTAACACACCGTGCAACCCATAAATAAGATTTACGAATTACTGGATCGCTTCGAAACTGTATTTTGGCTCGACAGTTTTATGGGGACCTACTCTTTATAATTAGGATAGAAAGCGATTTCACGATACCGACATTTCTTTGAAACTACTTCTACTTGAGCACTTCAAAGCTATATTCTGCTTTAGTCGAGTAACGGACGATGACGATATCACACGCATTCCAAAGTACATCTTGTGAGAATGATGTACCACCACCCCGGCTATTCTCGGTACGACATTGGATCATTTGGTTGTACTAAGGTAAGAAAGGAAATCCTAGGCACATCAAAAATTACCGACCGATAACATTATTAAATACGGATTACAAAATATTATCTAAAATACTAACCAGTAGAATGAAAAGCATACTACCGGATATCATAGACAACACCCAAAAATGCAGCATCGACAAGAGAAGCATTTTTGATGCGGCACTTAATCTGAAATCTGCAATAGATTATTCCAGAAAGAAGGAGATACCGGCAGTGATAGGCAGCGTAGACCAGGAGAAAGCGTTTGATAGGGTCAATCATGACTACCTATTATCGCTAATAAAATCCTGGGATTTGGGAGAAAACTTCTACAATTATATCAAACATACATATAATAACGCTAGAAGTCGAATCCAAATCAACGGAGCGAAAACTAACTCGGTGAAAATAAAAAGAGGCATTAGGCAAGGCTGCCCCATGAGCATGATGCTCTATGCAATGGCAACCGAACCATTAGCAAAGAAAATAATAAAAGACGAAGAAATTAGAGGAATTAGATTAGGCCAAGAAGTTTTGAAAATTCAGCAATACGCGGACGATTTAACGACGTTCACTCAATCGAAAAACTCACTTACTAAAATTATGAAACACCTGAAAGATTTTGAGAAAGCAACGGGACAAAGCATTAACGAAGAAAAAACTCAACTACTGCCACTAACAAGAGCGGCAGAAATTGAGCTCAAAAACTCAGTATTCGAGAATTTCACAAAAAATAGTATAAAGATATTGGGATATAAGTTTGGGAAAGATGAAAACAAAGAGTCGTGGAAAGAAAGAATAGATAAGATCGATAAAATATTAAATATGTACAAAACAAGACTGCTGACTTGGATAGGAAAAATACAAATCCTGAAAAGTCTTGCAACGTCTCAGATACTCTACACTGCTAGAGTACATAGACCTAACAATGAGAACATTAAAAAAATAGAGAGGAGTTTCTTCCAGTTCATGTATTATCCAGAAAAGATGGAAGTAATAGCTAGGAATCTCCTTATAAAAAGGAAACACGAAGGGGGACTGGCCATGCCATTCCCAAAATCGATCGTAGACACGTGCCAATTGATAAAAATTAAGGCCCTGTCGGAATTAGAAAACACATGCGAATTCTGGCATCAAGAAGCCTTATATCAATTAGGAACCAAAATTAAAGCCATCAACGCGGGACTGTACACAAACAGCATGCCGCATAATGATAGCCCAGATCAAGAATGGAGAAGAATAGTTGAAGACATGAAGAAAATAAGATGGTCAACCGAACAATGGATGGACGCCACTTTCAAAAACCTGTACATGAGATGTACAGAAAGTGTGGAGAAAAAATCACCATTCAGCCAAACGATGAAGTGGAAGGTATTGCAAGGAGAGGAGAGAGGACGTAATAACATACTTACCAACAAAGAGAAGATCATAAATTACAGACTAAATAACAAAGGATATATATTCGGCAAAGAAAAAAGAAGAAGAAATCTATGGAAAAGAAATGATATAACGTCTTGCAAGTTTTGCGGGAAAGATGAAGACGATATAGAACACGTCTTCACAAAATGTGCCTTCTCGCAAGAAGTCCTATGTAAGATGGAAAGCGAGAAAGGGATAAAATTACCGAGAAGAGAAGAACTACTTTACAGTCAAAAGAAAAAAAATAAGAACCAAATAATTCTTATCACGATATTTAAGAAAGTGATCCTGAGAACAAAACAAAAATGGGATATCGATAACGTCTCAATGATTAACCGACAACACTGGACGGAAAAGACTGTAAAAGAAATTCTCAAAAAATACGACGACAGAATCGACTTGATTGAAAAGGTCGAAGAAGAAAATACCTGGACGACCGATGAAGACGGACACACGATGACAAATTGACGACGATGGATGGAGACGAACGAGGCGAGTTGAGCGATGATGACGAGCATGGCGATGGAAATCTTGCAAGAATGATGATTTTGTGTATTTGTGTTTTTGCTTTTTTCACGCAATTTTTTAATAACTTGTATTGAGATTATATTTTGAATAAACTATGGTTGACTGTGGCCAACCACGATAAAAAAATAAGGTGGGTATACCCAGAGACAGAGAAGAGAACGAAAAGCCAACTAGGTACTTCTATCAGAAGCTAAAACAGAGGAAAGAGAAGGTTGCGCTAACCAGTGTGGTAGCACCTTCTGGAACAGCAACCAAGAACAAAGCTGAAACGTTAGAAGCAGTCGAAAATTTCTACACTAAACTGTGGGCCAAATCACACCAGGCACAGACTCATGTCCAGAAAGACTACCTGAAAGAAGTAGAAGGACTAGAAATCACAGAGGAAGAAAAAAAAACAGCTAGAATGTCAGGTAGACGAAAACGAGATTAAAAATATCCTCAACCAAATGGACAATGACAAGTCGCCAGGGTCTGACGGACTATCTAAGGAATTCTACCTGCAATACTGGAATATGATAAAACATGATTTATGTGAGGTAATAAACAATGCCTACCTTTTCGGTGGATTATGTAGCACCTGGAAAACGGGAATAACGACGATAATTTACAAAAAAGGCCAACCCACAGAATTAAAAAATTGGCGACCTATTACTTTACTAAACACAGACTACAAAATACTCACCGGACTGATTGCTAATATACTAAAACCCATACTACCAAATCTCATTCTTGAAACACAAAAATGTGCAATAAAAGATCGTCAAATCACGGATATTTTACGAAACACGCAAGCTGCAACAGAATACGCGAAAGAGAAAAAGAAGGAACTCCTGATAGTCAACTTAGATCAGGAAAAAGCTTTTGACCTGCTAAATCATGAATACCTTTTCAAAATTCTTGAAAGTTATCATTACCGGAAACATTAATGCGGCTGATTAAACACATCTATAACACCGCATCGAGTAGAGTTCTGGTAAATGGCGCAATGACACACCCCATAAAACTGGGTAGAGGGATACGGCAGGGGTGTCCTCTGAGCATGGCGCTATACGCCATTAGTTGTGACCCCCTAGCCAGGAAAATAACGAATAACGAAAAAATCCAACCCTTCAGAATCGGAAAAGCCACCATAAAAATCCAACAATATGCCGATGACATAACTTGCTTCCTTACCAACGAAAAAGACATTGGCCGCATATTCCAGGAATTCAACAAATTCGAAAGAGCAACAGGACAGAAACTAAATGCGGAAAAAACCGAAATCTTGCATATCAACCAGAATAAGTATTCGAGCCGAAACCCGATTTACGATAATAAGAAAAAACGAAGCATAAAAATATTAGGTCAACACTATGGAAAAAATCAGATTGAAGAAACCTGGAGCGAGAAAATTGCGAAAATCAAACGAACACTATATGGCTACCGTGATAGAAAACTGACATGGGTAGGAAAGCTTACGATCCTGAACTCCCTGGCATCAAGAGTAGTATAGTAGATCGCTCGTGATTTGCCATAGGGTTCTTATGGGCGGGGTGGCATGCTAACGAGAAACCGGGGGTGGCATGCTAACGTTTTCGTCTTATGGCGGGGTGGCATGCTAACGTTTTCGTCTTATGGGTGCGGTCGCATGATAACGCGAAACTCGTGGTGGCATGCTAACGTTTTCGGATATAGGCGGTGGTCCCATGCTAACGTGAAAACTCGTGGTGACATGCTAATGTTTTTGGTATACGTGCGGTGACATGCTAACGACGATAAATGTGTCTGTCGTGTATTCTTACGGGATCTGTGGTGATTCACCATGTGTTCTTACGGGTGCGGTCGTGATTCGCACTTTCAGGTATCTCTCGCGTGGTGTTGAATATGCACGAGTCACCAACAATAACCACGCGGACGGAAACGTGATTTGTTGTGAGGATTAAGCAGTGCGACCTATATTTCGAATGACCTGCGTGCTGAATTATTTCTCGTCCAGCCGCTACTATCGATTATTACACTAGACCGGTCAGTGTGAAATAGTTTGATCGTAAATTATGATATATGATGTAGTTTAGTCGTGTCAAATGACCGATCGTGTTCTCTTTCCTCGCTATTGATTGCTACCTGAATAATACTTTCGGCTTATTAACTGTTTCGCGCCTACAGAATAGTCTACTGTTCACAACCACAACAAGAATCACAAGTATACACATTTACACATTCGTTTATTACTCTGAAATCAAACTCTTCACAAAAGCACGTACAATCGTATCATTCACTTTTTTATCATCGCCAAAATTATCCAAGTATTCCTCGGTTGAAAACCCTTGAGCTCTTTTTATCAAGAATGCTATAGCATGATCTCCACACACATCCGAAGTTTTACTTTGTAACTGTTTCCCAGTCACAGAAAATTCATCCGGCTCCAGGAATCTGATTATCTGCGGTTTTAGCGGTCCGAAACCTAGCGAATCATGAAAATGAGTATCGTCATCTCTGTATATAGACACCCAGTGGGACCCGGGCAAACTCGACTCATCGTAATTAATGATGATAGCGAATTTTCTGCTAGTTGGTTTCTTTGGTAATTGGTCTACTGGATAAGTTCCTAGATATAGACTTCGCGTATCAGGATGGTTATAGAGAATATCACTAATCTCAGACAGAGCCGGCGTAGACGGTGATTCCAATACCAACAACATGCTAACACTCCAAATAGGTGTGAAATAGTTTGCAAAGCCCCGCAATCGCTGACAACATAATGTCTCGGTCATAGCCATCTTTTGCGACTTGGCGCTACAGACATCGATCGCTCAAGCGTTGAAATTTTCGTAAGCAGTTTGTCACAGAACCGGATTTCGCTGGTAAAATTTAATAAGTAACGAATAACAGAACCGTCGCAGCGGGTGATTGGAATACCGACAAATTATCACTTATTTCTGATCCAACCCTAATCCTTTGGGAAGTTGACGCTTATTCAAAAAGGTGTGAAATAATTGTAAAACCCTACGTCACTGACATGACAATGCATCAGACATAGCGATCTAGTTATAGCACGGGGCGGAATCCATTCGCGAGATGTTCTATAGGTAAATTGAGATAATCCGAGACCGAATATTTTGACTTTGGCGTAGTGTGAATTGAAATAGGATTGACAAACATGACTACCATCTTTCCAAGTACCATTTCGATATTATACACACATTGATTTGAAACAAGTAATGGAACATTACAACTCTATTCACGATCCGACTTTCGGTTTGTCAAAGAGACATTTTAACATCTTACCATACTCAAAAGAATTATTCATAATATTAACCGATGTTAAAAATATAGTTTTCACTTACTTGATTATATTACTACAACTTGTAAACTTTATTAATTCATCCTGGTGAACACGAATAGTGTTGCTCGCTTGTAATATTCACATATTGATCTGAATAATAACAACTCATGAGAACCTACAACTTTATTAACGAACTAGTTATTTTTTACGAAACTGGAAATGCAAACTTTATTCGTCTCGACATCTCAACATCTTACAACACTCGAAAGAGTCAATTATGAAAACACTGCCAAGTAAATCCGTTGTACTGTAAAAGCGATTGATAGTTTTCACGACGCGACAACTACAAATCAATGCTTGCGACTTGCGACTAACATTGAGTGTACGAGATTTGAATATACGAAAAATAACCGAGAATTAATTTTTCGCAGATGAATCCGTATACTTTAATGTAAGCTATCATAAGACAAGTAAGTCCTTTACGATGACATTGATTCACAATCCGATATTCTCATTATACACATTTTGAAATCCCATCATACCCATTTTCGAAATCAACTCTTAACGAAAATACGACTAGTCGTGGCAACTCGATTATAATCAAAGTAATTCATGATTATACAGATTGTATTACACCCAACACCAAAACAAAAAGACTTTTTAGTTGATTAAATTCATATCATTCGTCTTCAACTTGTGTCTTTTCTAGATTGCACGGACCAATTCGTTACGAGCGAGTTGCAACCAAAGTTAAGAAATCTTTGTGAAATCTTTGGATGAATATAGCTAACACAATCACTTATCGCTGTTTCAAGTATTTCACAGGTGTGTCGCCTATCTAAAAGTATGCATGCGTTCGATTCCCGTACCGACTGTCGCGGTATTTATGAATTAAGGTAAAGATGAAGCACCAGTGTCGTTGCTGTCGGAATTCGTGACGGTGAATTGAAACATACACGCATTACACAGTGTGAAAATATCACTTTGGATATCGAAGGGTGATTAATACTTAATCCGTCCACACTCTCTATAGAACGCGCTAAATGTAAAATATCGTGAGGTTACACTCTAACACTTTGATCATTACAAAAGCAAATTGGTATATGTTTGCTAGAAGCATCCTGTTCAACTAGAAGTGTCTAGTACACAACACTCGTAATATCAAAGAAATACTTGCTACACTGTAATTCACTTAACGTGTTTTGCATTGTTGTTCGTTTGTAGTATTGATTGTTTTTGAACCCCCAAATAATAATTCCCGACATGAAACCAAACCGCTGAAAGTCGTTACCATCACAACGAAACAATTTGTACGATGTTTGTCAAATGCATCCTATAGTTAGGCGTACTAGAATTATTTGTGTAACACATACGCCGACAATGCAATCGAAAATTTTTCCGTTGTCATTCGCTAAAGTAAATGTCATCACAATACTCATCAAGCTGTCATCTGTAAATCAAGATTACATCCAACTTGTAACTGTATCGTTTAACTACCGGGTTGCATCAGTTTGCTATTTTTGTCATTTAGTGACTGCTGAACATACCAAACGATACACATTCACTTACGAAATACTGTGTTGGTCGTAATTTCCATCATCGTGATAATCGAAGTACATTTGTTTCGAATTCGTAACAGCCGACTATGACACGACGATCTTTGGAAAAGTTATGCTTGGAAGATTGGTTGTATATCGCGAAAAATAATTACCACTCATATTGATACTGTTATCCCTTGTTCGGTATTTTCAAACGAGTAAAATTTATTACTTGAGTTACTCCGCTTACTATATTCAAATGTAAACACAGCTGTCTTTCAACATCACAAAGACATCGATATAAAGTATACAATCAAACGCAACAAGTTTTACTTTTGTAGGACACTAATTATTATTCCACGCATCTCATTTCATACTAAGTGTATATGAAAGATGTTCATGGTACACGAATATATTCGCTCATGCTACGAACATACGCAATGATTGGTGACGCTTTCACACTATTTCGATTTACTGTAACAAAAACAACAACAACAATTTTCACTCTCTTGACTTACGAAAACAACAGACGAACCTTCATTCAATATTTTGTTTTTGTCAACAAGTTACTTTTTCATGAGACCCCCACTACTCTTACAAAAGTACGAAAGATATTTACATCACACAAAGTAATCAACTTTACTCGATATTCTCACATTACGAAACTAAAGAATGGTTGGTTTGACTCTACAAACTGTTTCGTTACCTCAAGACCTTTATTGTCTGAATGGTTGTCCATGTGTCTTAAGAACCGAATAGTTCAACACAGCACTAGTACCAACAGAAACACCAGAGTTGTTTACACAAAAGTTTGTATGTGTACAGTATGCGAATACCATGTGCAAGTCCAGCACAATTGTGGTATCCACCCGAGTTTAGTTAACACAATTTACGACACCGAGGTCGCGTCATCTTTCGTAAAACAACAAACCAACCAAGCCTTCAGGATATGTCCATGTCATAGCAATAAATCAGCTACTCCATCAACAGAGTACATATGTTTTTAGTTACGGTGCTTACATCTTACACACAAATCAATCTACTTTGCTAACGAAAAGTGCTGAGTCATCACATGATTGCCCTCACAACAAAACAGCTAGAAGATATTATCATACAAAAATATTCCTAACCCTTTGCCCACCAGTGACAAATCATACAACAAACATTTTTTGTGAGTCGAATTGTTGTTCAGTGTCAAGTCTACCTGTTGAAACGTACATTAAAACAACACAGTCACAATTCAATTAAAACCACGAATCTATTTTCATTTCGTCACATACAGAAAAATAAATTTTCTTTCCCCAACACATACTTGTAACCAATCGCTTTCATTAAACACACAACTTCATAAAAGTATTTACTTTCTACAACATAGACATTCCGATGTAGTCAAGAAATATTTTTATTAATCAAAATCATCGATTTCTGTTCACGGCGTTAGTGTGTGCATGTCATAGCGGCGGGCCCCGTATTAAAACGGACACGACACGACTGAATGTAAGGGGGTAGTCTATCGCATCGATTTACATGTGGTCTTCTCTACGGTTTCAAAAAACGAATCATCCATTTTGCATTGATCGAGACCGAGCGAACCAGTTACATGTATTCGCGGTAATGATTTTGTTTGTCATATGCGAATGGTAGGGTTGCTACTCTGACAAATCAACATACAACAATCTTCTGACGATCATAATAGCAATTTCATTTTCCGCCCCTTCGTAATTGTATACGCACGAAAAGTATACGTTGAACACAAGATACCTACCCAAGTCAAAAATATCATACTGGTTTGGACAACTGACGTTTACCTGTGTAAAATTATCATTTTCACTTGGAGGTCCACCGTTACCTAACTAAAATACCATTGTCCTTTGGGGATTTATCGTTAACCCAGTGTAACAAACCCCTTTTCACTTGGAAATATATTTTTACCCTGGATAACAAACCCCTTTTCACTTGGAAATCTATTTTTTTTCCCTGGGTAACAAACCCCTTTTCACTTGGAAATCTATTTTTTCCCAGAGTAAGAAACCTTTTTCACTTGGAAATCTATTTTTTCCCTGGGTAACAAACCTTTTTCACTTGGAAATCTATTTTTTCCCTGGGTAACAAACCTTTTTCACTTGGAAATATATTTTTTCCCTGGGTAACAAACCTTTTTCACTTGGAAATATATTTTTTCCCCGGGTAACAAACCTTTTTCGCTTGGAAATATAATTTTCCCTGGGTTACAAACCTTTTTCACTTGGTGGTCCGTCGTTTACCCGAGTAAAAATATCATTTTCCTTTGGGGGATCTGGCGTTTACCCAGTGTAACAATACATTTTCTCTTGGTCATCTAGCTTTTCCTAGAGTAACAAAACCATTTTCATTTTGAAATATGACAAACACACCTGACAATTTGATATTTTTGTATATTGTTACAACGGATAGCGACAAAATATACACCAACAACAACTCCAATACATTTCTGTAATCACATATTCACTTGTGCTGATGCAACCCATCAAAATCATCGGTTACCCACATGCAATGTGCTCTTGTACACCGAAATACATGTTTTGGAAAATTGGACAATAGGCTTCGATAGTTCTGTGATGTCCGGGTTCGTGCTTTGGATTTTCCAGAGTCAAAATGTCTGAATAAAACACCTCCTTGACGATGGTTGGTATGTGGATAACGGTGTTCGGAAAACGGTTGGATTTATGTCACCCATCGCGATAACAACTCCAGGTCGAGTTTTCCTCCCGCACGTTTACTATATTGTGTCTTTATTGGTCAATGTATGTCTCGACATTCAGTTTGAAATCGGAAACCCTGATAAAGTACGTAACCGGATCCGGATATCAACTGTGAATCGATAAACCAATGAACAATATTCAAAGTAAACGTGTTACACCCTGTGTTTCCACGACAAAATACCATCCAGACATACGTCGCGCTTGTTTGCCCACACCAGTATACGCGCAAATGGAGGTGTGTGACATTGCATGCAATGTGTTGGTATACAAACATCGGGGAGTAATCCTTCGATCCACAGACATTATCATAGCCGGTAATTTTGATGCAGATCGAATGTCACCCGATAACAATACCAATAAGCCACATTGCAATGACTCTGAGTCCGCGCTATTACATCGATATTTCGACACCGTTCACTGATTTATTCGATGGTGTTATCGTGTTGTAACATTACAAGATAGTCATGATCCTATCTGTAGACGGACCACCCAGATCAATTGGATACATCGGTCAATATCCATCGCGTTGTCGACACCGAAGTTTTCTGCTGAGACTACAGCGTTTGATCTAGGTGAACTATCGAAGTACGGTGCTCGAAATGATTGCAATCAGTCTTTCAGTCACGATCAATGGATGTCGCTACTCCCACATAACGACTCCGGATAAATATCGTGCAAATGTCGGACTGATATTGTGATCCAATAAGGTATGTTTCTGTGGAATCTGCAATCGTACACCACAATAGAACACTACCTCGTGATTTCACACGCAATCATAAAACACACTTTCGTAAGGGTCTAGCTCGTCCGGTGACATTTCGAAACGGTCGTCACCACAAGAGATCGGGGTTGGTCTCGTCATATCGGAGCATTTTGAAACGACATCGTCACAAGTCTATTGACGTCGATTCAGTTGGTCATGTCAATCCGTTTCACAATCCACCGTTTTTCAACTCCCCGCACCATAGTGTTACGACACAGACAAGAAGCGTCGGTGGAAATAATAAAACACGGAAAGCACACTTTGGTGTTATTTGACATGGATTTTACACCAGACGAACCTCACATTCGAGCGATGTATTGGAATGGCGATTGTATTATTGATGTCCAGGGAAAAGAAATGTATCGATTTATCGGTTTCGTACATATCCAACAAAAACCAGGGTATATGATTGTGCATGGTTCGCATATTTGACTGTGATCACAATATTGGTATGTACTGTACAGTTCACTTTCACCATCGTGCGAATACCCATGTTACGGTTTCTATGTTTGTGTGTCTGTATGTCATGCTTCAGATTGACTCAGAGTCATTGCAATGTGGCTTATTGGTAATGTTATCGAGTGACATTCGATCTACATCAAAATTACCGGCTATGATAATGTCTGTGGATTGATGTTTGTATACCAACACATTGCATGCAATGTCACACACCTCCATTTGCGCGTATACTGGTGTGGGCAAACAAGCGCGACGTATGTCTGGATGGTATTTTGTCGTGGAAACACAGGGTGTAACACGTTTACTTTGAATATTGTTCATTGGTTTATCGATTCACAGTTGATATCCGGATCCGGTTACGTACTTTATCAGGGTTTCCGATTTCAAACTGAATGTCGAGACATACATTGACCAATAAAGACACAATATAGTAAACGTGCGGGAGGAAAACTCGACCTGGAGTTGTTATCGCGATGGGTGACATAAATCCAACCGTTTTCCGAACACCGTTATCCACATACCAACCATCGTCAAGGAGGTGTTTTATTCAGACATTTTGACTCTGGAAAATCCAAAGCACGAACCCGGACATCACAGAACTATCGAAGCCTATTGTCCAATTTTCCAAAACATGTATTTCGGTGTACAAGAGCACATTGCATGTGGGTAACCGATGATTTTGATGGGTTGCATCAGCACAAGTGAATATGTGATTACAGAAATGTATTGGAGTTGTTGTTGGTGTATATTTTGTCGCTATCCGTTGTAACAATATACAAAAATATCAAATTGTCAGGTGTGTTTGTCATATTTCAAAATGAAAATGGTTTTGTTACTCTAGGAAAAGCTAGATGACCAAGAGAAAATGTATTGTTACACTGGGTAAACGCCAGATCCCCCAAAGGAAAATGATATTTTTACTCGGGTAAACGACGGACCACCAAGTGAAAAAGGTTTGTAACCCAGGGAAAATTATATTTCCAAGCGAAAAAGGTTTGTTACCCGGGGAAAAAATATATTTCCAAGTGAAAAAGGTTTGTTACCCAGGGAAAAAATATATTTCCAAGTGAAAAAGGTTTGTTACCCAGGGAAAAAATAGATTTCCAAGTGAAAAAGGTTTGTTACCCAGGGAAAAAATAGATTTCCAAGTGAAAAAGGTTTCTTACTCTGGGAAAAAATAGATTTCCAAGTGAAAAGGGGTTTGTTACCCAGGGAAAAAAAATAGATTTCCAAGTGAAAAGGGGTTTGTTATCCAGGGTAAAAATATATTTCCAAGTGAAAAGGGGTTTGTTACACTGGGTTAACGATAAATCCCCAAAGGACAATGGTATTTTAGTTAGGTAACGGTGGACCTCCAAGTGAAAATGATAATTTTACACAGGTAAACGTCAGTTGTCCAAACCAGTATGATATTTTTGACTTGGGTAGGTATCTTGTGTTCAACGTATACTTTTCGTGCGTATACAATTACGAAGGGGCGGAAAATGAAATTGCTATTATGATCGTCAGAAGATTGTTGTATGTTGATTTGTCAGAGTAGCAACCCTACCATTCGCATATGACAAACAAAATCATTACCGCGAATACATGTAACTGGTTCGCTCGGTCTCGATCAATGCAAAATGGATGATTCGTTTTTTGAAACCGTAGAGAAGACCACATGTAAATCGATGCGATAGACTACCCCCTTACATTCAGTCGTGTCGTGTCCGTTTTAATACGGGGCCCGCCGCTATGACATGCACACACTAACGCCGTGAACAGAAATCGATGATTTTGATTAATAAAAATATTTCTTGACTACATCGGAATGTCTATGTTGTAGAAAGTAAATACTTTTATGAAGTTGTGTGTTTAATGAAAGCGATTGGTTACAAGTATGTGTTGGGGAAAGAAAATTTATTTTTCTGTATGTGACGAAATGAAAATAGATTCGTGGTTTTAATTGAATTGTGACTGTGTTGTTTTAATGTACGTTTCAACAGGTAGACTTGACACTGAACAACAATTCGACTCACAAAAAATGTTTGTTGTATGATTTGTCACTGGTGGGCAAAGGGTTAGGAATATTTTTGTATGATAATATCTTCTAGCTGTTTTGTTGTGAGGGCAATCATGTGATGACTCAGCACTTTTCGTTAGCAAAGTAGATTGATTTGTGTGTAAGATGTAAGCACCGTAACTAAAAACATATGTACTCTGTTGATGGAGTAGCTGATTTATTGCTATGACATGGACATATCCTGAAGGCTTGGTTGGTTTGTTGTTTTACGAAAGATGACGCGACCTCGGTGTCGTAAATTGTGTTAACTAAACTCGGGTGGATACCACAATTGTGCTGGACTTGCACATGGTATTCGCATACTGTACACATACAAACTTTTGTGTAAACAACTCTGGTGTTTCTGTTGGTACTAGTGCTGTGTTGAACTATTCGGTTCTTAAGACACATGGACAACCATTCAGACAATAAAGGTCTTGAGGTAACGAAACAGTTTGTAGAGTCAAACCAACCATTCTTTAGTTTCGTAATGTGAGAATATCGAGTAAAGTTGATTACTTTGTGTGATGTAAATATCTTTCGTACTTTTGTAAGAGTAGTGGGGGTCTCATGAAAAAGTAACTTGTTGACAAAAACAAAATATTGAATGAAGGTTCGTCTGTTGTTTTCGTAAGTCAAGAGAGTGAAAATTGTTGTTGTTGTTTTTGTTACAGTAAATCGAAATAGTGTGAAAGCGTCACCAATCATTGCGTATGTTCGTAGCATGAGCGAATATATTCGTGTACCATGAACATCTTTCATATACACTTAGTATGAAATGAGATGCGTGGAATAATAATTAGTGTCCTACAAAAGTAAAACTTGTTGCGTTTGATTGTATACTTTATATCGATGTCTTTGTGATGTTGAAAGACAGCTGTGTTTACATTTGAATATAGTAAGCGGAGTAACTCAAGTAATAAATTTTACTCGTTTGAAAATACCGAACAAGGGATAACAGTATCAATATGAGTGGTAATTATTTTTCGCGATATACAACCAATCTTCCAAGCATAACTTTTCCAAAGATCGTCGTGTCATAGTCGGCTGTTACGAATTCGAAACAAATGTACTTCGATTATCACGATGATGGAAATTACGACCAACACAGTATTTCGTAAGTGAATGTGTATCGTTTGGTATGTTCAGCAGTCACTAAATGACAAAAATAGCAAACTGATGCAACCCGGTAGTTAAACGATACAGTTACAAGTTGGATGTAATCTTGATTTACAGATGACAGCTTGATGAGTATTGTGATGACATTTACTTTAGCGAATGACAACGGAAAAATTTTCGATTGCATTGTCGGCGTATGTGTTACACAAATAATTCTAGTACGCCTAACTATAGGATGCATTTGACAAACATCGTACAAATTGTTTCGTTGTGATGGTAACGACTTTCAGCGGTTTGGTTTCATGTCGGGAATTATTATTTGGGGGTTCAAAAACAATCAATACTACAAACGAACAACAATGCAAAACACGTTAAGTGAATTACAGTGTAGCAAGTATTTCTTTGATATTACGAGTGTTGTGTACTAGACACTTCTAGTTGAACAGGATGCTTCTAGCAAACATATACCAATTTGCTTTTGTAATGATCAAAGTGTTAGAGTGTAACCTCACGATATTTTACATTTAGCGCGTTCTATAGAGAGTGTGGACGGATTAAGTATTAATCACCCTTCGATATCCAAAGTGATATTTTCACACTGTGTAATGCGTGTATGTTTCAATTCACCGTCACGAATTCCGACAGCAACGACACTGGTGCTTCATCTTTACCTTAATTCATAAATACCGCGACAGTCGGTACGGGAATCGAACGCATGCATACTTTTAGATAGGCGACACACCTGTGAAATACTTGAAACAGCGATAAGTGATTGTGTTAGCTATATTCATCCAAAGATTTCACAAAGATTTCTTAACTTTGGTTGCAACTCGCTCGTAACGAATTGGTCCGTGCAATCTAGAAAAGACACAAGTTGAAGACGAATGATATGAATTTAATCAACTAAAAAGTCTTTTTGTTTTGGTGTTGGGTGTAATACAATCTGTATAATCATGAATTACTTTGATTATAATCGAGTTGCCACGACTAGTCGTATTTTCGTTAAGAGTTGATTTCGAAAATGGGTATGATGGGATTTCAAAATGTGTATAATGAGAATATCGGATTGTGAATCAATGTCATCGTAAAGGACTTACTTGTCTTATGATAGCTTACATTAAAGTATACGGATTCATCTGCGAAAAATTAATTCTCGGTTATTTTTCGTATATTCAAATCTCGTACACTCAATGTTAGTCGCAAGTCGCAAGCATTGATTTGTAGTTGTCGCGTCGTGAAAACTATCAATCGCTTTTACAGTACAACGGATTTACTTGGCAGTGTTTTCATAATTGACTCTTTCGAGTGTTGTAAGATGTTGAGATGTCGAGACGAATAAAGTTTGCATTTCCAGTTTCGTAAAAAATAACTAGTTCGTTAATAAAGTTGTAGGTTCTCATGAGTTGTTATTATTCAGATCAATATGTGAATATTACAAGCGAGCAACACTATTCGTGTTCACCAGGATGAATTAATAAAGTTTACAAGTTGTAGTAATATAATCAAGTAAGTGAAAACTATATTTTTAACATCGGTTAATATTATGAATAATTCTTTTGAGTATGGTAAGATGTTAAAATGTCTCTTTGACAAACCGAAAGTCGGATCGTGAATAGAGTTGTAATGTTCCATTACTTGTTTCAAATCAATGTGTGTATAATATCGAAATGGTACTTGGAAAGATGGTAGTCATGTTTGTCAATCCTATTTCAATTCACACTACGCCAAAGTCAAAATATTCGGTCTCGGATTATCTCAATTTACCTATAGAACATCTCGCGAATGGATTCCGCCCCGTGCTATAACTAGATCGCTATGTCTGATGCATTGTCATGTCAGTGACGTAGGGTTTTACAATTATTTCACACCTTTTTGAATAAGCGTCAACTTCCCAAAGGATTAGGGTTGGATCAGAAATAAGTGATAATTTGTCGGTATTCCAATCACCCGCTGCGACGGTTCTGTTATTCGTTACTTATTAAATTTTACCAGCGAAATCCGGTTCTGTGACAAACTGCTTACGAAAATTTCAACGCTTGAGCGATCGATGTCTGTAGCGCCAAGTCGCAAAAGATGGCTATGACCGAGACATTATGTTGTCAGCGATTGCGGGGCTTTGCAAACTATTTCACACCTATTTGGAGTGTTAGCATGTTGTTGGTATTGGAATCACCGTCTACGCCGGCTCTGTCTGAGATTAGTGATATTCTCTATAACCATCCTGATACGCGAAGTCTATATCTAGGAACTTATCCAGTAGACCAATTACCAAAGAAACCAACTAGCAGAAAATTCGCTATCATCATTAATTACGATGAGTCGAGTTTGCCCGGGTCCCACTGGGTGTCTATATACAGAGATGACGATACTCATTTTCATGATTCGCTAGGTTTCGGACCGCTAAAACCGCAGATAATCAGATTCCTGGAGCCGGATGAATTTTCTGTGACTGGGAAACAGTTACAAAGTAAAACTTCGGATGTGTGTGGAGATCATGCTATAGCATTCTTGATAAAAAGAGCTCAAGGGTTTTCAACCGAGGAATACTTGGATAATTTTGGCGATGATAAAAAAGTGAATGATACGATTGTACGTGCTTTTGTGAAGAGTTTGATTTCAGAGTAATAAACGAATGTGTAAATGTGTATACTTGTGATTCTTGTTGTGGTTGTGAACAGTAGACTATTCTGTAGGCGCGAAACAGTTAATAAGCCGAAAGTATTATTCAGGTAGCAATCAATAGCGAGGAAAGAGAACACGATCGGTCATTTGACACGACTAAACTACATCATATATCATAATTTACGATCAAACTATTTCACACTGACCGGTCTAGTGTAATAATTGATAGTAGCGGCTGGACGAGAAATAATTCAGCACGCAGGTCATTCGAAATATAGGTCGCACTGCTTAATCCTCACAACAAATCACGTTTCCGTCCGCGTGGTTATTGTTGGTGACTCGTGCATATTCAACACCACGCGAGAGATACCTGAAAGTGCGAATCACGACCGCACCCGTAAGAACACATGGTGAATCACCACAGATCCCGTAAGAATACACGACAGACACATTTATCGTCGTTAGCATGTCACCGCACGTATACCAAAAACATTAGCATGTCACCACGAGTTTTCACGTTAGCATGGGACCACCGCCTATATCCGAAAACGTTAGCATGCCACCACGAGTTTCGCGTTATCATGCGACCGCACCCATAAGACGAAAACGTTAGCATGCCACCCCGCCATAAGACGAAAACGTTAGCATGCCACCCCCGGTTTCTCGTTAGCATGCCACCCCGCCCATAAGAACCCTATGGCAAATCACGAGCGATCTACTATACTACTATCAAGCCAGAACATATATAATGCGAGGGTAATAACAGCACCCAGAGAAATAAAAAAAGAGCTAGAAAAGCTATATTACAACTTTTTATGGCACCCCCAAAAGATGGAAGCAATAGCCAGACGAACGCTTATTGCAGAAAAAAAGAGAGGGGGGGTCGCAATGCCGGACGTGGAATCAAAGTTCAAAGCGTGTGAACTTGAAAAAATTGTCGCGCTGAAAAAATTGGATCAACCGAAGGAGATATGGCATCAACATGCCATATACGAAATCGGCACAAAATTGAAACAAATTAACCCCGTGCTCTATAATAACTCTGAGCCGCATAAATTCCCGACACCCAAAAACTGGGTGGAAAACCTGGAATTAACAAAAAAAATAAAACTCACAAACGATGAATGGGAAGTCGCATCTCACAAAACGCTATACAAAGAAGTCAAGAAACTGAAAGAAAACAATCCAAATATTAAAACAAAAAACGGAGACGAAATCAACTGGAATAAAATTTGGCAATCGAAACATATGGGACATAAAGTAATAACCAACGAGGAAATAATTATAAACTACAAAGTAGTCCACGAAGGATTCATATTTGGGGCAAAACGGAAAAGCAGAAACTTGACCCATGACAAAGATAATAAACCGCTCAATCTTAATTGCAAATTTTGCAATAACGAAAAAGAAGACATAAGACACATACTAACAGAATGTAAATATACAAACGAAATTAAACTCCATGTTGAAAGAGCGCTCGGAATAACAATAAACGAAAATAACATACTCTACAACCATAAAACGGCGAAATTAATGTGGATAATACTATCCATATTAAAGAAGGTTGTGATAAAATTCAAAATCGCTCTAGATATTGATAATAGAAAAGCAGGAGAGGAAAAACTTGGAAGAAAGATCCTGGAAAAATTCATTACCAGAATGAAAAGAGTACCAGAAAATGAAAACATCAGCGAAATTATCGCAAAAACTGACGGATACCTACAAATTCTGTAGAATTTTTTTAAAAGTAAAACCATTGAGATTACAGTGGGGGGAGTAAAACATGAGTATAGCAGTAAAATAGAGAAGCTAAAAAGAATGAGAGAAATCGTTTTATCAAGTTGAACCATTTAATCACCTAAGTTGGAAAATATAAAAAACAAACTAAAAAAAGAAAGAAAAAAAATGGGTATACCCCGACATGGTCGAGTGCGCTCGATCTTTTTCATGTAATGGTAGTTTGGGGCGCTTTTACTATTCACATATACATGTTTACACAGGCCCCCGTATCCACGTAATAGCATGCACAATACCATCATAGCGTCATTTTTCCGATTTGGCTACGTAAATACCCGACTTTTGTAATCTAGGCCCACATTTTGCGTTACTCGTGGTGTTTTTTGGATATTTTAAGCTAACAAGGAGGACAGATTGACAGAAAGAGAGTACATTCGGGCGAAGGGGTGATATATCTGGGAAAAGGAGGACATATGCTCCCTTGAATGAGGACTTATGGTAACCCTATTAAATAGGAGGGTCGATGGGGACATCAAATGTATCGCATTGTGTTGCTGTCAACCCGAAAACGCGAGTGTTGTCAAACAGGCGGATTGATGACTGACATCGATTTTGTCACGCTCGATTGATCACAGCTGATTTGCGTACATCTGACCACATTGAAATTACAAGTATTCGAACGACAAGTTTGTTTGTTTGTTTGTTTGTTGGTAGGGTAAAGGTATTATCGTTTTGTGGTGGATAGGCCTTTGCTAATATACTTCCTGTGGTGCTAAACCTGATTGCACTAATAACACCTGTATAGTTGAACATAATTCCGCCAATGGGTCGATACAATATTTCGCTGTACGCAAATGAATATGCAACGGCATCTCCATATCGTGTAAAGATAGCAGAACTATCGTGCCTGGAAGGGGGGTGGTCACTTGAAAGTTTCCAGACCTCAAATTCCATCGGTTTTTAGCGAAGCCAGGGCTCGATACGGTCAAGTGTCCTGGAGAGTCAGATTTATCCTCTAATTTGCGCTCGCTATATGTGGAAGTAGCAGGACTTTACGTACCAGCCGGGATTAACCCCAATTTGGCCACCTGAGTCGGGGGGCGGGTGGATTCGGATTTCGAAATATCTCACTCATCTTTACACCTCACCAAAGGTAGACTAGATTGTATCACGTATGATCTGTCACAATTCATTTCCCATTATTACACCACCGAAACCGAGCAAAATAGGGTCAGTCAGCTGATCGCCGGTGAAGCGAGCTATCGCCGGACCGGATGCAGCCAAATGGCCTTGAGAGTCGGATTTATGCTATATTTTGCCCTCACAACATGTGGAAATAACAGGACTTTACATGCCAACCGGATTTTTTGGACTTTGATTTGGCAACCCGAGTCGGGGTGGAGTCAGACTTCAAAATCTCCCACTCGTCTTTACACCTCACCGAAAGCAGGCTATAGATCGCATCACGTCTGATCCGTCACAATTCATTCCCATTATTGCATCACCGAAACCGAGCGCGTTTCAGCCAAATAAGGTCAGTCCACTGATCCCCAATGAAGCGAGCCACCCCGATTCGCCACTGTACAATTGTATCTGACATCGTACTCACAGTTACCGAGTTCGAACGGAAAATGTGAGGCTCGAAGGCGTGACACAGCAATTCTCGGATGGTAACACTCTGCCGAGTCAATATATCAGTAGTATGATGCTGCAAATATACTTGGAGGACGGAGGTGTTGGCATAACATGTGTTGAGGATATATTTACGACACATACGCGAACACAACTGATTGTCTGCAGCGACATTTGTCGACTTCGAGCGACAGTGCGTGGCTGCCGAAGCAATATATCCTTAGTATGATATTGTAAATATGTGTGGAGGTGTTGGCATAACAGGTGTTGAGGATGTTTTACGGCACACGCGGACGCAAGTGATTGTCTGCAGTGAAATTAGTCGCCCTCGAACGACAACTGCGTGGTGAGCTCGTGATCGATATGTGTATGTTACAGACGGGCAAAGCATTAGTTCGCCAATAGATCGATTCAAGTTCTACAATGTACATCATGTACAGCATATAAAATTAATATGCCGCGGTAAATTGTATATCATTTACAGACACCGGCATGATTACGCTTGACCAGACGTGAAGCAGTAAAAGAATCCATCATAAATACATTAATGTATTAACAATTGTTTGGTTGGGACTGTCTGTCCTATATGAAGACGCTAGAACGAGGTGAAGGTGTAGAACAGCAGTTGTTGCTTGCACCAATTACTAGGTACGTAATATCGGAGGAACACGTTGATGCGAGCCAAATTGAGAATCAGCTATTTGTTTAATTACTTATTATATTCATAATGTTACTTTATTTAAGTTAATCTATGTTGGGGCGCCTAATACGCATTTCCACTACACGACATTCCTTGTTGTTCTCGATATGACACGCATATTTATAACCATAACAGAACATTTCTCGTTATTGTCTGGGTCGACAACAAATCAAAGGCGTCCAGTACGACAGTATGAGACAGACACAAGCGTCACTTTGTAGTACAGCCGAGCCTATTGACATCTAAAACACGCACCAGGATCTCACGGATTAGGAGAAAACTATACCGACGTCACGACCGGCAATTATTCCTATGACCCACCGTACACGAAATTGAATCAACCACGGAACGACAAGTCAACCAGTTTGACGGGCTATTGTCCCCAAGCCACGAAATTGGACCACGGGACAACAGGTCAGGGCATGCAACTATTATCAAGCTCCGTCGTGTACGACCGAAGTCAGCTGTGGATCGTGGAAAAATACAGTAAAATTACAATGTATTATAATAAATCCCAAGTTTCGTGTCTGGCCAGAGTACAAAGGTCAATCGGGATTCATTGTTCTTTTTCTCTCTAACGTTAATTATTCCCCCTTTTTGATTGTTGCACAGTCAGAATGGAATTCTCCTTGAGTATTGCTGCAAAACTGAGAATGAGGTAAATCTTTAATTACTTATTATATTGATAATCTTTGTTTGTTTATTATAATCCTTGCATGCGCACATTCCGCACATTTATATAACTACTGCCATGAGCCCGTAGGCCTTACCCGATGGTTCTTGTTATAACAACAACCTGGATTTGATGCCCGAAAATATAACATACAATTATACCGTTAATTAGTCGAGCGGTATAATGGTGAAGTCCCAACCCAACACTGGACTTCGGCTACTTACCCATTGTTTTTACTACAGTCAATAAAATAGGGGGCGCCAGACCCAAGCCATTTTTGAAAGGGGGCGCTGGAGGAAAAAGGTTAAGAACCACTGCATTACATGGTCTGTCTGTGATTCAAATTGTCACGGGATACCTTTATAAATCTTTGATTCGTAAAGAAAGTCAATCAGTGCCTGTGCCTACTATGAGTCACCATCATCCATAAAGGATGAACGGGTATGTAAAAAAAGAATGCCGTAAGCTGAAATTCAAAGATGGCTCGGAGCACTAAATATTTGTTTACCGAAGTCATGGATAAAGCCACCTTCTTAGTAGTTAGTGCCGAGCATGTCGCCATGTTTAAGGAGTATAATCTAAGTC
The DNA here is from genome assembly GCF_051294905.1 of Botryllus schlosseri. Taxonomy (NCBI): domain Eukaryota; kingdom Metazoa; phylum Chordata; class Ascidiacea; order Stolidobranchia; family Styelidae; genus Botryllus; species Botryllus schlosseri. The sequence continues at coordinate 24,840,544 of NC_137247.1, read as the reverse complement.
GGTCTTATGACAAAAACACGAAGACATGCACTCGCTCAGGGGAGGACGAATTTCAGAAGAACTGCAAGCTTTGCTTAACAACAAGACTATTTCACCAAGCTGCACACTGCTCAGAAGGCAACGAGCTTGGTAGTATCCCAAATATATTTTAATGTCTATATAGAAAACCGGTAATTAACGGTCCCTTTCTCATTCCCTAACATATACACATCCACTATGCAGCCTTTATTAGCTAACAGCGTAATACACTGCTTCATAGAAATACAATAAATATGCTTGAGAATACAGCTTTTTTTGCCGCGGCCCGCCAACGTATTTTCTGCTTCTCATTTGGCCCGGGGAGGAATAGAATTGCCCACCATGGTTTATAACTACACGTCCCTGAATTTGGAATACAGATTATACCTACCAAAGTATACCAGGCAGGTCTGATTCATAAATTTCTCAATACAAATATAGTCGAATACACCAATCGCACATTGCATATACATATATTTAATATGTTGGAAATACTGACATATCTCAGTTTCTATCATAGTTTCTATGATTTTCTATTCCATGCATAGCTGGCAAGACTTACTTTATGGGATCGAATTATGCTGCCGAATGTTTATGGTGACTTAACAAAAATGATCAAAGTCACCAATTGCAAGCAAATGGAATTTGTAAACTGTGATTTGACAAAGGAAAAGTTGGCGTATTTCCGGATTGAGTGCATGGACAACCCAATTAAGGTAAGTCGACTGGTTTGGTGATAAGAGATTTCACCACTATTTCCCATTTGACACGTAATAGATAGTAGTATAGTAGATCGGTCGCGAATCGCCATAGGGCTCTTATGGGCGGGGTGGCATGCTAACGAGAAACCGGGGGTGGCATGCTAACGTTTTCGTCTTATGGCGGGGTGGCATGCTAACGTTTTCGTCTTATGGCGGGGGTGGCATGCTAACGTTTTCGTCTTATGGCGGGGGTGGCATGCTAACGTTTTCGTCTTATGGGCGGGGTGGCATGTCGCCTGGAAACCCGGGGTGGCATATCGCGCTTTTAGACCCCCCTCTCGGTCGCACATCGCCATTGGTTCTTATGGGTGCGCTCGCATGTCGCACTTTCCGGTATAGGCATCTCTCACACATCGCATGGAAAACTCGTGTTGGCATATCGCGCTTTCAGACCCCCTATCGCTCGTGATGTGCCATTGTTTCTTACGGGATCTCTGGTGGTGTACCATTGGTTCTTATGGGATCTCTGGTGATTTACCATGTGTTCTTATGGGTGCGGTCATGATTCGCCCTTTCAGGTATAGGCTGCGTCGGTGACTCGCCGCGAAAACTCGTGTTGGTGACTCGCCTTTTTTGCTATAGGCGGTGGCGGTGATTCGCCTGTCGTGTATTCTTACGGGATCTCTGGTGATTTACCATGTGTTCTTACGGGTGTGGCGGTGATTCGTACTTTCAGGTATCTCTCGCGTGGTGTTGAATAGTCACCAACAATAACCGCACAAACGGAAACGTGGCTTGTAAGAGGATTTACGCAGTGCGTGCGACAGACGGTGATTCGAATATCAACAATAGTCGCGTTCGCAAACTAACACTTCAAAAAGATGTGAAATATTTGTAAAATCCTACGATCGCTCACAAGATACCACTTCCGGCATATCAATCTATCACTCAATACACAACCGAAGTTGAATTGTAATTGAATGCGTAAATTTATCACCTCGACATCAAAATTCGAAAACAACAACTTGATGCTTTATGTTCTCACTCTAATTTCATGATAAGTGTAATAAGTGCCGAATAACAGATACACCACCGGCGAGACTTGAATACCAACAAATTGTCACTTATTTCTATTCTAGCCGATATCCTTTGTGAAGTTAACGCTTATTCAAAAAGGTGTGAAATATTTGCAAAACCCCGCGATCACTGACAAGATAATGTCTCGGACATAACCATCTTTCACGACTTGGTGTCATAACCATACCGATCGCTCACGCGGTGAAATTTTAGTAATCAGTTTGTCACAGAACTTGATTTCGCTGGTAAGATTTAACAAGTAACGAATAACAGACCACCAATGCCGGTAACTTGAATAGCGACAACTTGTCACTTATTTCCGCTCTAACCCTAATCCTCTGTGAAGTGAACGCTTATTCAAAAGGGTGTGATATAATTTTAAAATCCGACGACCACTCACCGGATAATGCTTCAGACATAGCAATCCCTCATACCCGCTCACAAGGTAATATTTCGGTAATTAGTTTGTCCCAGAACGGTCGCAGACGGTGATTCGAAAACCAACAATTTGTCACTTACCCGCGATCGCTATATGTTTCACACCTCGCGAAAAGTAGCTGACTTTAGTTGCGTGATAAGATCCATGAAAATATTCAATCGATGTGTTAGTTTGTCAACTTGAAATGTAACTCACTACACAAATCAAGTTGAATCGTATTTGAATGTATTGATTCGACCCAACTCAAATCCTATTAACGCGATCTGTTGAATCGAACGTAACCTGAATATTACTGACGCCAACATTCACCCGCATCGGATCATTCACACATTCCACGCCGCTGTTTTAACACTTATAGAATCAATACCAACTATATCTAACCCGATAATATTCAATCATTTTGGTAATTTCCCAACTTTAAATCCATTCGCGGGATGTACTAAAGATAAATCCAAATAATCCAGAATGAAATATTTGGACTTTGACATTGGGCGAATTGAAATAGGTTTGACAAACATGACTACCAACTTTCACCCAGTCACATTTCAAGATTATACTTTGAAACAATCCTTGAAACTGACAACTCTATTCATGACTCCGTTTCCGTTTGTAAAATAGAGTTTCAGAAATACTATCGCGATATTTTAATGTGTTACTACACACAATAGAATCAGTCAATGAAATACCACCTGTTGTAAATATTTCTAACTTGACAACCACTTGTGCATACCGTGATCAAGTTGCGACGCGATGAGTTAAATCGGGATATTTCAATCTATTTGTCGAAACCTTGAACAAACTATCAGGTTATTTTTTGTTGTAATCGAGTGAACGGAAATAGTATTACGTCTCAACATTTTAACATCTTTCCATACACAAAAGAGTAAAATACAAAAAAAAAAACCTTGTCAAGTCAACCCGTTTGTAACTTACCCAACCAAAGCAAAAAGTATCCTTATGAGAAGTAGACAAGACTACGCGAGTAATCACCACAATCCAAAATCCATAGCAAGTTCGGCTGTATTCATAGTCCACCAACTCGTAATTTTTATTCCGCTGTAAAAGTCGTTACTATTCCGCAAGACAAAGAAATTACTATGTGGTATATTTGGTAAGACAAAAGTAATTACTTCTCAGTGTCGGCGACTTGAGATTAACATAATATGTTTGAGTATACGAGATTTGACAGTCTGACCATCGTAGTTGAGAATTCATTTCTTACAATCGAACACAGGTGTTATATCAAAAGTTATCATGCTGTAAACATAAGGATTGACACATTTAACATATGTAATAGTTGATCATGACTTGATTATTAAATTATTCGCGTTAATTAGACCCGGTGTTGTGTTGAAAGTTATGACAGCAACAAACTTTTCAGTACCAATGTTATTAACATATTAAGCTGTAAAACTATGCGTGTCTGAAATGTTCTTGAATGGAAAATTATTCCACCTTGGTACATATCACCCTGCGTATCGCGAATATCAGAAAATATTTTACAAATGTAATTGTCCCTACTAACCAAGACTAAAGATGAAACAACAATGTCCTTTGTTAAACAATAACCGGTACAATACTTTATCATCGTAATCAGCAGTGAGAATTGAAACACTTTCGCACATTATCCGGTGTCAAGATATCACACTAGGTGAATTGACATACCGCCGCTTGCATAATACCTAATCCGTTCACACCATTTCACATACTTTGATCATTACAAAAGTAAATTGGAATATGTTTGCTAGATGCATTCAATTCAGTTAGAAATGTCTGGTGCACAACAATCGTAATATCAAAAAAAGTACTAGCTTCACTGTTATTTGCTAAACGTGTTTTGCATTGTTGTTCATTTGTAGTATTGATTGTTCTTGAACCCTCAAATAATAATTCCCGACATGAAACCAAACCGCCGAAAGTCGTTACCATCACAACGACACAATTTGTACGATGTTTGCCAAATGTATCCTATAGTTAGGTGTACTAGAATTTTTTGTCTAACACATACACCGACAATGCAATCGAAAATTTTTCCGTTATCATTCGCTAAAGTAAATGTCATCACAATACTCATCAAGCTGTCATCTGTAAATCAAGATTACATCCAACTTGTAACTGTATCGTTTAACTACCGGGTTGCATCAGTTTGCTATTTTTGTCATTTAGTGACTGCTGAACATACCAAACGATACACATTCACTTACGAAATACTGTGTTGATCGTAATTTCCATCATCGTGATAATCAAAGTACATTTGTTTCGAGTTCATAACAACCGACTACTTTTCTATGACATGATAAATTTTTGACAAGTTATGCTTAGAATATTGGTGCATACCGCGAAAAATAATATACCACTCATATTGATAGTGTTACTCCATTCATCGGTATTTTTTCCGTTGTCGATTTTCAAACTAGTAAAATTTATTACTTGAGTTGTTCTGCTTACTATATTTAAATGTAAACTCGCCCGTCTTTCAACAACAAACAATGATGCAAAAAGTATTCAATCAAACACAACAAGTTTTACTGTAGGACACTAATTATTATCCCACATAACTCATTTCTTACCGAAGACATATGAAATATATTCATGTTACACGAAAATACTCGATATGCCCATGCTACGAACATACGCAATGATTGGTGACGCTTTCACACTATTTCGATTTAGTGTAACAAAAACAACAACAACAATTTCCACTCTCTTGACTTATGAAAACAACAGACGAACCTTCATTCAATATTTTGTTTTTGTCAACTAGTTACTTTTTCATGAGACCCCCACAACTCTTACAAAACTACGACACAAAGTAATCAACTTTACTCGATATTCTCACATTACGAAACTAAAGAATGGTTGGTTTGACTCTACAAACTGTTTCGATACCTCAAGAACTTTATTGTCTGAATGGTTGGTCATGTATCTTGATAATCAAGTAGTTCAACACACAACTATTATTAACAGAAACACCAGAGTTGCTTACACAAAAGTTTGTATGTGTACAGTATGCGAATACCACGTGTAAGTCCAACCCAATTGTGGTATCCATCCGGGTTTAGTTAACACAATTTACGACACCGAGGTCACCTCATCTTTCGTTAGACAACAAACCAAGGCTTCAGGATATGTCCATGTCATACCAATAAATCAGCTACTCCAACAACAGAGTGCATATGTTTTCTAGTTACGGTGCTTACATCTTACACACAAATCAATCTACTTTGCTAACGAAAAGTGGTGAGTCATCACAACAATACAACTAAACATACTATCATACAAAATGATCGTTATAGTCACCAACGGTACATCGTACAAGTAACAAGTCTCGAGAATCCAGTTATTCAAAAAACGTGAAAGTATTTCTACACCAAGTCGTTATGTTGACGAAAGCGTATATTGTAATATCATGATCGATTTGCATTCGTTGGTCACAAACTGTCACTACTCTAAATAATTCTTTTTCACTCAAAAACATACTTGTCACCATTCGTTTTCATCAAGCACGAGTTCAAGAAACCTGCTACGACATGAATTGTTATTTTTATGTTGTGTAAATAGGTAATAATTAATTTTAGTAACACTATATCAACATCATCGAGTTGCGCGAATAGATTTACACGTGGTCTTGTGGTTTTAATCGAAGTATACAGCACGGTCTAATGTAGAGTCATCTCTACTGTACAGCAACTCGGTAATCGAAATGCATTAAAATTTAAACAACGATCTTGTTTCGTCGCACCAAAAATATGTTTACTATCGCGATACTCTGCACAGGCCGTGTAAATCCTTTTCACACTCGTAATAGTATACCAACAGCTACCGGCGACAACGTTTAACAATACCAACGACACTAAAAAACGATACCTACCCAAGTAAAATTACCATTTTCACCTGGAGGTCGGTCGTTACCCGAGTAGAAATACCATTGTCCTTTGGAGATTTATCGTTTACCCAGTGTAACAATCCCCTTTTCACTTGGAAATATATTTTTGACCTGGATAACAAACCCTTTTTCACTTGGAAATATATTTTTTCTCTTGGTAACAAACCTTTTTCACTTGGAAATATATTTTTTCTCTGGGTAACAAACCCCTTTTCCTTTGGAAATCTATTTTTTCTCTGGGTAACAAACCTTTTTCACTTGGAAATATATTTTTTATCTGGTTAACAAACCCTTTTTCACTTGGAAATATATTTTTTCTCTGGGTAACAAACCTTTTTCACTTGGAAATATATTTTTCCCCCCAGGTAACAAACCTTTTTCACTTGGAAATATATTTTTTCTCTGGGTAACAAACCTTTTTCACTTGGAAATATATTTTTCCCCCCAGGTAACAAACCTTTTTCACTTGCAAATATATTTTTCCCCCCCAGGTAACAAACCTTTTTCACTTGGTGGTCCGTCGTTTACCTAAGTAAAAATATCATTTTCCTTTGGGGGATCTGGCGTTTACCCAGTGTAACAATACATTTTCTCTTGGTCATCTAGCTTTTCCTAGAGTAACAAAACCATTTTCATTTTGAAATCTGACAAACACACCTGACAATTTGATATTTTTGTATATTGTTACAACGGATAGCGACAAAATATACACCAACAACAACTCCAATACATTTGTGTAATCGCATATTCACTTGTGCTGATGCAACCCATCAAAATCATCGGTTACCCACATGCAATGTGCTGTTGTACATCGACGTTTATGTTTTTGGAAAATTGGACAATAGGCTTCGATAGTTCTGTGATGTCCGGGCTCGTGCTTTGGATTTTCCAGAGTCAAAATGTCTGAATAAAACACCTCCTTGACGATGGTTGGTATGTGGATAACGGTGTTCGGAAAACGATTGGATTTATGTCACCCATCGCGATAACAAATTCCAGGTCGATTTTCCCCCTGCATGTTTATTATATTGTGTCTTTATTGGTCAGTGTATGTCTCGACATTCAGTTTGAAATCGGAAACCCTGATAAAGTACGTAACCGGATCCGGATATCAACTCTGAATCGATAAACCAATGAACAATATTCAAAGTAAACATGTTAAACCCTGTGTTTCCACGAAAAAAATACCATCCAGACATACGTCGCGCTTGTTTGCCCACAACAGTATACACGTAAATGGTGGTGTGTGACATTGCATGCAATGTGTTGGTATACAAACATCGGGGAGTAAGCCTTCGATCCACAGACATTATCATAGCCGGTAGTTTTGATGTAGATCGAATGTCACCCGATAACAATACCAATAAGTCACATTGCAATGACTCTGAGTCAATCTGAAGCATGACATACAGACACACAAACACGGAACCGTAACATGGGTTATTCGCACGGCGGTGAAAGTGGACTGTACAACATATACCAATTGGGCGTTCACAGTCGAATATGCGAACCGTGCACAATCATATACTTAGGTTTTTGTTGGATATGTACGAAACCGATAAATCGATACATTTCTGTTCCTTCGACATCAATAATACAAAGGTCATTCCAATGCATCGCTCGAATGTGAGGTTCATCTGGTGTAAAATCCGTGTCAAATATCACCAAAGTGTGCCTTCCGTGTTTTATTATTTCCACCATCGCATCTTGTCTGTGTCGTAACACTATGGTGCCAGGACTTGAAAAACGGTACATTCTAAAACGGATTGACATGACCAACAGAATCGACGTCAATAGCCTTGTGACGATGCCGTTTCAAAATGTTACCGATCTCTTGTGGCGATGACCGTTTCGAAACCGGACGAACCCTTACGATGATGTGTTTTATGATTGCGTGTGAAATCGCGAGGTAGTGTTCTATTGTGGTGTACGATTGCAGTCTTCATTCCACAGAAACATACCTTATTGGATCACAGTATCAGTCCGACATTTGCACGATATTTATCTGGAGTCGTTATGTGGGAGTAGCGACATCCATTGATCGTGACTGAAAGACTGATCGCAATCATTTCGAGCACCGTACTTCGATAGTTCACCTTGGTGAAACGCTGCAGTCTCAGCAGAAAACTTCGGTGTCGACAACACGATGGATATTGACCGATATATCCAATTGGTCTGGGTGGTCTGTCCGGAGATAGGACAACGACTATCTTGTAATGTTACAACACGATAACACCATCGAATAAATCAGTGAACGGTGCCGAAATATCGATGTAATAGCGCGGACTCAGAGTCATTGCAATGTGGCTTATTGGTATTGTTATCGGGTGTGATGACATTCGATCTACATCAAAACTACCGGCTATGATAATGTCTGTGGATCGATGTTTGTATACCAACACATTGCATGCAATGTCACACACCTCCATTTACGCGTATACTGATGTGGGCAAACAAGCGCGACGTATGCCTGGATGGTATTTTTTCGTGGAAACACAGGGTGTAACATGTTGACTTTGAATATTGTTCATTGGTTTATCGATTCAGAGTTGATATCCGGATCCGGTTACATACTTTATCAGGGTTTCCGATTTCAAACTGAATGTCGAGACATACATGACCAATAAAGACACAATATAGTAAACACGCGGGGGGAAAATCGACCTGGAATTTGTTATCGCGATGGGTGACATAAATCCAATCGTTTTCCGAACACCGTTATCCACATACCAACCATCGTCAAGGAGGTGTTTTATTCAGACATTTTGACTCTGGAAAATCCAAAGCACGAGCCCGGACATCACAGAACTATCGAAGCCTATTGTCCAATTTTCCAAAAACATAAACGTCGATGTACAACAGCACATTGCATGTGGGTAACCGATGATTTTGATGGGTTGCATCAGCACAAGTGAATATGCGATTACACAAATGTATTGGAGTTGTTGTTGGTGTATATTTTGTCGCTATCCGTTGTAACAATATACAAAAATATCAAATTGTCAGGTGTGTTTGTCAGATTTCAAAATGAAAATGGTTTTGTTACTCTAGGAAAAGCTAGATGACCAAGAGAAAATGTATTGTTACACTGGGTAAACGCCAGATCCCCCAAAGGAAAATGATATTTTTACTTAGGTAAACGACGGACCACCAAGTGAAAAAGGTTTGTTACCTGGGGGGGAAAAATATATTTGCAAGTGAAAAAGGTTTGTTACCTGGGGGGAAAAATATATTTCCAAGTGAAAAAGGTTTGTTACCCAGAGAAAAAATATATTTCCAAGTGAAAAAGGGTTTGTTAACCAGATAAAAAATATATTTCCAAGTGAAAAAGGTTTGTTACCCAGAGAAAAAATAGATTTCCAAAGGAAAAGGGGTTTGTTACCCAGAGAAAAAATATATTTCCAAGTGAAAAAGGTTTGTTACCAAGAGAAAAAATATATTTCCAAGTGAAAAAGGGTTTGTTATCCAGGTCAAAAATATATTTCCAAGTGAAAAGGGGATTGTTACACTGGGTAAACGATAAATCTCCAAAGGACAATGGTATTTCTACTCGGGTAACGACCGACCTCCAGGTGAAAATGGTAATTTTACTTGGGTAGGTATCGTTTTTTAGTGTCGTTGGTATTGTTAAACGTTGTCGCCGGTAGCTGTTGGTATACTATTACGAGTGTGAAAAGGATTTACACGGCCTGTGCAGAGTATCGCGATAGTAAACATATTTTTGGTGCGACGAAACAAGATCGTTGTTTAAATTTTAATGCATTTCGATTACCGAGTTGCTGTACAGTAGAGATGACTCTACATTAGACCGTGCTGTATACTTCGATTAAAACCACAAGACCACGTGTAAATCTATTCGCGCAACTCGATGATGTTGATATAGTGTTACTAAAATTAATTATTACCTATTTACACAACATAAAAATAACAATTCATGTCGTAGCAGGTTTCTTGAACTCGTGCTTGATGAAAACGAATGGTGACAAGTATGTTTTTGAGTGAAAAAGAATTATTTAGAGTAGTGACAGTTTGTGACCAACGAATGCAAATCGATCATGATATTACAATATACGCTTTCGTCAACATAACGACTTGGTGTAGAAATACTTTCACGTTTTTTGAATAACTGGATTCTCGAGACTTGTTACTTGTACGATGTACCGTTGGTGACTATAACGATCATTTTGTATGATAGTATGTTTAGTTGTATTGTTGTGATGACTCACCACTTTTCGTTAGCAAAGTAGATTGATTTGTGTGTAAGATGTAAGCACCGTAACTAGAAAACATATGCACTCTGTTGTTGGAGTAGCTGATTTATTGGTATGACATGGACATATCCTGAAGCCTTGGTTTGTTGTCTAACGAAAGATGAGGTGACCTCGGTGTCGTAAATTGTGTTAACTAAACCCGGATGGATACCACAATTGGGTTGGACTTACACGTGGTATTCGCATACTGTACACATACAAACTTTTGTGTAAGCAACTCTGGTGTTTCTGTTAATAATAGTTGTGTGTTGAACTACTTGATTATCAAGATACATGACCAACCATTCAGACAATAAAGTTCTTGAGGTATCGAAACAGTTTGTAGAGTCAAACCAACCATTCTTTAGTTTCGTAATGTGAGAATATCGAGTAAAGTTGATTACTTTGTGTCGTAGTTTTGTAAGAGTTGTGGGGGTCTCATGAAAAAGTAACTAGTTGACAAAAACAAAATATTGAATGAAGGTTCGTCTGTTGTTTTCATAAGTCAAGAGAGTGGAAATTGTTGTTGTTGTTTTTGTTACACTAAATCGAAATAGTGTGAAAGCGTCACCAATCATTGCGTATGTTCGTAGCATGGGCATATCGAGTATTTTCGTGTAACATGAATATATTTCATATGTCTTCGGTAAGAAATGAGTTATGTGGGATAATAATTAGTGTCCTACAGTAAAACTTGTTGTGTTTGATTGAATACTTTTTGCATCATTGTTTGTTGTTGAAAGACGGGCGAGTTTACATTTAAATATAGTAAGCAGAACAACTCAAGTAATAAATTTTACTAGTTTGAAAATCGACAACGGAAAAAATACCGATGAATGGAGTAACACTATCAATATGAGTGGTATATTATTTTTCGCGGTATGCACCAATATTCTAAGCATAACTTGTCAAAAATTTATCATGTCATAGAAAAGTAGTCGGTTGTTATGAACTCGAAACAAATGTACTTTGATTATCACGATGATGGAAATTACGATCAACACAGTATTTCGTAAGTGAATGTGTATCGTTTGGTATGTTCAGCAGTCACTAAATGACAAAAATAGCAAACTGATGCAACCCGGTAGTTAAACGATACAGTTACAAGTTGGATGTAATCTTGATTTACAGATGACAGCTTGATGAGTATTGTGATGACATTTACTTTAGCGAATGATAACGGAAAAATTTTCGATTGCATTGTCGGTGTATGTGTTAGACAAAAAATTCTAGTACACCTAACTATAGGATACATTTGGCAAACATCGTACAAATTGTGTCGTTGTGATGGTAACGACTTTCGGCGGTTTGGTTTCATGTCGGGAATTATTATTTGAGGGTTCAAGAACAATCAATACTACAAATGAACAACAATGCAAAACACGTTTAGCAAATAACAGTGAAGCTAGTACTTTTTTTGATATTACGATTGTTGTGCACCAGACATTTCTAACTGAATTGAATGCATCTAGCAAACATATTCCAATTTACTTTTGTAATGATCAAAGTATGTGAAATGGTGTGAACGGATTAGGTATTATGCAAGCGGCGGTATGTCAATTCACCTAGTGTGATATCTTGACACCGGATAATGTGCGAAAGTGTTTCAATTCTCACTGCTGATTACGATGATAAAGTATTGTACCGGTTATTGTTTAACAAAGGACATTGTTGTTTCATCTTTAGTCTTGGTTAGTAGGGACAATTACATTTGTAAAATATTTTCTGATATTCGCGATACGCAGGGTGATATGTACCAAGGTGGAATAATTTTCCATTCAAGAACATTTCAGACACGCATAGTTTTACAGCTTAATATGTTAATAACATTGGTACTGAAAAGTTTGTTGCTGTCATAACTTTCAACACAACACCGGGTCTAATTAACGCGAATAATTTAATAATCAAGTCATGATCAACTATTACATATGTTAAATGTGTCAATCCTTATGTTTACAGCATGATAACTTTTGATATAACACCTGTGTTCGATTGTAAGAAATGAATTCTCAACTACGATGGTCAGACTGTCAAATCTCGTATACTCAAACATATTATGTTAATCTCAAGTCGCCGACACTGAGAAGTAATTACTTTTGTCTTACCAAATATACCACATAGTAATTTCTTTGTCTTGCGGAATAGTAACGACTTTTACAGCGGAATAAAAATTACGAGTTGGTGGACTATGAATACAGCCGAACTTGCTATGGATTTTGGATTGTGGTGATTACTCGCGTAGTCTTGTCTACTTCTCATAAGGATACTTTTTGCTTTGGTTGGGTAAGTTACAAACGGGTTGACTTGACAAGGTTTTTTTTTTGTATTTTACTCTTTTGTGTATGGAAAGATGTTAAAATGTTGAGACGTAATACTATTTCCGTTCACTCGATTACAACAAAAAATAACCTGATAGTTTGTTCAAGGTTTCGACAAATAGATTGAAATATCCCGATTTAACTCATCGCGTCGCAACTTGATCACGGTATGCACAAGTGGTTGTCAAGTTAGAAATATTTACAACAGGTGGTATTTCATTGACTGATTCTATTGTGTGTAGTAACACATTAAAATATCGCGATAGTATTTCTGAAACTCTATTTTACAAACGGAAACGGAGTCATGAATAGAGTTGTCAGTTTCAAGGATTGTTTCAAAGTATAATCTTGAAATGTGACTGGGTGAAAGTTGGTAGTCATGTTTGTCAAACCTATTTCAATTCGCCCAATGTCAAAGTCCAAATATTTCATTCTGGATTATTTGGATTTATCTTTAGTACATCCCGCGAATGGATTTAAAGTTGGGAAATTACCAAAATGATTGAATATTATCGGGTTAGATATAGTTGGTATTGATTCTATAAGTGTTAAAACAGCGGCGTGGAATGTGTGAATGATCCGATGCGGGTGAATGTTGGCGTCAGTAATATTCAGGTTACGTTCGATTCAACAGATCGCGTTAATAGGATTTGAGTTGGGTCGAATCAATACATTCAAATACGATTCAACTTGATTTGTGTAGTGAGTTACATTTCAAGTTGACAAACTAACACATCGATTGAATATTTTCATGGATCTTATCACGCAACTAAAGTCAGCTACTTTTCGCGAGGTGTGAAACATATAGCGATCGCGGGTAAGTGACAAATTGTTGGTTTTCGAATCACCGTCTGCGACCGTTCTGGGACAAACTAATTACCGAAATATTACCTTGTGAGCGGGTATGAGGGATTGCTATGTCTGAAGCATTATCCGGTGAGTGGTCGTCGGATTTTAAAATTATATCACACCCTTTTGAATAAGCGTTCACTTCACAGAGGATTAGGGTTAGAGCGGAAATAAGTGACAAGTTGTCGCTATTCAAGTTACCGGCATTGGTGGTCTGTTATTCGTTACTTGTTAAATCTTACCAGCGAAATCAAGTTCTGTGACAAACTGATTACTAAAATTTCACCGCGTGAGCGATCGGTATGGTTATGACACCAAGTCGTGAAAGATGGTTATGTCCGAGACATTATCTTGTCAGTGATCGCGGGGTTTTGCAAATATTTCACACCTTTTTGAATAAGCGTTAACTTCACAAAGGATATCGGCTAGAATAGAAATAAGTGACAATTTGTTGGTATTCAAGTCTCGCCGGTGGTGTATCTGTTATTCGGCACTTATTACACTTATCATGAAATTAGAGTGAGAACATAAAGCATCAAGTTGTTGTTTTCGAATTTTGATGTCGAGGTGATAAATTTACGCATTCAATTACAATTCAACTTCGGTTGTGTATTGAGTGATAGATTGATATGCCGGAAGTGGTATCTTGTGAGCGATCGTAGGATTTTACAAATATTTCACATCTTTTTGAAGTGTTAGTTTGCGAACGCGACTATTGTTGATATTCGAATCACCGTCTGTCGCACGCACTGCGTAAATCCTCTTACAAGCCACGTTTCCGTTTGTGCGGTTATTGTTGGTGACTATTCAACACCACGCGAGAGATACCTGAAAGTACGAATCACCGCCACACCCGTAAGAACACATGGTAAATCACCAGAGATCCCGTAAGAATACACGACAGGCGAATCACCGCCACCGCCTATAGCAAAAAAGGCGAGTCACCAACACGAGTTTTCGCGGCGAGTCACCGACGCAGCCTATACCTGAAAGGGCGAATCATGACCGCACCCATAAGAACACATGGTAAATCACCAGAGACCCCATAAGAACCAATGGTACACCACCAGAGATCCCGTAAGAAACAATGGCACATCACGAGCGATAGGGGGTCTGAAAGCGCGATATGCCAACACGAGTTTTCCATGCGATGTGTGAGAGATGCCTATACCGGAAAGTGCGACATGCGAGCGCACCCATAAGAACCAATGGCGATGTGCGACCGAGAGGGGGGTCTAAAAGCGCGATATGCCACCCCGGGTTTCCAGGCGACATGCCACCCCGCCCATAAGACGAAAACGTTAGCATGCCACCCCCGCCATAAGACGAAAACGTTAGCATGCCACCCCCGCCATAAGACGAAAACGTTAGCATGCCACCCCGCCATAAGACGAAAACGTTAGCATGCCACCCCCGGTTTCTCGTTAGCATGCCACCCCGCCCATAAGAGCCCTATGGCGATTCGCGACCGATCTACTATACTACTATAGATTCTTCATCGAAACATGTTTCTTGATTCCTTTACACTCTACAAGCTTGTTGATTGACTCTGGTCAGAAAGAATCGTAAATACCAATGTAAATACAAATTATAACATTGAAACTGAGAAGTATGTCTGGCTACGTAGTTATAGTTGTAGTTACAGCTACGTAACAGTGATGATATCATTTTAGTATTTTAAATATATCAAACTGCATTTACAGGCGTTTTTTTCCGAAATATAATTGATTTATGAACCCAGCCCTGACACCACACGGTTACCAGTAACGTCTCCGATTTTATCTGCATTATTAAAAGGTTTTCGACACTCATCCATATAGAATAATAGTCAATGAGAAAATATTTAAACGTTAGAACAGGGGTCACCAAGCTTTTCGGAACAAAGAGCTACTTCTTGGGTACTGATTAATGCGAAGGGTTGCCTACCAGTTTCTCCCACCATTTACCCGTGTTTGGGTAAATTCTTTCTCTTTGACATTCGAAGCACTGAACAGGGTTTCCGCTCCTTACCAAGAGACGATAACTCTCCCTTGGATACTCTCTTCAGCGTCTCCGAGTTCCGTCGCGTTTCCGTAATGGGCATCGAGGATTTCCTATCTCCGACAATCTCCGATCTTGATGCCGAGAATATTTACTAGAATACTAGATTCCCTTTCGGACTTGTCGGGGCGAAGACGAGCAACGCCCCCGCCCCCGATCGAAAACTGTATTCGCATATTTCTTAGGGCCGACTGACCCTAGTTCAACGGCTGTTGACATGCAATTTCACAGATTCGACAACTCATCTTACACGACGCATCAATGGCAGAAGATGGATACATTGAACTTGGAAAAGTTCTCAATGTATTGCAATGTGACGAATTGCAACTCCATATATGTAACCTCAACAAGAAAAAGTTGATGGCGCTCCAGAGACAGTGTACAAAAGATAGTGTGCAGGTGCGCAAATTTTTGCACTAACACAGAGTCGTTTAACTAGCAATATTACAATATATATTGCCAAATCTCTGTCGAGTTGCGAGTTGCATTGCCAGTATTCAGTTGCGAATTATGAGTTTGAGAGGCATATTACACTTTGACTTTACAAGAATATCCGTTATGTTCGTACATTATGTACGTTGTAATCATTTAACACTGACCCTTATAGTAATAGTAATTCGTGTCAATCATTCGCCACCACTCACGACGATCGACTCTTTGAATAAGCAGACGCATCGATGACTAGTAAAACTTTTAAAAAAACTGCACCTTTGCTGAAAATGGCTTCTTGCTATGCGAAATTTGGGACGATGCCTATTCCTTCAAAGAGAAATCACCTAATGGGATATTTGCAGTTGCATCTCAGAATGAATTAGTACGTGCCGAAATGGTTCAAAATCAACGGCCAATTATGATGATTATTATCATAAAGAAAAAATAAGTCTTAAGTTAAGTGATTTACCCGCGTGTCACACTCTCAGACTGTCTGCCATTACACCCGCGCATTCGAACCAGAGCTTTGATTACGTAATATTAATAGTGCACCAATATTAATTAATTTTTAACAAATGCTATCTATGTCGCAGTCGCGGCCTATACGTTATGAATCGCAGTTTTAAGTGATTGAGTAAAACATCGACGATATTAAACCGATAGTTTTCACGCCCCCTTTTTGATGGCCCTTGTCTATCGGGGACAAGCAACACTAATACGACTCGGCGTATACAAAATATAGATGCATAGTATTATTGTAACCAGATATCCACCAAACAGTAGCCCTAGCCTCCCCTTTCAACTTATTACTACTTCAAGGGATTGGTCAATTCACAGATTGCAAATATTGCCATCACGGACCGATCGATGACAGAAGAGTGTTTCGGAGAACTCGCCAACATTGCCAAAGCGTCGAAATGTAACAATTTGTATCTCGCAGGATGTGACCTCAACAAGAAAAAGTTGATGGCATTCGGGAAACAATGTGACAAAGAGCGGCTGCAGGTGCATCATTTTTAACGTAAACAGAAATGCTATACTAAAAATATGAGGTTCATGGCTGGTGAGACACTGACGCCCCCCCACACACACACCCACACACACACACATAAAGTACCTCATAAAGATACGCAAATATGTTAATAACAACAGCAGCAAGAGAAAGCGGGTAGGCCAGAGTTTTTCTCTGCACACTTGCCGTTACAATTCTACAATACATATTTCAATTTTGTTCCTTTAATGAAACATTCGAATATTTAATAAAGATTTCTCAACGAAAAGGATGAAATGAAAAACGTATTTCATATTTCCTAATTTCAGTTTTATATTCTCTATTGTCCTTTGGTCGTCCAATCTCTTTTTTTACAAGATTGGAATGGATACTGTATCAAGAAATCTGAATATGTCACTCAAACTTAAATTGTTGAAAACATCATCCAGACCAGTGGTTCCCAAACTTTTTCGTTGTGAGGGTCGAATTTAGAATTTCAGAGTACGGTCGGGGCTGCACGAATACTACGGCTATGAAAAGGACCCAAACAGTCATCATGGCTATTTCGGAGTAGTTTTATTGCTCTGGCGAGATTTCAAAACTACACTGTTACCGCTACTTATCTGCTGCATTGGGTGTCCGTTGAGTGAATCAGCTTTTCTCGCCTAAACGCGCGAAGCGCGATAAATTTCTTTTGTTTCATGACTGAATCGGTCAATATGATCGGGAATTGCATGTATTGCTATCATCCTGTCTCTGTTCACGTAATTTGATTTACCGGTAGAGCTGAGTGAGGGGTGTTTGAAAAGTTGGCTTCCTCAATAGTAATTAAACATCTCCAGGTGTATACCCGTTCCGTTGGCAGGAATGTAACAGCACTTCGTTAGGACCCCGGGCATCCATAGGGTGATAAACTGACCCCGCATCATGTTGTTTGCTTTTGCCACGAAACTAAAGTTGTACTGTCTAGTGAGACAGCGCGACGCGCGAATATTTCGAAAATTCATGATAAAATCGGTGAATAAGATCGGGAATTGCATGGTTGTCCACTTTGCCCACGTAATCAGATTTACCGGTAGAGCTGAGTGAGAGGTGTCTTTAAAACTGCAGACCCCGTAAGATTAAACATCTTCGGGCGGGCGAACCCCTAATTATGACTGCTTTACATGTTATTTCGTGACCTACCTGTCTGCTATATCAAAAAATGTAGAATTGCCCAAACCTACTAAACCGAAAGATCACACGATTTCAGATTGGTATTTCTTCACTGGCATATAATTTTCTTTCCTGCGGGATAGTATTTGTCTTGTGAGGTTCAGATTGCCAAGACAAGAACATTCGGGGCCAGTCATTTGGGCGCCTATATGGACGATTAAACCTATATGTGTTTTTTTATAAAGAACGAAGTTTTTGGTATTTGGAAGTTTTTGGTCAGCATAAAAGCAGTTCTTTATGGCCAAGGCTTTCTCGCGGCCGATCGTTCTGACACACTTCTTGGAGTCACATGCTACATGGCCTAAAACTTTAAATGTCTTGGTGCGGTCATGGCCAACGCTGATATGCCCATTTCTATAAGTCTTGCGTATTTTTTTCTTGGGGAAGAATACCCAATAATCCAGATGTGTGGCGAGTTGAATTCGCGCAAAGCGCTAAAATTTTTTGCAAAAGTTGCATAAATTTTCAAAATATACTCTATAATTTATGCTCATTCACCAAATAATTTTAGGCCTCCTTCGAGCTCGGCCCCCCTCAATTGGGGGATTTGGGGTGCGGCAGTTACGGCCCTGACTATGCTGCTTTAAGCCGGCTAAGCAGTATATATCTCGGCGTGTTCACTCGTGAGTAACGTGTTGCACATCTAGTTATCATAGGGTTACCATACGCCCTCTTTTAAGATGATTTGTCCTCTTATTTGATTTTTTTAAAAGTGTCCTCGGAGGACGTCCAAATGTCTTCTTTTTTGAGGATTTTGGCTACATATAGGGCCAAATTCGATTGATATACATTAAGTCAGCACTGTAGGAACGCTACGACGGCTATTTCGGGAGTTGGACCGGAAGGTTACCAAGAAGCGGGAAAAATTTACCCTTTTTTCAGGATTTTCCTCCGGTTTTGAAAGTTGTCAATACCTGTTTATATCTATAGCTACCGCTCGTTCAACTGGAAAGTTAAGACACATTGCATTGAAACAGCAGTGACGCAACGTTAGCGGTCTATACTCACAACTTCCCTGCAATTCTATAATTAGAAGCTATACAGAGGCCAAGCCAAGCATGAGTATTTTATTAATATAAATTTAATATTTTGTCATAAATCGATTTCCTAATATATTTTTGGGGCCGCAAGAAGGCTATCTGGGGGCCGCGCTTGGTAATCACTGATTCAGACCGTCGAAAATCAGGGTTATATGCATGATTGTGGATGCAGATTTCCTTGGAATATTATTCGCAAATATATAAAACCTAAAGGTTAGCTGATTTAGTTGGCAACCTTTTTATTGTTATCACATTTGCCATCTTCACACACATGCTATCTAGACGGCCCCTTACCAGCTGATTCGCGCAAGCCGTAGTTTCTTACAAAAGCATATACAAGTAGGCCGGGCTACAACTTGGTGACTATGGAATCACAATGTAGGATATCGGACTGGTGTAAATGACCATCGCAGTCGAAAAACATCATAAGTAGCAGAAACAACAATGACGCAGGCTATGTAAGGAGCTATTATACCACAACAATTTACGGTAGTCATGAATGGAAAATACAATACGGCTACGGAATGCATTTGCTCCGCATTACGCATTGGCCTTCGTAACTCCACGATTCATACAACACTGTTAGTTCCGGAAGAGATAGCGCGTGTCACTGTTCTGCGATTATCCAATTGTTAGCGAATATTGAATGAGGCATAGATTCGTTTGTGCCTCACTGAGCTGTCATTGTATATAATATAGCCGAATTTTACATTCCGTTGCGATTTTAAGGGGTTCCAATGCTCTGAGATTTTTATTATCAGAATCAGTGCGACAATAGCATTTTCTTGATAACAGTTCTGATGAATTATGAGTTGTTTACGATGAATTGTATTGTCGCAGGTGAGGCAGGAACCGCCCGTGCCTGACCTCTCCTTTCACGCTGTCTGTCTGAACAAGAAATCTGAAAATTGGTGATGTTGGATGAAAAAATGTCCAAATTTAGTTATTCAACTACATCGGCGGTAAATATCAATATAATCATTAAAGGTTTTCACAATTTTCCTTTATTCACCCTGGCGTCAAGTGAGGCGCTGCCTCATTTTACTCCCTTTACCGTACGTCACTGCCCGTGACATCCCTGAACGTTTTTCAACTTACCACGTTCTTTCAAGTAATTCGATCATTTCACAGATTCCACATCTCGCTATCACGGATGAATCGATGACGGAAGAGTGTTTCGAAGAACTCGCTAATACTGTGAATGGGTCTGGATGTTACAAAGTACAACTCCAAGATTGCGACCTCAACAAGAAAAAGTTGCTTTCGCTCTGGAAACAGTGTGAAAAAGAAGGAGTGCAGGTGGACCTTTTTTACCGCCAACAGTATACTGTTTCACTTACAATAAAACAGTATATGTCGTCAAGTGTCAAGCATTTACAAATTCATGGATTCTAATTCTAATCTAATTTGGAAAATTGGAAGGTTTTCTCGATATCAAACTCTGCTACCAGACACAATGCATCTATACTTCTCTAGTGAAATTGTTCGCTGCAACACCAATTAGCATAGGAATAACGAAAACGGTCAGTATAAAATGTAATTCTTTTGACGATAGGAGGCACGACGGTTCATGTCACCATATAATACAACTTTATTTAAACGTTCGGATTCGCGAGAGAACAAACAGTACTCTACCAAAAGACATTGATTATGTCAGCATGTAGTTCCGGTATAAGTGAAAAGATATTGCTGGGGTATTCGTCGTTAGATGCCATTGCTTTTTTGTCGGGGAATTCTGCGTAATCATGCTCGTGTTATCCGTGGCGTGTGTTTGTCAGCAATACCCTTTTCAAGTTTCAATAAAAGACGGTCCGTTCGACTGTCTTGTTGTCGTCACAGTAACCTTTAGCCAGGATACCCAGGGTCAAGGAATGACGGCTTATCGGTAAACAGCAGACTATATATGATATGGGTGGATCGAACCTTTGGTTCAATTTCGAGCTCGATATGCTAACCGGAAAACTGTGATGTTCGCCTTCGCAAACGAATTTTAATACATCGTAGCGTTATTAATGATCAAAATGCCTTAGATAATCTTTGGCTATCGCTTGATCACGGTGACAACAAGAGAGACAATTCAATAAAGAACTAAGAAGAACCTCGAAACGCCAGAAGATTTTACATTCGCTAAAATAACAATTACCAAGACGTTGATCCTTGTATTACGAATTAAAACTATTAGTGACTAGTCCACATTTTCATTCAGATCCACGAACTTGTCATATCTGACAAATCAATGCCTTCGGATGCGTTTTGTGATCTGGCATCGGTAATCAGACTCAGTGGATGCAAGGAAGCGCAATTTATAAATTGCGATTTGACAAAGCAAAAATTGAGAGCTTTACACATGGCTTGCATGGAAAACGAGATATCGGTAGGTAGAAATGTTTGCTTTTGTCCGCTATCAGGTTAAATACCTTCCAGGCACGTGCCCCACTTCATGAGACAGTAGTCTTTGAATTTACTTGTAACGAATCGTGTGTTTGCCGCTACTGCTATGCACTCATTGAAGTATTTTCGAGTGAATGCTCGTTGTGAGTGTCAGTTAGAGGAATGTGGGGCACAATGGCCCAAAAGCAGATATATTTCTAATCCAGAAATTCTAATCAACTTTAGAAAAGCGATGTACGAACACTCATAAAACGCATATTTCCATTTGAAAACGCGAAGAAATAATGACAGCACATCTACGTTTGTCGCATCGGATATAATGTTTTGTATGGTGCATTTTACTGATGACATGTAACTCTTTCAAGGTGTCATTAAATGACTAGGGTAGTAGTGTCGTTATCGATGTCGAGTATGCACGAATTCGTTAGTGAACATGAAGCTTGGACCAGTGTTAGGTGATATCATCAAGATATGCCATACGAATTCCCGTATCCCAACTACTCAGTATAAAACACCGTCAAAATCAACAAATACCAATGTCCGTATTGGCATAAATTCTGTTATGTGGTAGGCTGGATTCCAGAGCTCACACGCCGCTTAGATGCATAGTCGACTTCGGTAATGGAATTACTGCCCTAATCGTTGAATGACAACCTGGAAACTATGCACACTGCAATCGCAAATTTCAATAGCAGAGTCTAAAAATAATCCTGTTATTAAATGCTGCTTCCTAATCCATGTCAATCACCAGATTCACGAAATAATATTGAGACTCCTTCAAGTTTCGTTCTCCAATTTTCTTGTTTGGGGTGGGGAAGTTACGGTTCTGGTTGTATCGACTTTCTGCAAACACTTTTCGCCTCACTTCCAAGACCCACAGTTTAATATAA
This sequence comes from Botryllus schlosseri, assembly GCF_051294905.1. Classification (NCBI taxonomy): domain Eukaryota; kingdom Metazoa; phylum Chordata; class Ascidiacea; order Stolidobranchia; family Styelidae; genus Botryllus; species Botryllus schlosseri. The sequence goes on along the minus strand of NC_137247.1, from coordinate 24,818,007 downwards.
ACCTGAACTAGAAAAAGCCAAACCCTATTGCTGTACAGCAGTGGTTCCCAAACGGTGGGGAATTCCCCACTGGTGGGGAATTCAATGGTTTCTGGTGGGGAATAGACGCATTTGTTCAAACTTATATATAGGACAGTCTACATATTCCCGGAGACACATGCGCAATTACCGTTACCAGTTAACTGCTCTGGAATGTATGTAACGAAAATGATATTGCGTGTTGTTCACAAAAGCTCATTTTAACTCTGGATGGCCAACCATGGCGTCACAAACGCATCCAGCACGACTAGTTTGACGTGAAAAAATTTTCAGCGTTACTGATACGTTTTATGTTGCAGTTATAGGCGATTGTGTTGCGTACTGGTCTGGTTGTTTTGTGTAGCCAAACCAGCAAATAGCTGCTCTGTGATGACAAAAGTGCTGGGTAGTGGGGAACAGGACCGTAACTGCCGCACGCCAAAACCCCCCAATTGAGGGAGGGGGCGAGCTCGAAGAGCCCAAATTTATTTCGTGAATTAACATAAATTAAAGTATCTTTTAAGATTTATGACACTTTTTCAAACAAATTTCGCGCTGGGTGCGCGATTTATTGCCAATTATCAAATTATTGGGTACCATTTCCCCACGAATATGCGTAGAATTTATAGAAATGGAGACTTCGGCTTCGGCTATTACTGCGCCACGACGCACCAAAGCATATGAAGTTATAGGCCATGTAACATGCAACTCCGAGATGTGTGCCAGAACGATCAGCAGCGACAAGACCTTAACCGAGAAGGAATGCCCTTGTCGTGACCCACAACTTCGGTATATATACAATATACATATATGTTTAATTGGCTAAATGGCTGGCGCCGAACGTTCCTGTCCTGGCGATGTGAGCCCCACAGGACAAATGCCATCCCGCAGGGAAAAATTATTTGCCAGTAAAGCAATACCAATTTGAAATCGTATGTGTCTTTTAGTTTTGGCGATTTCCATATCTTTTGAAATACCAGATATAGCAGATCACGAAGTAGCATAATATAACGAAGTCAATATACCAACGGGTCCGCCCAAAGATGTTCAATTCTTATTTTGGGGTCCTACCTTTTCCAACACACCTCACTCAGCTGTACCGGTAAATCTGATTACCTAAGCAGAGAGGGGATGAAAATTGATAGCAAAATATATGCAATACCCGATCGAATTGGCCGATTCAAACACGAATTATATAAATTTTTCGCGCTTCGCGCGTTTACTCGGAATAGGGTGACGCACTAAACAGTAGAACCAATGTAGCTGATAAGTTGTATGGGCACAATACCAACGTTTTTTTGACGGAGCTAACAAAGTGCTGTTACGGTCCTGGTGGGCAGGGCTTTGGAGCAGCCGTAAATTTAAACTGCTCCGGCTCCGGCTCCGGAGCTCTCTTTTATCATACATTAGCTCCGGCTCCAGCTCCGGAGCTGCATTATTACCACTGCTCCGGCTCCAGCTCCGGCTCCGTCTCTGAAATTATCTTCGAATGGTCATGTCTATATCAGGGGTACCCAACCCGCGGGTCAAATGTGGCCCGCGAGAGGGTTTTGCGTGGCCCGCGAGGTAATTTCCTATTATGTTATCGAAAATGAATTGCTCAGATTGTGAACTTACAATGCCAACCAAAAATTACAATTCTGGCTGCGACCCTTGGGATGTTGATGACTAAAATATCAGTTCCGACGCATTGGCAGAACCAGGGTCCAGTCACATTTTCAGTAAATCGTCGTACATTACAATAAACTAAAATAGTAGCGAAATTTTTCTTCACGCTTCGCATGTTTAATTGTCGCACGCTTTCTTGCTTGGTAGCCTACCCCCTACTGAAAATGAAAAAAAAACGCCTAATTAACCCGATTCAGTCTAACTGTATTCGCAATTACGGGAGAAAGTCTTTTCGCGTTTGCGCTCGCATAAAGATCGTCGACGTGAAATGTAGGCGCAACATGATTGTCGCATATTATCGGATACCTTCGATATCGATGTGACCAGACGCCGAATAGTCGTGTCCTTGCAAACTGAGCCTAGCGGGCGGTATACAATAGACCGCAATACTCAAGTAATATTATTATTGACCTAGTTCATTAATAAACTTACGAAATTTTACCCGCTTGGCGCAGCTAGTGGACCGCACACTCGTTCGTCAATTGCATGTGTCCCTTTAGCCGAAAAGGTTGGCCATTCCTGGTCTATATAGATCACTAATCTACCCATATGTTAGTTATCTATAGTCATCTAGAGTCTGTCAGCCATCAGTAACATCCGATGTAGCAACGAAGACATATAGGTGCCGCCGTGCCGGTTTGTGACGTTATACTGCATACTTGTCAATTGTCGACAACATCGTAGTTGCACTAGAACGCACTTTACTCCATGCCATTGCTGTGCACAGCATTAAAATTCAGGCCTGCTGTTCAATTATGAGAAATCAGCAGATGTGGTTGTTGCATATATATAATGGCATCTTATGAAATAGGTCGGAGCCGGAGCTACTCCTTAAATAACGGGCTCCAGCTCCGGCTCCGGCTCCGGCTGAATTTTATGTAGAGCTCCGGTTCCGGCTCCAGCTCCGGTGAAAATGCACGGCTCCGGGGCTCCGGCTCCGGGCTCCGGCTCCGGCTCCAAAGCCCTGCTGGTGGGGAATGAAGGCTCGGACTAAATCTGAAGTGGGGAATGAAGACAAAAAGGTTGGGAACCACTGCTGTACAGTGTACATCATAAAATAGAGTACACAATCTCCGATAGGTGATATATGAGTAGCAGACAGGTTGATTGTTGTGTGGCGTTCAAAAATATCTGGGAAACGCTGATCTATAGTAATACCATTATGCATGCGCTTAAATTTCAGATACCATGTCTTTGTATTGGAGAATCGAATTTAACTGCAACTGACGATGATATATCAGCCCTATGCGACTTGATGACATATGGTGTAGAGTGTCTAAAATTGTATGATTGGAACATCGATACTAGAGGAAGGCAGAGACTGGAAGAAACGGTTCAAAGAAACAGTTCACAGGTTTGGCACCTACTATCACAACTCTGTCATCGACATAGTTAGAAAATGCAAGGGAATATTCTAATAGTAATCAATATGTAATCGTGGTTTTGTCTCGATGCTGATGCATTTCTGACGTGACATTTTCCATTGATAACTTTTTGGTCAAAACAAAGTCGAAAGTATGATTTTCATATTTTATTATTGTATCGTGGGAATGGTAGAATAGATAAAAAATCCGGTCTTGGTCAGATTATTCGGGTTAACGACAGGGGTGGTAGGCCTATAGTTTACCTCTCGTATAATTACAACTATCAGAAAAATATGCGGCTAAGAACAAAAGCATTTTGCCTGCTACCATTCCAAATGTTCATAATGTCTTTATATATTGTGTTTACTGTTGATACTGCTGTCATTTTATTGATTCCCATGCTAGTTTCCGTTAAGATAGCCATCGTATCCTACCCACGTTTGCCAGTCCTTGTGTAGGAGATAACTGGGCATGGACCGGAGCCGGATTTTCTCATTTTTGGCTGGAGCGGGTTCGGAGCCGAATCATTACTTTTCTGATACTACCGGAGTCGGATCGGAGACGGATCAGTGCTTTTCAATAAGAAGAAGGCAACCTTACCTTCTTCCACCATCGAATCAATAGTTAAAGTGAAACGTTCATGGAAAAAACCCACATGCCAAGTCCAAATATATGTAATTACTTCAGAAAGGGGTTGGGGTTGATCTCAGAGTTTTTACTTTCCTTTTTGTATTGTTTCAATCAATATTCAATACTATCCTGCGAGTCGGAGTTTGTCGGACCAGATCACGGTCATTTCTAAAATCCGGCCTATAGGAGTCATACCAGAGTGCTCTACCAGAGCTTAAAATAACATGATCGGAGTAGGACCAGAGAATTTGTCGATCCACCCAGCACTAAGGAGCGGTCCGTTTAGCGATGGGAATGAAACGTAATTCATTGCATTGTATTCATTGGCTTTGAGTCGATTTCAATGTTTGCCTATTTTATATTTGAGCAATACTTTGTAATAATTTATTGCCAATCTTTATCACTATTTGTCTCGAACATTATGGTATTCGTGAATTCGTTTCCGAATATCAAATATATCGCTGATGAAAGGTGATAACGTGCTCATCATTTGTAGGTCATCCGACTTGACTTTCCTAATGGAGACATCATCTGGAAACGATAGAAAAGACGACCACAGTGAGGACGCAGTCATGATTTTGGTACCCTTTTATTTCCCCGTAAAATATAAAATCAGTTTGTTATCAACAAATCTCCACTCTTTGTGACAATGAAAATATCAAGAATAAGGGCTAAACTCACGTTGTTGGAAAATAACAAGTGTTCATTCTAACAGCTTTGTATGGCCGCATTTCATTTACGTAACGGTAAATGCTACCAATTCTAATAAAGAACGTGTCCATAGGATTACGAGTTTACATTTGCTGTGGTAATAAAAAGAAACGTTTTAATCTCAGTATGATATTACCAAATAAAAGCAATGAAACCGAAAGTGTCAAACTGGAGTTACTGCAAATAGTTTGAAAACCAATGCTTTAGGCTGGAGATTTCAAGTTTTTGACTCTACAAGATGCTAGCCAGCTCAGTTCTGTAGTTTGTACAATAGAGCAGTGCTTCCCAACCTTTTCCGTTTCCGATCCACCTTTCGTCCTAATTTTGTTGCGCGATCTACCAGACCCCGACTTCCGAATTTCGATACCTAAGTGTTGGAGGTTTACCTAGGCTCATCCTCGCCACCTCATCCGCATGAGCGGTGTCTTACAAAAGCCTAGAGGTGGGCCCTGCTATAAGTCGGCAGTTACGGAAAATAAGAAGAATATCGGCCTGGTGTAAATGACCATAGTAGTCGACAAACACCATGAATACCCCCAAAACAAACAAACAAACCAGACCCCTCTTTAGCGATTAACATTTAACCACGGCTTGCAGGGTCTAGTTTGTTTGTTGTCAGTGGGTTATAGTATGGTTACCATACGAGTATGTGTCCTCTTTTCTGACTATTTTGAAAGAACTGTCCTCGGAGGAGGCCCAAATGTCCTTTTGAGAATTGGTCCGCTTTTTTAAATTTTATTTAAATGTACGTGAAAATTCATTTGAGAAATAGGAAATCATTACTCAAGTAACTATCCGGCGGGTCTTTCGGGAGTTGAGCCAGAAAGACAACCTTTAATTTTGGTTAGTCAACACCACAAATTAACGGAAAAAGTGGGTAATTCGGGAGTATAATCAAAGTGATTACCTTTTTTATTAGTCATAACCGTAGATATGGTAGAAAAAAATCTCAGATTCACTAGTGTTCTTAGATGGAACCATAGCTTTCAGAATTTTTGAGAAGTGTCCACTTTTTGGTTCTCAAAATATGATAACCCTAGTTATAGTTATCAAGTCGCTGCTAACATGAACATTTTCCGGAATTTATGATAGAATTTGGTCAATGATATTGGCAATTGGATATAATACTGTGGCGACACCATGCGGCACCACCACTGCGGTCATCGAAGCGTACAGTGCTTTCGTTTATTTTCATGTCGCTTTATATATAAAGCCGTTGATTGTGCTTTTGGTCAGTTCGCTCAAGTGCTGCTTACAATAAACTTGTTGCCCGCTTAACTGGTGACCCCGCGATCCAGAAAATTCTGGATAGTTCACGCAGCAAAATGAATCCGGAGAATCAGGCAGGTTTAGATACACCAGCGGAGAACGCAGTGGCTATCAAGCTTCCTGCCTTTTGGGCCGCTCAGCCGCGCACCTGAGTAGTGTTATGCGAATCGTTTGTTACCGTCCAATCACAGAATGCCACGTCGCCTTAATTGCCACGCCTACATTGCCACATCATCCGCCCATTGCCGCACCTATAGGACGCCCCCTTGCCACATCATCCACCCGTTGCCGCACCTATAGCATGCCCATTGCCACATCATCAGCCACACCCATTGCCACATCATGTATTATGTGTATTTAGGACTAATGTCATCCGTCCATATTTTTTAAACCTGATTTTATGTGTACAAGTTACGGTATCTCGGCGTCTTATAACGTAATAATGTAAGCTGCGTCGGGTGCTGCTATAATGTTAGGAGCGAATAAAGTAGAAAGTCCACGTCTGGACACCTGCAAGCAGGTGCGCATACTACCGTAGTAAAACGCATAACAGATTTCACGGAAAAGTCGATATTGCTTTGTGATGATTTTGATGTTGTTAGAGTATGTATGTTCACGGAGACTGCGATATCGCGCGGATAAATGCATCATCACTAATTAATTACTTAAATGCGACTTGATAATATTAATCCCTAGAATAATATAAAATGCGATTTTGAGTGCAGACAGATCGCGGTTTCGATTTCCGAGGTCTCCACATTTTAAGCCTTATTACCAGCTCGCAGTACAACCGCTACCTGTATAATGTTTGCATGTCGAATATAAGGGTATTTAACTCAGCACTAAAATGCCAACGGACTAGCCGCAGGGGCCCGGTTCTCGTCGCTATAATTAAACGAACACCTTCGCTACAGGTACGCGATCCCCGACGTTATAATGATAGGGACAAATTAGGCGCATGAAAGCGAGTCCAATGAATATAACGACAGACAACAAGTTAGTTGAAAAGTAAAACTAATCGTGACCGATGCAAGACGTCGTGAAACAGCGCTTTCGCTCGATTCTTGTAGTGACCACATTTCATACGATTCAATCCTTTTCATGTCACTAGAATAAGGGTGAATAAACCGACAGTGAAGCGCCGCCGGCGTCTTATAACGCAATAATGTAAGATGCGCCGGGTGCTGCTATAATGTTAGGAGCGAATATAGTAGAAAGTCCACGTCTGGACAGTGGACACCTGTAAGCAGGTGCGCATACTACCGTAGTAAAACGCATAACAGAATTCACGCAAAAGTCGATATTGCTTTGTGATGATTTTGATGTTGTTCCATACCGATTGGGAAGATAGGACTCCTAATTTCCTAACTAACTACATAATCCCTAGTAACGTAGTCAGACGCATAACGGAATTTACGCAAAATCGGTATTGCTCTGCGATAATTTTGACCGCTATGTTTTGATAATAACTTGCTTCCGAGAAATAAATAACATTCATTATATGTTAGATGATACTTTTCCTTGATATTCTATTATGTGTATTTAGGGCTAATGCGTCATCACTATGTTGGCGACAGGGCTGATTTGAACACACTAATTTTGCGAATTAAAGTTATCGCCCAACACGGACACTCAATGAAGAGCACCCTGGAGACCCACATAAATGCTCCACAATTCTTGACATATAATATACTGAGCATATAATAAGCTGACAAAACCTATAGTTGAGTACTCCGAAATGTACAAGTACTTTACCTTTACACGACGTTATTGTAGAATGAATACTACTTTTATTGAAAAATAAAAATTATGTACTCAAGTAGGTTTTTGTCTACACGCACCAACTACTCAAGTGTTTATGACACAGGAATGATTCATTAAGTATAGCGCAAGCAGGCCAAACGTATACTTGAGTACTCCAAAATGTACAAGTACTTCGCTATGTACTCCCTCCACGTACAAATTGACAAGGTTTTAGACTACTTTATCGATTTTCGATGTTGCGCAAATACCACAAACTTTGCTTGCTTTCAGGGCTGGCAACTAAATGCAAGACAGACTTTACGCAAAAGTCTCTATTCTGAAAATTTTATTAAGGTAATAGTTTAAAAACTTATACTTGAGCACTACGAAATGTACAAGTACTTTACCTTTACACGACGTTTTTTGTAAAATGAATACTAATTTTATTGAAAAAATAAAACATAAAAAATTACATTTTATCCCGGAACGCAACAAGAAAAATCGTATGAATTTGTAAACTACTTATTCATGACGTAATATTAATTCTACTTGTATACTTTTTCATATTTTGTAACAATTTTAGTAGTACTTAAATAAAATTCGGAATATTAACTAATCGAAAAATTCGGTGACCAATTCCGCATAGGCTCTGCATACAAATGAAGAAAGTTACATCAACGCGTGTTAACTAATTGTATTATGTAGCTTGTAATTCATGCAAGTTTCGAAACTTCTACACTGAGTCTTTTAAAGTAGATAGAATCGAAAAAAGTAATCGAAAATATTTACGAAGTTTGGATGCGACATATTTGGGTTTTTTAAAATTATTCATACCCATGATTCGAAATACTTTTAACTAACTTGTGTTTTCGACATAAGATAAGCGTGATGCTGATGACTAAATGCAAGACAGACTTTACGCAAAAGTTGCTATTCTGAAAATTTTGTCAAGGTAATAGTTTGAAAACTTATACTTGAGCACTACGAAATGTACAAGTACTTTATCTTTACACGACGTTTTTGTAAAATGAATACTATTTTTATTGAAAAAATAAAAAATAAAATGAGCGAAAAATTACATTTTATCCCGGAACGCAACAAGAAAATCGTATGAATTTGTAAACTACTTATTCATGACATAATAATAATTCTACTTGTACACTTTTTCACATTTTATAACACTTTAAGTAGTACTTAACAGTTTCAGTTTTAAATAAAATACGGAATATAAATATAATCGAAAAATTCGGTAACCAATTTCGCATAGACTATGCATACAAATGAGGAAAGTTACATCAACGCGTGTTAACTAGTTGTATCGAGTTATGGAATGATTTGTTCCTTACATCAAAACAACTAGAATGTGTAACTACATTAAAAAACGTATCTAAATGAGCTCCAGGGCATTGTGATTATGCATCATATCAAATTTCATCACACATTTCATGATGGAACAACTTTAAAACTAACGCAGTTCTATAGCAACTTTTGCCTAAATCTGTTTTCGTTAGCGTCTACATATACATAGTCAGCTTTAATAACAGAATTACCATGCTAATATGTGACTCCTCACCTTGAAACTTGGTACGTAGTTGTAGGACATTGTGATTATGCAGCATACCAAATTTCCTCGCGCATTTCATAATGGAACAACTTTAAAACTAAGGCGGCTCTACGTCGACTTGTTGCGTACATCTGTTTTGCGGGAGCGTATAACACGTACCTATACATAAGTCAACTTTAATAACGGAATTACCATGCTTAACATTGAAGCCCAACTCTATACTTGATACGTAGATGTAGGACATTATGGCAATGCACCATGCTAAATTTCATCACACATCTAATGATGGAACACCTTTAAAATTAACGCAGTCGACTACCGACTTTTACGCATATCTGTTTTGCGTGAACATAGCATATACCTATACATAGTCAATTTTAATAGCAGAATTACCGTGTTAAACATTGAATTCTCACCTTGAAAGCTGATACGCGGTTATAGGACATACCAAATCCAAATCCACCATACCAAATCCCACCACACATTTCATGATGGAACAACTTTAAAACGAACGCGGCTCTACATCGACTTTTTGCGTACATCTGTTTTGCGGGAGCGTATAGCACGTACCCATACATAGCCAACTTTAATAACGGAATTACCATGCTTAACATTGAATCCCAACTCTAAACTTGATACGTAGTTGTAGGACATTATCGCAATGCACCATGCTAAATTTCATCACACATCTAATGATGGAACACCTTTGAAACTATCGCAGTCGAATACCGACTTTTACGCATATCTGTTTTTCGTGAACATAGCATATACCCATACATAGTCAATTTTAATAACAGAATTAGCATGCTAAACATTAAATTCTCACCTTGAACGTTGGTACGCAGTTGTAGGACATAATAACAATGGACCATACCAAATTTCGTCAGACATTTCATGATGTAACACCATCAAAACCAACGCAGTTCTATACAAACTTTTGGCTAAATCTGTTTTTCCGTAGCGTAGCACGTACCTATACATAGTCAACTTTAATAACGGAATTACCATGTTAATAATCGACTCCCCACCTTGAAACTCGGTACGCAGTTGTAAGACATTATGACTATGCACCATGTCAAATTTTGTTACGCATTTCATGATTGAACAATTTTAAAACTAACGCAGTTCCATACCGACTTTTGCGGGAGCGTAGCACGTACCTATGCATTCTCAACTTTAATAACGGAATTACCGAGCTAAACATTGAATGCGCAACTTGAAGATTGGTTCACAGGTGTAAGACATTATGACAATGGAACATATCAAATTTCATCACACATTTCATGATGGAACACCTCTAAAACTAACGCAGTTCTATACCAACTTCGCGTGAATCTGTTTGCGGGAGCGTAGCACGTACCTATGCGTGATCAACTTTAGTGATGGAATTACAGATGTAATTAAGTTTCAACACTTTTACAATGATTCGTCTTGCTTCCTATAACATCCCACTCGATGCCCTCGTTATTAGGCTGTAATCTCAGCCTGGGCTATGTCTTGAAGCCTACGGGACTCTGCAAATTGTTTCGATTTAATCTGTCCGTTTCAATTTAAGATAAGGAAGCCCATTTTACTCAATCTATCGATGCCTACGGTACTCTACAAAATTTTCTGATTAATTCTCCGTATGCTTATTTATCATAAGAAAGATGATTTGACACCTAAAGTACGAAATACTTGTTCGCTTGAGCTAAGCCGCAGCGCTTGGAGTGGAATTTTACGGGGTATGCGGACTCATTTCGTAGGGCTCTATGCCATAGGAGCATACTTTACGCTCCAATTCGATTCCCACACATTCCATATAATTACTAACAGAACCATTGAGTACCAGCCTTGACATTTTCCGTAGTACTAGATGGCATGTATACAATTTCATGACATCCGACAGTACGACGGAGACTATCAAAATATCGAAAGAAGCCCTCTATTCTTTTCTGAAATAATCAAGGTTTTATCAGGACTTCCCTTCATATAAACTCCAGCAGAATCACTAATAACCTCTCAAGTTTACTCAATTTACTTTAATTTGATACTCGTGTACCAAATCCCTATTTTCCGCAAGTATGATAGAGGCTATCGCTCGATACTCAACGATTCGTAATTTTGCTGGAATACAAGTACAATTAGGGATTGAAAAGTAACTGATATAGGTGGTTATGTTTGTAGGATATTTACACTTGTACTTATCGGTTTTTCAGGAGAAACTACCTACTTTTAGGACTTTATATTTTAAAGTAGTTTGAGGTTACGTTTGTATCACCTTGACAAGTGCTATTATCAAAAACTGCTTTTGCTGAACTCTTACACTTTCACTAAACTTCTACACTGAATCTTTTGAAGTAGATAGAAAAGGAAAACTATTAACATAAGGTAAGTGAGAAGCACGCAAATTTCGATTGCATACAAATGCCACAAACTGCACTAACTTTCAGAGTTGTTAAGTATAGTACTCGTACTTCTTGAGAATACCCAAGTAGGTTTTTTTCCTACATGCACCACACACTCTCAAGTCCTTGTGATATTGGACTACATCAACTTCATGATAGCTAGAATATTAAACAGAAATAGACCTAGAGTAGCCGACTAACGTTTTACTTACTCGGAAATGACTACTTCTACCTTATTTTAAAGGATACCTCGTTCGAAGCGGAATTTTATGTGGTTTTGGATAATATCCAAGATGTAGGCTCACTTTGAAGGGTACTTCGTAAAACTCAAATATTGCACAGTGAGATTTCGCAAATTCTCGAAGTATTTTTGTTATTTTTATTGCGATAAGTCATTCTGCAGCGCGAAAATGCGTCGTAGGATATAGATGAAACTAGCACCACTCATCAAGACCGCTGAAAACAGTACATTTCAACATTTAGTAGCAGTAAATTTCTAGTAAAGTACAAGAAGTGATGATTTCCGAGTGAGTGAAAAAGTAAGTATTGCAGGTATAGTTTACCTGAAAACCGAATACTCTGAAATAGAAGTAGATGCAGTGTAAATAGTTAATCACTTGATTAAGTTTAGTGCAAGCAGATAAAACCTATACTTGAGTACTACAAAATGCACGATTACTTCGCTATCGCCTCCCTCCACGTAATAAGTGACTACGGTTCGAGACCGCTTTTACCGATACTCGTCGGTTTCAGTTTTAGATAGAATTCGGAAACCAAATAATTTCATAAACATAAGCTAATTAAATGAATTCACTCGAATGTACTATGCCGCGCTGATAAGATTAATTATAACATACTTATCATGTTACAGCGATTTTTCTAGCGTAGAAAATCTTTAAAATGTAGTAAGCAGGCCAATATGAAGATATTCGTTGAGCTGAATAAACATAAAAAAATACTCTAGACTACTTTATCGGTACTTTACAGTTTCAGTTTTGGATAAAATTTGTCCCTTTCACCTATAATTACAACCCCTCTCTATCTAAACATGTTTAGAATATATTCTTTGCGATGATACGAACCCGTAAAGTACTCAAGTAGCTTTTCGTAGGATATAGATGAAACTGACACCACTCACCAAGACCTCTGGTCCACTGAAAAAAGTACATTGTAGCAGTAAAGTCCTACTAAAGTACAAGAAGTAATGATTTCCGAGTGAGTTAAAAAGTAAGTATTGAAGGTATAGTTTGCTCGAAAAAGCGAAAAACTCTGGAATAGAAGTAGATGCAGTGTAAATAGTTAATCACTTCATTAAGTATAGCGCAAGCAGGCCAAACCTATACTTGAGTACTCCAAAATATACAAGTACTTCGCTATGTTCTCCCTACACATAAAAAGTGAGTAGGTTTTAGACTACTTTATCGGTACTCGACTGTTTCAGTTTTAGATAAAATTTGGTAAGACTTTAAATTTTGAAGTAGTTTGAGCTTACGTTTGTATCACCTTGACAAGTAACATTATCAGACATGAAAATGATACTATCACCTAATATAGAAGTTAACACACGTCAATGTGCTTCGGAATTCACGAGAAACAATAGTGAACAGAATATTTAAAATGTAGTAAACAGGCCGATGGGTATTCGTTGAGTTGTATACAGAGTTGGATCAATTGTAATTTGTAATTGTAATTGAATGTAATTAATTACATTTTTCAATGTAATTGTAATGTAATTGTAATTGAAGCATTTTTATTTTGTGTAATTGTAATTGTAATTGTAATTTGACAAAAATTTTGCTCAAATACAATTTCGATTACATTAAATTGCTATTGAGACCTGACAAGCACATATAAAATAATTGACTTATAATGCATTCTCTTTAAATGTCGACAAGGAATTTGGTGGATCCATTCGCGGAAGCCCTTGACTGCGCCCTTGCGGGCGAAGTTTTTTTCTATTTTTACCACTATGCAGGCCTGGGCTGCCATTGTATACAATTTTTAGATTACTAACCAACGGATGGATTCGCAACACGTGACTCACGATTGAATACGCCGAGAAGCGAACTGCTGAGCCGGCTAAAAGCAGCAGAATTGATATTCCCATAGCTGGCGATCCAAGCGTCGAAATTTGATATGTATGGTCCTAATCGAAAGCTAGTGTCGCACTGATTCCGCAATAAAAGTATATTTCCAGGCAATGTTACCATCCAAAAATAGTCGTGAAAGTCTGGGAATCGGCATTGTTCTGAACAATCGCTAGGCGTAATTGGTAATTGTTGTGGTCATGCTGCTGCAGCGCTCTCACTTTTCAGAACAGTCGGCCTTAAACGGCTATTTTGGAGCAGTTACATTGCCCTGACGAGATTTTATTTTGTATTTTTCGAATTAGTACATCAATAGCTTACGATAAAGAACAGATGCATCAAATTTGGACGCATGGATCGCCAGCTCTAGGACCACAAATTTTGCTGCTTTTAGCCGGCTCTGCAGTACGTTTGTCGGTGCATTCATCCGTGACTCACATCTTGGGCATATATCCGTGGGTTGGCAATCTACAATACGATTTCAGATCACGATGCTGCATCGTTATTTCGTCTGACTAACTAATCAGACCACTGGATATTATATAACGTCTTATCTGACAAAGCACGGTTTTGTTTTCACTCCTCATCCTAATTCCTACGTCCCTCGATAAAAATAATATTATTTCTTTAATTATATACTATATACGCAAATCCAACACGTGCATATGTTATAATACTTTTTCAACGACATACTGCACCCTATCCTTAATCCTAACCCATAGGAAATTAGGTAAATACCATTTTACATTTCCAATTACGTGAGCCATAATTACCAAGCATACAAAACACGCTTATATTACGTCACAATGACATCTCACATAGCATACTATGTACGCACATAAACGCATTTATTACCACACAATCTTAACTAGACTTGAATTGTTGTTAAATACGACGCTACGGTTGTCAAGGAGCACGGTTGAATTTATGATTATTCAATTACATGTTCAACAGCAGCAATTGTAATTGTAATTGTAATGTAATTGAAGCATGCAAGGAGTAATTGTAATTGTAATTGTTATTTGATATTTTTAGCATGAAGTAATTGTAATTGTAATGTAATTGAAACATTCATGAATGTAATTGTAATTGTAATTGTAATTGAACTGAAATAATGTAATTGATCCAACTCTGGTTGTATAAGCATCAAAAACATTCCCGCGCGCGTGTCTTAGTATTAGGTGGTATAGGGTTAGAACGAGTTAGGTTAAGGAGCGCGCGGGAATGTTTTTGATGCTTATACAACTCAACGAATACCCATCGGCCTGTTTACTACATTTTAAATATTCTGTTCACTATTTTTTCTCGTGAATTCCGAAGCACATTGACGTGTGTTAACTTCTATATTAGGTGATAGTATCATTTTCATGTCTGATAATGTTACTTGTCAAGGTGATACAAACGTAAGCTCAAACTACTTCAAAATTTAAAGTCTTACCAAATTTTATCTAAAACTGAAACAGTCGAGTACCGATAAAGTAGTCTAAAACCTACTCACTTTTTATGTGTAGGGAGAACATAGCGAAGTACTTGTATATTTTGGAGTACTCAAGTATAGGTTTGGCCTGCTTGCGCTATACTTAATGAAGTGATTAACTATTTACACTGCATCTACTTCTATTCCAGAGTTTTTCGCTTTTTCGAGCAAACTATACCTTCAATACTTACTTTTTAACTCACTCGGAAATCATTACTTCTTGTACTTTAGTAGGACTTTACTGCTACAATGTACTTTTTTCAGTGGACCAGAGGTCTTTGTGAGTGGTGTCAGTTTCATCTATATCCTACGAAAAGCTACTTGAGTACTTTACGGGTTCGTATCATCGCAAAGAATATATTCTAAACATGTTTAGATAGTGAGGGGTTGTAATTATAGGTGAAAGGGACAAATTTTATCCAAAACTGAAACTGTAAAGTACCGATAAAGTAGTCTAGAGTATTTTTTATGTTTATTCAGCTCAACGAATATCTTCATATTGGCCTGCTTACTACATTTTAAAGATTTTCTACGCTAGAAAAATCGCTGTAACATGATAAGTATGTTATAATTAATCTTATCAGCGCGGCATAGTACATTCGAGTGAATTCATTTAATTAGCTTATGTTTATGAAATTATTTGGTTTCCGAATTCTATCTAAAACTGAAACCGACGAGTATCGGTAAAAGCGGTCTCGAACCGTAGTCACTTATTACGTGGAGGGAGGCGATAGCGAAGTAATCGTGCATTTTGTAGTACTCAAGTATAGGTTTTATCTGCTTGCACTAAACTTAATCAAGTGATTAACTATTTACACTGCATCTACTTCTATTTCAGAGTATTCGGTTTTCAGGTAAACTATACCTGCAATACTTACTTTTTCACTCACTCGGAAATCATCACTTCTTGTACTTTACTAGAAATTTACTGCTACTAAATGTTGAAATGTACTGTTTTCAGCGGTCTTGATGAGTGGTGCTAGTTTCATCTATATCCTACGACGCATTTTCGCGCTGCAGAATGACTTATCGCAATAAAAATAACAAAAATACTTCGAGAATTTGCGAAATCTCACTGTGCAATATTTGAGTTTTACGAAGTACCCTTCAAAGTGAGCCTACATCTTGGATATTATCCAAAACCACATAAAATTCCGCTTCGAACGAGGTATCCTTTAAAATAAGGTAGAAGTAGTCATTTCCGAGTAAGTAAAACGTTAGTCGGCTACTCTAGGTCTATTTCTGTTTAATATTCTAGCTATCATGAAGTTGATGTAGTCCAATATCACAAGGACTTGAGAGTGTGTGGTGCATGTAGGAAAAAAACCTACTTGGGTATTCTCAAGAAGTACGAGTACTATACTTAACAACTCTGAAAGTTAGTGCAGTTTGTGGCATTTGTATGCAATCGAAATTTGCGTGCTTCTCACTTACCTTATGTTAATAGTTTTCCTTTTCTATCTACTTCAAAAGATTCAGTGTAGAAGTTTAGTGAAAGTGTAAGAGTTCAGCAAAAGCAGTTTTTGATAATAGCACTTGTCAAGGTGATACAAACGTAACCTCAAACTACTTTAAAATATAAAGTCCTAAAAGTAGGTAGTTTCTCCTGAAAAACCGATAAGTACAAGTGTAAATATCCTACAAACATAACCACCTATATCAATTACTTTTCAATCCCTAATTGTACTTGTATTCCAGCAAAATTACGAATCGTTGAGTATCGAGCGATAGCCTCTATCATACTTGCGGAAAATAGGGATTTGGTACACGAGTATCAAATTAAAGTAAATTGAGTAAACTTGAGAGGTTATTAGTGATTCTGCTGGAGTTTATATGAAGGGAAGTCCTGATAAAACCTTGATTATTTCAGAAAAGAATAGAGGGCTTCTTTCGATATTTTGATAGTCTCCGTCGTACTGTCGGATGTCATGAAATTGTATACATGCCATCTAGTACTACGGAAAATGTCAAGGCTGGTACTCAATGGTTCTGTTAGTAATTATATGGAATGTGTGGGAATCGAATTGGAGCGTAAAGTATGCTCCTATGGCATAGAGCCCTACGAAATGAGTCCGCATACCCCGTAAAATTCCACTCCAAGCGCTGCGGCTTAGCTCAAGCGAACAAGTATTTCGTACTTTAGGTGTCAAATCATCTTTCTTATGATAAATAAGCATACGGAGAATTAATCAGAAAATTTTGTAGAGTACCGTAGGCATCGATAGATTGAGTAAAATGGGCTTCCTTATCTTAAATTGAAACGGACAGATTAAATCGAAACAATTTGCAGAGTCCCGTAGGCTTCAAGACATAGCCCAGGCTGAGATTACAGCCTAATAACGAGGGCATCGAGTGGGATGTTATAGGAAGCAAGACGAATCATTGTAAAAGTGTTGAAACTTAATTACATCTGTAATTCCATCACTAAAGTTGATCACGCATAGGTACGTGCTACGCTCCCGCAAACAGATTCACGCGAAGTTGGTATAGAACTGCGTTAGTTTTAGAGGTGTTCCATCATGAAATGTGTGATGAAATTTGATATGTTCCATTGTCATAATGTCTTACACCTGTGAACCAATCTTCAAGTTGCGCATTCAATGTTTAGCTCGGTAATTCCGTTATTAAAGTTGAGAATGCATAGGTACGTGCTACGCTCCCGCAAAAGTCGGTATGGAACTGCGTTAGTTTTAAAATTGTTCAATCATGAAATGCGTAACAAAATTTGACATGGTGCATAGTCATAATGTCTTACAACTGCGTACCGAGTTTCAAGGTGGGGAGTCGATTATTAACATGGTAATTCCGTTATTAAAGTTGACTATGTATAGGTACGTGCTACGCTACGGAAAAACAGATTTAGCCAAAAGTTTGTATAGAACTGCGTTGGTTTTGATGGTGTTACATCATGAAATGTCTGACGAAATTTGGTATGGTCCATTGTTATTATGTCCTACAACTGCGTACCAACGTTCAAGGTGAGAATTTAATGTTTAGCATGCTAATTCTGTTATTAAAATTGACTATGTATGGGTATATGCTATGTTCACGAAAAACAGATATGCGTAAAAGTCGGTATTCGACTGCGATAGTTTCAAAGGTGTTCCATCATTAGATGTGTGATGAAATTTAGCATGGTGCATTGCGATAATGTCCTACAACTACGTATCAAGTTTAGAGTTGGGATTCAATGTTAAGCATGGTAATTCCGTTATTAAAGTTGGCTATGTATGGGTACGTGCTATACGCTCCCGCAAAACAGATGTACGCAAAAAGT
Source organism: Botryllus schlosseri (assembly GCF_051294905.1). Taxonomy (NCBI): domain Eukaryota; kingdom Metazoa; phylum Chordata; class Ascidiacea; order Stolidobranchia; family Styelidae; genus Botryllus; species Botryllus schlosseri. The sequence goes on along the minus strand of NC_137247.1, from coordinate 24,799,812 downwards.
CGATGTAGAGCCGCGTTCGTTTTAAAGTTGTTCCATCATGAAATGTGTGGTGGGATTTGGTATGGTGGATTTGGATTTGGTATGTCCTATAACCGCGTATCAGCTTTCAAGGTGAGAATTCAATGTTTAACACGGTAATTCTGCTATTAAAATTGACTATGTATAGGTATATGCTATGTTCACGCAAAACAGATATGCGTAAAAGTCGGTAGTCGACTGCGTTAATTTTAAAGGTGTTCCATCATTAGATGTGTGATGAAATTTAGCATGGTGCATTGCCATAATGTCCTACATCTACGTATCAAGTATAGAGTTGGGCTTCAATGTTAAGCATGGTAATTCCGTTATTAAAGTTGACTTATGTATAGGTACGTGTTATACGCTCCCGCAAAACAGATGTACGCAACAAGTCGACGTAGAGCCGCCTTAGTTTTAAAGTTGTTCCATTATGAAATGCGCGAGGAAATTTGGTATGCTGCATAATCACAATGTCCTACAACTACGTACCAAGTTTCAAGGTGAGGAGTCACATATTAGCATGGTAATTCTGTTATTAAAGCTGACTATGTATATGTAGACGCTAACGAAAACAGATTTAGGCAAAAGTTGCTATAGAACTGCGTTAGTTTTAAAGTTGTTCCATCATGAAATGTGTGATGAAATTTGATATGATGCATAATCACAATGCCCTGGAGCTCATTTAGATACGTTTTTTAATGTAGTTACACATTCTAGTTGTTTTGATGTAAGGAACAAATCATTCCATAACTCGATACAACTAGTTAACACGCGTTGATGTAACTTTCCTCATTTGTATGCATAGTCTATGCGAAATTGGTTACCGAATTTTTCGATTATATTTATATTCCGTATTTTATTTAAAACTGAAACTGTTAAGTACTACTTAAAGTGTTATAAAATGTGAAAAAGTGTACAAGTAGAATTATTATTATGTCATGAATAAGTAGTTTACAAATTCATACGATTTTCTTGTTGCGTTCCGGGATAAAATGTAATTTTTCGCTCATTTTATTTTTTATTTTTTCAATAAAAATAGTATTCATTTTACAAAAACGTCGTGTAAAGATAAAGTACTTGTACATTTCGTAGTGCTCAAGTATAAGTTTTCAAACTATTACCTTGACAAAATTTTCAGAATAGCAACTTTTGCGTAAAGTCTGTCTTGCATTTAGTCATCAGCATCACGCTTATCTTATGTCGAAAACACAAGTTAGTTAAAAGTATTTCGAATCATGGGTATGAATAATTTTAAAAAACCCAAATATGTCGCATCCAAACTTCGTAAATATTTTCGATTACTTTTTTCGATTCTATCTACTTTAAAAGACTCAGTGTAGAAGTTTCGAAACTTGCATGAATTACAAGCTACATAATACAATTAGTTAACACGCGTTGATGTAACTTTCTTCATTTGTATGCAGAGCCTATGCGGAATTGGTCACCGAATTTTTCGATTAGTTAATATTCCGAATTTTATTTAAGTACTACTAAAATTGTTACAAAATATGAAAAAGTATACAAGTAGAATTAATATTATGTCATGAATAAGTAGTTTACAAATTCATACGATTTTTCTTGTTGCGTTCCGGGATAAAATGTAATTTTTTATGTTTTATTTTTTCAATAAAATTAGTATTCATTTTACAAAAAACGTCGTGTAAAGGTAAAGTACTTGTACATTTCGTAGTGCTCAAGTATAAGTTTTTAAACTATTACCTTGATAAAATTTTCAGAATAGAGACTTTTGCGTAAAGTCTGTCTTGCATTTAGTTGCCAGCCCTGAAAGCAAGCAAAGTTTGTGGTATTTGCGCAACATCGAAAATCGATAAAGTAGTCTAAAACCTAGTCAATTTGTACGTGGAGGGAGTACATAGCGAAGTACTTGTACACTTTGGAGTACTCAAGTATACGTTTGGCCTGCTTGCGCTATACTTAATGAATCATTCCTGTGTCATAAACACTTGAGTAGTTGGTGCGTGTAGACAAAAACCTACTTGAGTACATAATTTTTATTTTTCAATAAAAGTAGTATTCATTCTACAATAACGTCGTGTAAAGGTAAAGTACTTGTACATTTCGGAGTACTCAACTATAGGTTTTGTCAGCTTATTATATGCTCAGTATATTATATGTCAAGAATTGTGGAGCATTTATGTGGGTCTCCAGGGTGCTCTTCATTGAGTGTCCGTGTTGGGCGATAACTTTAATTCGCAAAATTAGTGTGTTCAAATCAGCCCTGTCGCCAACATAGTGATGACGCATTAGCCCTGAATACACATAATAGAATATCAAGGAAAAGTATCATCTAACATATAATGAATGTTATTTATTTCTCGGAAGCAAGTTATTATCAAAACATAGCGGTCAAAATTATCGCAGAGCAATACCGATTTTGCGTAAATTCCGTTATGCGTCTGACTACGTTACTAGGGATTATGTAGTTAGTTAGGAAATTAGGAGTCCTATCTTCCCAATCGGTATGGAACAACATCAAAATCATCACAAAGCAATATCGACTTTTGCGTGAATTCTGTTATGCGTTTTACTACGGTAGTATGCGCACCTGCTTACAGGTGTCCACTGTCCAGACGTGGACTTTCTACTATATTCGCTCCTAACATTATAGCAGCACCCGGCGCATCTTACATTATTGCGTTATAAGACGCCGGCGGCGCTTCACTGTCGGTTTAATCACCCTTATTCTAGTGACATGAAAAGGATTGAATCGTATGAAATGTGGTCACTACAAGAATCGAGCGAAAGCGCTGTTTCACGACGTCTTGCATCGGTCACGATTAGTTTTACTTTTCAACTAACTTGTTGTCTGTCGTTATATTCATTGGACTCGCTTTCATGCGCCTAATTTGTCCCTATCATTATAACGTCGGGGATCGCGTACCTGTAGCGAAGGTGTTCGTTTAATTATAGCGACGAGAACCGGGCCCCTGCGGCTAGTCCGTTGGCATTTTAGTGCTGAGTTAAATACCCTTATATTCGACATGCAAACATTATACAGGTAGCGGTTGTACTGCGAGCTGGTAATAAGGCTTAAAATGTGGAGACCTCGGAAATCGAAACCGCGATCTGTCTGCACTCAAAATCGCATTTTATATTATTCTAGGGATTAATATTATCAAGTCGCATTTAAGTAATTAATTAGTGATGATGCATTTATCCGTGCGATATCGCAGTCTCCGTGAACATACATACTCTAATAACATCAAAATTATCACAAAGCAATATCGACTTTTCCGTGAAATCTGTTATGCGTTTTACTACGGTAGTATGCGCACCTGCTTGCAGGTGTCCAGACGTGGACTTTCTACTTTATTCGCTCCTAACATTATAGCAGCACCCGACGCAGCTTACATTATTACGTTATAAGACGCCGAGATACCGTAACTTGTACACATAAAATCAGGTTTAAAAAATATGGACGGATGACATTAGTCCTAAATACACATAATACATGATGTGGCAATGGGTGTGGCTGATGATGTGGCAATGGGCATGCTATAGGTGCGGCAATGGGTGGATGATGTGGCAAGGGGGCGTCCTATAGGTGCGGCAATGGGCGGATGATGTGGCAATGTAGGCGTGGCAATTAAGGCGACGTGGCATTCTGTGATTGGACGGTAACAAACGATTCCCATAACACTACTCACCTGGTTTTGCCAGGCCGAGGCCCAATTCCAGATTCGACGAATCACAACAGACAGCACAAAATTCTACTACGTGGTCTCAGCATTAGACCAGGAAACAGCGAGTCGACTCGTCGATATTTTAGAGCAGCCTCCACAGGAGAACAAATACACAGCAATAAAACAACGCCTTCTTGACACGTTCGACATTCCACGACAAGAGCGCGCAGCGAGACTAATTAGCATCCCGCGTTCGAGCAATCGTAAGCCTTCCGCACTCATGGACGAGATGCTCTCTTTACTTGGTGATCATCAACCGTGTTTACTATTCGAACACCTCTTCTTGCAGCATATGCACGAGGATATTCGCCTCGCACTCGTCGAGCAAGATATCACAAATCCTAGGGAGTTGGCCAAGCGAGCCGACTTGCTATGGCACGCACGTATCACACACGCGGAATATGCGATTGACATATCAAAAAAGCGCCCAAAACAAGTTAATACAGATAGCAGCAGTACTCATGCGGACATGTGCTACTATCACAAGACTTTCGGCGACAAAGCACGCAAATGCTCTCCTCCTTGTTCCCATCAGGGAAACACCATGGCCGGTTGCCCTTGATGGCTGGAGCAACCGGTCAGCATTCTAGCCTTTTTTTAGTGCACGATCTCGTCTCCCGGAAAAATTTCCTCATAGACACCGGCGCGGAAGTTAGTGCACTACCGCCTACAAACTACGAACGCCGATTCAACGAGAAACGCGCTCCGCTGCAAGCAGCTAACGGCAGCATAATAACCACATACGGTCACAGAAACGTGACGCTCAACATCCCCGCGGGGACATTCACATGGAAGTTTATCCTGGCCGACGTCTCTCGACCACTCATCGGAGCCGACTTCCTGCGCGCCCATCATTTGCTGATCGACATGCACAAGCAGCTTCTTATCAACCCAAATCAGCGCAAAACCCACCCAGTGAGCAGGTACGCTCAGCCTGCACCACAGCTGAACACGTTAGCTTCTCCGTATGACAAGCTCCTTGCCACGCACCCCCAACTGTCGGTACCCAAGTTCTCTTCGTCGTCAACGAGACATGGAGTGGAACACCACATAGTGACTTCAGGACAGCCAGTACACGCACGGGCAAGACGTCTTCCACCAGACAGATTAGCTATTGCCAAAGCGGAGTTTCAACGAATGATGAGTTTGGGAATTGTCCGGAGATCATCCAGTTTTTGGTCGTCACCTTTACACATGGTTCCGAAATCATCCGGGGGCTGGCGACCCTGCGGGGACTATCGGCGTCTAAACGCTGCAACAACACCAGACCGTTACTCCATTCCGCATATCCACGACTTCACCGCTCGCTTAGCGGGGAGTCGCATATTTTCGAAAGTTGACCTCGTCAGAGGATACCACCAAGTCCCGGTAGCACCCGCCGACATTCCCAAAACCGCGGTTATCACACCTTTTGGACTATTCGAGTTCCTTCGCATGCCATTTGGTCTGAAGAACGCTGCCCAGACGATTCAACGACTAATGGACACCGTCTGTCAAGATTTGCCATTCGTGTACGTTTATCTTGATGACATCTTGGTGGGTAGCCCGAACTTCGAGACGCATCTCGAGCATCTTCGCACTCTCTTTCAGAGACTGTGCGATCACGGCTTAGTGATCAACAAAGAGAAGTGCCATTTTGGGAAGGACAAGCTTCAAGTTGGGGGAAGGGAAGAGACGATTTCTATCGACCGTTTGAAACTGGCGCACGTGGACCTCTCCATGCCAGTTCCTGTAGCTCAACCGAAGCCACGAGGAAGACCACGACGTCACACTCGGCCTCCACAACGTTACCAGGCCTGAACTGCCCGCTTCTGGAGGTGGCTATGTGGCGACACCATGCGGCACCACCACTGCGGTCATCGAAGCGTACAGTGCTTTCGTTTATTTTCATGTCGCTTTATGTATAAAGCTGTTGATTGTGCTTTTGGTCAGTTCGCTCAAGTGCTGCTTACAATAAACTTGTTGCCCGCTTAAATACTATAATTGATTGTCCCCTCCCAGCCCACTTGATCAGATTTACCGGTAGAGCTGAGGGTGGAGGCGGTGTCTTTGAAAATTTCGAGCACATAATTAATTATTTATAATTAAATCTTCGAGCGCGTCCGTTGTTAGTAATTACTTTTCGCAAATATCACATTTCTTGGTATGTCGGAGCGTGGCAATGGCTGACACAGAAATGACTATTTCTATAGATTATGCGTATTTTTCATTAGGTGGAGGTGTATCCAAAATAAAATCAAGATATCTAACAAAATCGCACAATGCGTGAAGAAAAGTTTTCAAAAGTTGAATTACTCCCTAACAAAAATTCCCCATCATTGATGTTGATTCGTGAGATCATTTTGACATCCCCCTTAGGTTTGGGGTGCGGCATGTAACATACGATTATAAACGTGGAGGGTTTATTTATACTCCTCCTCGTCACCCGATCTGCGTAAGCGGTATCTTAAAGAAGCCGGAAAGTGGGTCGTACTCACAGTTGGCAGATGCGGATCATAATAAAGAATATCGGCCTGGTGTAAATGACCACTGTAGTCGAATAACATGAATACCACAAACACCAACAAACGAGAAAACTTGCCTTTTATATCAAACACAAAGTGGTTGTGAGTCGCTTGCGTAGCGGAAATTATTTGGTGATTATAACGAGAAATCAGGGCGGAGTGCTGCATTTCCCTATCAACGTTCGCAGAGCGTTTGAAGGAAATAATAAATCCCAAGTCTCAGGCATACACAATACCGTACTGTCCGACTCCAATCAAAATGACTGTCACGACAACTTGGCTCGCGAATTATTGTGAGCACAGGGACGCGGGGTGGCGAGATAGCGCAGTGGTATAATCCGCGGCTGCAACACTACCGACCGAGGTCGACTTCCGAATTCCGATACCTAAGTGTTGGAGGTTTACCTAGGCTCCTCCTCGCCACCTTATCCGCGTCGGCGGTATTTTACAAAAAGCCTAGAGGTGGGCAGTTACGAAAAATAAGAAGAATATCGGCCTGGTGTAAATGACCATAGTAGTCGATAAACACCATGAATACCCCAAAACAAACAAAACAAACAGGGACGTGGCTTGGGGCGCTTATGGCGCAATATAATTTAGAGGCAAAAGTGTATTTGCTCGTATAATCTTGAGAAGATAAGTGTCTGTAACAATTGACTAATATAATAATAACAAATGACTTAATGAACAGCGGAGACAGAGTCAGCATTTTACAAGGACATGTGGGTTCAATGTCGACCCTCTACACACTACACTACACACGACATACCAACGACATCTGTCACAATTCGACTATACTGATCGCGCCTAATCCTCTGCAGGCAATTAAGGTCAAGATTGGCGAGTCATCTCGAACAATATCAGGCAGGTGTTTATTGACCACCGGCGAGCCCCCAAGACACGCTCAGTAGGCCACGGCTAAGAGTCACTGGCGTACATGCGATATGATGAAGGATTAATTTGCGTCCAGCAGTGAAATATCGCTGCATGCGTATTCAATCAAAAAATCGAACCGTCAGCTAACCACTCCCGGAAATAGGTATATAGTCATATCTAGCATACCGTTTTATACTTCCCTACGTCAGGCTATATATAGGAGAATATACCGCTAAAATATCTATTGGCAATGAAAGTAAATGCCGAATTCGCATGTACAACAGAAATTTGGTCAGCGGAAAATGGTCTAGCAGGTTAATGAACGCATCAAGATTCACACGCAGTCGGTGGATATAGGCGTATGTAAATATGTAGTAGAAGCAGTACGGGACATGTGAAAACAAGTGTCATGCGAATATATATGACCAATTGACCATGGTTATGAACATATAACCCTAGGACCTATAGTGACTATAGGCCGAAGAAAAGGATGATGATCGCCCATGTTGCTTTGATTCAAAGATATACGAAATTGCTGATGTTTGGCTGTGATTAGCTATTAACGCGGTTTCATCGTTGTTGCTAGGATAGGAATATTAATGCAGTGAACGATTAACCAAAACCGATAGAAGATTTGAATTTTAATACCACTCAAAGGTAACATAACGATCTTCATGCTATATTATTAGAATTCGGCTTTTGCATTATAATAAATCATAACAGAGCTAATCTATGTCGTTACCTTTAACAAAAGCTCGCAATATCCATAGCGGGCGGATTGTAGGACGTAGGCTACCCGTATGCTCTGTTCAACTATACGACAACCGTATTCGTTATGACTGAATTTAATGCCTATTTTATTGGATTCGACTGTGGTCTAATTTGAAGCGGGTACCAATCGTTATTTCGCAATTCCTTGCTTACCAACCTTAGGCCGTTCGCTTGTATACAATGTTATAAAGTATTGTAGCTTTTAATATGACTTCATATTTGAAAAAAAAATCCTCCGAGAATGCAGTCTCCTCGCGATCGTTATTATAACATTATGTCTTCGAATATCTGTTAAATACTCAGTTTCAAGGAAGCAAAATAACTATAAACGTGAATAACCGTGATTATTTTTTCCATGTAATCGTAACGCCATCAACTGTGCGAGAGTTTGCTGTAGTAGTAATTGAGCGATTTGGAACCAGTCGCAGTCGATTACATTGACGAAGTACTCGCCCCATGTCTAATGCTGATATGACTCTAGCGACCAACATGGTAGAGCTATTCCTGTCTTTTTAGAGCAGTGGTTCGCAGCGTTTTTGTTGTAACCGTCTCCTTTAGCCAGTTAATTATTTCTGCGGACCCCTGCATAAATTTTGATGAAACCTAGTTAAAATATTATTGGCTATTGTGATAATTATGCTCGTCAACTACTGTATTGAATCAAATTGTTATTGTTGAAGAAAGAAAAATAAACGAACAATAGAATGAAGAACAGAACGAACGATAAATACACTGTTGGTACAAAATTTGGATAATCAATTGACATATTACTATAGTAAAACAACTATGAAAAGTGGGGAAAATATATACGTAAAGACATGAATAGCTGACTACCAACCCGCTACATATGCAGAGCAGGGAAGGGGGTCAGCTGTTCTTAGGGGGAGGTGCGCCCCGCCATTCGCCATGCTGTTTTCATCTGGGGTATAAATTTTAAAAAAGGTGACTCAAAGTGTCATGCAAAAACTTTTTCAACGTAAGCAAATGTAATGAGAGGGCTGTTGTTGTTTTTTATTATGCAAAACGCATGTCATGTTCGCCGTCCTGGTGATTTCGATTTAGTATTGTAGTGTAGGTAAATGTACTGTACACACTGTAGGCAGCAGCATACAGATTAATCTTGATGCATACCGGTACAGTTTATTCTCGAGTGCTTGAGATTGAACCATTGTGCAATATGCATGTAAAGAGTAAAAGACGTCTCCCAAACGCTTTCTCACGGACCCCAAGGGATCCGTGGACCCCAGGTTGCGAACCACTGTTTTAGAGCGTTCACAGTACAAAATTTCGCGGAATGTCACTAATTTACTACTGATCTGAAATGAATCACAATTTGCTACATCCTATGTGTATTTATGGATGGAATTCGCAGAATCATAGTTTAAGTGTTAACGCACAAAAAGTAATTCGATATAGTGTTTTACTGGATTCCATGATCGAAGTATGGTCAATCTGTCTGCAACAAAACGCAGTCCAACCGAAGACTTTCACTCAACACGTGATGCCACTGAACAATCTCAAGCTATTTTGTATGCACACACAACTACGCTGTATGTTTTCCAAGCCATGAATATGTTCATGATAATGACAGTGTTATGGATACTTGTCAATATGACCGTGTTCGGAAAGAAAACAGGGATGTGGAACTCAGTGTCGGATAAAAGAAAACTAGATCGCGGAGCCATCTTCATCTTTTGAATAATCGCAGTGGGATCGACCTTACCGAGACTTATTCTGAGTCACCTTCTTTTCTACAAAAGGTTCATTCGATATTGTGAACAGATATTGGATGCTGGCTTTGTTGCCTATGGATTTTCAGCGTGCTGCATTTATTGTTTCCTTTGGTTACGTCACAGAGTTATCTACACCCATCTGATGATGAAAAGTGTAATTACAAAGTGTTTGAACTGCTGTAGCTGGTTTGTAATAGTGTTTGGCTTAATGTTCGGTATTGGCTCTACGATGATATGGGTATACCCAAGAGATTTCACCAACGACGGGGACCAGTGTGTTCGGGCACGGAATCTTCCTTCTGCAAGCTGGTATACTTACTTCAACTATTATGGGGTTGCTTTGATGTTGGTATTCAATTAAATTATGCTCCTACGAGTCCTACTACTTTTTGTGTATCCGACAATCCTAACGACGAGACGTACAAGCAGCAAGCAGTGTTGGGATCAAGTCACTACCTTCGAGTCACGAGTCATCTCGAGTCATTGCAGATTTTGACTCGAGTCAAGTCAAGTCAATCGATTTTCAAAGTTGACTCGAGTCAAGTCAAGTCACTGTTTTTTTGGAGGTGACTCGAGTCAAGTCGAGTCAAGTCAAGTCAAGTCACGAGTCAAGTCACAATTCAAGTCAAATTGCATTTTCGAAGTATGAGTGATGATTCAAAGTCATTGCATTTTGCTAGCTGTGTAAAAGACAGATTAATTGATCATTTACCTTGTATCAAATAACGAATATCTAGTTAAATATACATGCAAAAAGACGTTGTATCCCTCACGCACACGTAGAACTGCTAATAAAATACGTGAGTAGGCCTAACTGTGCACCTACATGCCACAGTCAGCTATTATCAGCCAAAATATAGGACCTAATACGAAGCTTCGAGAAGTTGAAAAAAATTGATATGGTACAATATTCTAATACCCTACCCATCTACACATACGTGAGAATATAAACGCACAAAGTATATTTGTTCGTTTTAAATCATACAAGAGGGTTGGTAAATGTGAAAACTGCGTAACGTCAGCATTGAACCGTTTAAGAAACAGAGACACATTGCTATTTAGATTAATCTTCTGCTATAGCTTCGACAACGTGAGCTGTAATCGTTTAGTTTGCGGTCAATTTATTTGTGATCTAACAATGGAGGATAGTGTATCGTCGAATCAGTGAATGAGCGGTTGTTCTCACAAGTGACACCGGTGTATCTCGGACAATCCGAAAATGCACAATATACAGTGATTTATTCGAACCCGTTTACTTGATGACTTGAAATTGACTCGTAAATTTTGCTCCGAGTCACGAGTCAATGCACATTTTTGAAGCTCCGAGTCAAGTCAAGTCAAGTCATTTTTCCGACGTGACTCGAGTCAAGTCAAGTCATACGAAAAAGTTGACTCGAGTCATCCCAACACTGGCAGCAAGTATGAAACCGAGTGTACAAGGAATTCCTCGGGAACTCGTGCAATGTGTCAAACTGTCATGGAATCTACCTCAAATGGACAAAATCCTAAAATAAAGTTTGCAAACCTACTGCTAACCATGCGGCGATCCATAGTAAGCTGTGTGATATCTGGGCTGGCCGATCTAGTAGTCGGTATCCTGGTTTCCACTGCGTTTCCAGTCTCTGTATCCAAAGCAGTTACTGTTACGATATATGACATGAGCATAGTCATCAGCACTTTCTGCATGTTAGCGACTTTCAACGATCGCAGCAAGATTGCATTTGCAGTCTTGCGAATATAGCGCTTGGTTGGGATCAATTCTGCTGCACTCTGCTCTGTTGAATGTTAAATCATAGTGTCCTATATGGTGTCGATACAGGCAAATCTCACGCCTTAGTGAAATTGTATCACGTCACAATTTCCATTTGGCTACAGGCAATTTGACGGTTATTTTTGACCGGCTTGCCGAGCATTACATTTGGTGAAACGGGTATCAATCGAAAGCTGACTCTCTGCACTGATTATGAAAATATAAATTTTATTCCGCTCGTGGCACTGGAACTCCCACAATCAGCCTCAAATTTTTCATTCTTATGTAGATTGGCATTGGGACGCAACAATGCTGTCTTGCTCTTTTTCTCTTGAGCTACTCTCTCGTTTCGCCAAACAGCATTGTTGCGTCCCAATGCCAATCTCCATAACAATGAAAAATTCGAGGCTGATTGTGGGAGTTCCAGAGCCACGAGCGGAATAAAATTTATATTTTCGTAATCAGTGTAGAGTCAGCTTTCGATTGATACCCGTTTTACCAAATTTAATGCTCGGCAAGCCGGTCAAAAATGACCGTCAAATTGCCTGTAGCCAATTGGAAATTGTGAGGTGATACAATTTCACTGAGGCGTGAGATTTGGTTGTGTCGACACCATATAGGACACTATGGTTAAATATTCACTTTATGGGAAATTACCAGTGACGTGCGGTGAGGTTCAAGGCTGGTGAGATACTGACAACACAAACATACACACGTAAAATACCTGAGAAAGATACACAAATGTGTGAATAACAACAGCAGCGTGAGAAGCAGCTACAGAAGAACGATTCCTTTGCACGCTGTTAGCCATTTCAATTCTCCATTCTACAATACTTATTTATTTTTTTTTCCTTTAGGGAAATATTCAGTTAATAAACACTGATTGCTCAACGAAAAGGATGGAACGAAAATCATAAAAATATTTTATTCAAGGTAAATTTCGGTTTTATATTCTTTATTTTCCTTTGCTCGACCAATCTCCTATTTACGAGATTGAAATCGACACTGTATCAGCAAAACTGAATATGCCACTCACCAACATTAAACTTGGTTGAGGACATCATTCATACTGTAGAAAATCAGGGTTAGCTTCATGATTTTGATTTGTGATGCAGATTTTCTTGGATTAAGATTAGCAACTATGTCAAACTAACAAACCTACAAGGTTGGCTGATTGACTTGGCGGCCTGTACCTTATCACATTAGCTATCTTCACACGCAGGCTATCTGCGTATTTGCTAGGCTATACTCGATCCTCGCCATCTGTTCCATATAAGGTGTGACTTACAAAAGCCTAGAAATATGGGCCGTGTTACAAGTTGGTAGATATGGAATCTAGGAATCGTAGCATAGAATATCAAATTGCTTTAAATTACTATTATCGTCGAAAACACCGTAAAGACCACAAACAGCGACAACGCAGGCTATGTAAGTAGCTATCACACATGACAATTTAACGTAGCTGTGGATGGAAAATACATAACACCCACATCAGCAAGGAAATATATTTGCTCCGCATTGCGTATTGGCTATCGCAAGTTGATACAACACTGTCGGTTTCCGAAAACGATAGAGCGTTTCACTGTTCCGCGATTGTCCAATTGTTAGCGAATAGTGATTGAGGTAGTGCCTCACTTGCCTTCCCTGACCGCACGTCACTGGAAATAACGGGTTGTGACATATATGAAATCACAATGGTAAAACTAAGAACTATTTCAACCATTTGGAGAAACCAGGGCAAAGTTAGAAATGTTCTGTCCGTTCGTGCACTGAAAATTGGGTAAATTGACTGCCAATATTTAGTTAATAGGATATGAAATTGTTGATATTAGCCAAGGATAATAATGGAAGAGTCAAAAACAATAATGTAGTACCGTCAATCAATGTTTGCAAACTCAGTTAACGGTTGTTTTCTTATATTTTGCTGGTTGCGGTGTTTATATAAATCTAAAATTGAAAGAACGTATCAACGTAATCTGTATTAACCCGACGTTCTTTATCTGATGATTCGCAAGTATATCTTTAGAGCAATTTTACCGTTATTCGACTATAATATTTTTTGTTTATACTCATATATGTCGACTTTGTTTTGGTAAATTATTCAATTGCGATTGTTTCGAAACATTGCGATTTTGGATTAAAGAGTTCAATGCCTAGCCACGAGGGGCTTCAATTTTTAATGTATCATGAACACACATAACCAATAGACAAAGAAGCGTTGACGAAAGGTATATAAAATCGTGTCGGTGATTGCAGGGAAATGCCAGTTATTGTGCTAATCAGTGGTTTTTAATGGCAGTATGCTACGTATTTACGGGCATGTATGAAATAGAGAAGGTGCAAACAACCAGTTGTACGCAATGCTTTTCTATGGAACGCTTGTGACGAACGGAGATTTCAAATTGAGGTGCATTATTTTCTCCTGTGGGCCACATTTGTACTTCAGGGCTCAGATTGCAAGGACGAAACATCGGTGCCGACCATTTACTACATTTGCTACTGAAGAGATTCGGCGTCCTAAACATAGAAGATATGCGGAAACTAGAAATCGCCAAGTTTATGTATCAGTTTCACTGCGGTCGTTGCCCCGAATATTTCAATGACTTCTTTACCTCTGAATCAAAAGCACACAAGTACAACACACGCGCGTCCACGTCGTCCAAATATCATATGATCGACCGGAAAGATCATCGCTCTATCAAATATGCCGGACCTGATGTGTGGAACAGCATCCCGCCGGCCATCCGACAGTCGACGAGCATGTCCACATTCAAGTCGAAATACAAGCAATTACTACTAAATAAATACAGTCCATCCTCAAGATTACCGGACCACGACTGACCTATCGATCTCGCTTCCCATGACATGCCGCCCTATTTCTTGTCGCTTTCTTTTTCTATACCATATTCTTTACTTTCATTCAGTGTGCATGCCTCCTCTTTACATCGCCTAGGCCAAGGTGGGTGTCAGATTCCATAGACTACTCCTTGTCGCTTCGACATCTTCCTGTCTTTTCATTGTATCGCGTTTTTTGTGGTGTATTGAACTGATAAAATTGCTAATAAACCAATGATGATGATGATGATTTAGAAGGCCGGACATATCAATATTGACGGTTTTTGCCAACCTGCAAAGGTCATTTTGGGCCAACGTTTTATCGCAATTATCCGGGATTTTTCGCACCTCATTTTGGCCGCAGCCGCATGCATAGGTCACAACTTTATCCTTTCATGTGCCCCGTCGCGGGCGGAAAGGCCGGCTTTGAAATACCGGTACCCCCTACTTTGAAGCAACGCAACGGTCTCCGGCGGCGTTAACCCTTTTAATGGGGGGTCAGATTTGGCAGAGCTGACCATCACTGTTCAAATTCATACCGTGACCTCACCAAGACCTTAATCTGAGCTGTTCCAGTTTAAAAGTGGCCGGAGTATAGCCGTCTACCGTTTCCACCCGCGATCGACACCCCATGCCATGTCTAGGGTTCTTTATACGACTGAATATACAAACTTTTTCTCTGAAAAATCTCTCTCTCTCTCTCATTTTCCCCCGACTGACCACCAGGATAGCGTCAGAGAGTCAAAAATGATGCCTCAGTGCGTCAGAGATGAGCGGATTTGAAATTTCTATGTCCTAATCCAATCCAAATCCGAACCTTCAAATCCAAATCCTAATCCATAACTTTTTCATATTCAAGTCCATGTCCAATCCTAATCCGATTCCAACTGGAAATTCAGAAAAAATAATAATTTATGCAATGGAGGGATTCGAAAATTTTCTTTCACAACCAACGATTCACTTGATTCAAGATAACTTAGTAACCATAAGTACAATAATAACTGATCTGAATAAAGTTTGTCGCCATTCGCCACACGACATTTCAATCTCCCAGAAAATAGTTCAATCCAATCCAAATCCTAATCCGTTCTGAAAAAAATGTCTCATCCAAATCCAATCCAAATCCGACAAAATTTCACAAATCCTGTTTTTTCAAAACCTAATCCTAATCCATGCTCATCTCTGCAGTGCGTAGCCACCGTTGCCTGGTTTCAAACAAGCCGTCAACCATGACCGTAAACCGCGCGGCTCGCCAGATATCGAAAAATCAATAATACATGAAAAATTAACATATGGGCGTGGTCAGTGAGTGGTTACAATGGTCAAGTTCAAGATCAATACCGAATCGGACCCCTACCACCCAGTTAATGGCATGAAACAACATGGTATACTTTCTCTTGTCATATCCCACTATTTGCAGGCATAGTAAACCAGTTTATGACTCATTTTCCGTCTTGAACGTGGACTTGAACTTGGCTATGTTCTTGAAAATCACCGAAGCGTGACCACAATTAACAACCCCCCCCCCAGAAAACTCCCCAGAACAAGGTTTGATGTTCCAAACGGTGATAAATCACACAGAATACCGTACAAGTCGACTTCTTATGTTCTGGCAGAATTTCTGGCTATATTTCCCACTCGGAAAATATCTGGAAATTTTAAGCATGGGTATTTTCAGCCGAACTCTTCATGTAAGATCGTCGGTATTCGAAAATTTTCATGCCCTATACCTTCAAATTAGGTATCATACAAATCAGAAGATAGCAGGCTTTCCATAGAAACCAAAAGAAGTCCGCTACGACATATATCTATGGAGAAATTGAGAGATGAACTTGAACTTGGGTCACCAGTGACCCCCCCCCCCATTAAAAGGGTTAAGAGATACTAGGAATGTTCTGTTGTTTCACAATTGCGAACAAAGTTGATTCATTTCTGTAAATTATGCATATTCAAAAAATTCAGGTGCGGAGTTGCGACTATGCGCTTTCCCTCGCTCTACCTTGCCCGAGTATTACCCGCACAAATCAGACATTTGCAGAGAAACCAATGTCAGACAAATCTTATCATGACATCAAATCAATTTGTGTAATACAAAGGTCGGCACATTTCCGTGGCCACTCCATTGTAGTAACGAGTTTTCTACACGTCTCGCTCATACAGTGGCCCAGTGACGTGCGGTCCAATGAGGCAAGTGAGGCTGTGCCTTACCTGTCGTCAGGGTGAGTGAGTGAAAATTGTGAAAACCCTCGAGGAGTCGATGATTATTAATATTATTCATCGATATTCATAAATAACTAAATTTTTTTCACCCAACGTCATCAATTTGCATAATTATCATTCAAAAATACAGCGCGCGCTGGAGAGGTGAGGCAGAGATGAGGCACAGGTGAGGCACGGGCGGGTCGTGCCTCACCTGCGACAATGCAATTCTTAATAAATAGCTCGGAATTCGTAATAACTGGTACAAATCAAATGCTATCGTCACACTGATTCCAAAAATCCAAATATTGACAGTGTCAGAGCACCAAAACCCCCCAAAAATCGCCAAGGAAGGTGACAGTCGGCTTTATGACAGACAATGCCATCGCAGAGAAACAATGGCCAGGTGAGGCACAAACGAATCTGCCTCATGCACTATTCGCTAACAATTGGACAATCGAAGCACAGTGAAACTCGGTATCGATTTCGGAATCCAACACAGCAACAGTCTTGTAGGAATTGTGTAGTATCGACGGCCAATACGCAATGCGGACCCAATACATTCCCTTACTTATGTAGCTGTTATGTATTTTCCATCCATAGCTACGTTAACTTGTGGTTTGTGATAGCTACTCGAATAGGCTGTATTGTCGTTATTTGTGGCCTTTATGCTGTGTTCGACTGCAATGTCTGCAACCCTTAATTATGGTATGTGATATCTGCCAGCGTCGTCGTTGCTGGTGGTCAGTGGTGCCACTCCTATTGTTTTTACACTAGATCTGGTGTATTTTGACTTGTCTTAGTGTATTTTCTTCCGAAATTCGGCAAATCTAGTGTTTATTTACTGAAAAAATACTTGTGAATGAGGATGCTATTTTCATGGGCTTCGAATAATTTATACCAGTACTTGAAGAGATAGTAATTAATATCCGGCCAGTCCTACATGTATTGTAGCATGTGGAATTGCAACGGCTATCAGTGTGCAAAGTAAGTGTTCTCTATACCCGCTCCTGTTGTTTTCACATTTTGGACCTCTTTATCAGGTACTTTACGTGCGTGTGTGTTTGTGTGTGTGTGTGGGGGGGGGTCCGTGCCTCCCCAGCCATAAACCTCACCGCACGTCACTGTAGTGACCTTGTATATGTAGAGACCAAGCACAAGATACCGCGCGAAGCGAAGTTTTTGTTTGTTTTGTGGTATTCCTGGTGTTTGTCGACTCTAGGGTCATTTAAACCGGGCCGATCATCTTTATTTTAATACCGTAACTGCCGACTTATATCACGGCCACTTCTAGGCTTTTTGTAACACACCGCTTACGTGAATGAGTTGGGGAGCGAAGCGAAGAGATAAACGCTACGCATGATGGATGACGTTTGTTTTCAAGTTGTGTGTAGAACAGCCCGACTTCATGCCATGTGTCACCCAGCATGCACCTTCGACGATACATCTACATTCTACAATAGGAGTTGAATTGACTAGATAAACTTCTTGAACCGTCAGTCCACAACTAGGCGTTCGTCGCCAAAGTGACTTGACAACAACCAATTATTGTCGTGGGAATTTCAAAGCAATTAAACACATGCTCAGCGCAAAATCTCTGGATGATGCTTCACCTGATCGAGAGTGCTAGTCAGATGTGTGCTCAATATAAAAATGCATGAAATAGTATTGTTTTCGGTTTGTCTTAGATTTCTTCACGGATGATACATTTGATGACGTTTAAAACGTCAATATGTTCTTCAGCACTGTGGCATTATTTGGCCCGAGGCGTCGCTAGGTATCGTGTACATTAATATAGGATATCACTTCACTGAAATGTAGGGTTGGAATTAGCAATATGACGTCACGTGACGTCATGAGGTTCACGTTCGCGTTCACACAGAA
This sequence comes from Botryllus schlosseri, assembly GCF_051294905.1. NCBI lineage: Eukaryota > Metazoa > Chordata > Ascidiacea > Stolidobranchia > Styelidae > Botryllus > Botryllus schlosseri. The sequence continues at coordinate 24,781,538 of NC_137247.1, read as the reverse complement.
ACTTTCAAAAACGTTCACGTTCACACAAACCAGAACCTTTCAGAGGTTCACACCATCCGTTAGTCGGGGGAACGTCATCCACTCACATACAAATGGGTGGTTTTCACATTTTTCTATTGTCGAAGAATCATCGGGATCTACATAAAAACTCGGTACTGAATTAGAATCACCGTAGCCTATCACGGTATTCAAGAATTCCACATGGAAATTTAAACTGCAGCATTATGACGTTATGTTATTTTTCAAGCAGTGTGACCCAAATAAAACCGTCTGAGTATATATCCTGCGGGGCTATACAGTACACCAGGGGTTCTCAACACGCGGGCAGCAGACGCTCAATTTGCGGCCCGCAACATCTTCGATTTTGGAACCAACTACTGCTGCTATGATTAGGGTTACATTTAAAACATAAATCAATTTAAAAGAAACATGTTTGAAACAAGGCCCTTGTTTGAAACATGTATTTTTTAGCCATGACGTCGCGAAAATTTTATTGTGACTCAGTGGATTGACATTGACAACGTAGGGTAAATATGGCTCATTCGACGAAAAGAGCTACCGATCACGGTCATAAACAGACCAAAATTATCTTTAACCAGGACTCCATCGTTATGTAGCATTTTTACGGTCGGCGGTCATCATCATCACAACAACAACAACCATCCCGTATCAATGGTCTATATCAGTGGTCGGGAACCTATGGCTCGCGAGCCATATATGGCTCTTTTGGGCATAAAGTACGGCTCTTTGCGAAAATTCTAATTTTGTGCATCATTTATCAATATTGCAGCAACTTGTTCTTAAATCTTCAGCACGACCAGTATAATTATTCTTGTGGCAGTATAAACATGTCTTTGATAGGTGAATACAGTGGCGTATTCAGGGTTAGGGGCTCGGACCCTGTTTCAAAATGCTCAAATCTAAGTTGCTGTCTCGCCTGCGCTACGAAATCTCGGATTGCACGACGCGTTGATTGCTCAATGAGAATAGCAGACAAGGCGACGCCTGTATGACAATGCAGTTTTCAAATACAAATTGTCTTCCTGATCTACGGCAAGAAATGAACTCTGTGGAAGTGACATTCACAGCAATTACAAACAACGCCATAGTGATTCACGCTTTTGATTGAGAACGTAGCTTTGTACTTGCTGTTCAAATGTAGGCGTGTGGCACAACGTTGTCTTACCGCCGAATAGCCTACTTTGAGAATTGAGAAATCGAATCGGAATCGGTGCGGCAATTACATTCATTCATTATACACTGGTCAACAGAACGAAAAAAAATTGGGCAGAACATCCAAGAGCTGTTTCTGGGGTTTTCGAGGTTGTTGATTACGAATATCACATTAGTGATTAGAGATGGGCTCTTGTACCCCTAAAAAAGTCCAAAATTACTGTATTTACCATGGAATATTTCACTTGGCAAGAAGAAAATCGTAGTTTTTTTGTAATTTTATACTGCACTTCAATAGATAATAATTGACTATGAAGAACCCACATGTCGTCCCCATGGATTATCTCCAAAACAAGATCCAATTTGAAAAAACTAGGGTCATTTTCGGAATCAGCGCCCTTCAGAACCACCAAAACCATTTTTACTTTGTATGCCTAAAAATATGTGTTGACCAGTGTTATCAGTTATTATAAATTCTATGATATTTACGATGAATTGCGCTATGCCAATCCCGGCCGTGCCTCACCTATGCCTTACCTCCCCTTTCACGCTATATTTTCGAACAATAAATATGCAAGTTGCGTGTTTTTCGTAGTAAAAATGTTCAAAATCTATTAGACAGGTAAGGCACTGTCTCACGTGCCTCCCCTGAAACCACGCCACTGACGCATCACACATTGCAGTGGGTGGGTATGCAACTATGCATACTGCTGTGTATTGACCATCATGTTTGGTTCCGCCTACTTATGTCCCCATGGGTCCTCGCATTTAAGAATATCGTCAAGACGAACCTGATCTTGCATAACTGACGAAAGTCGACAAATTTGCGCTACCATGACGTCACGATTTTTCAATTGTGGCGTATTAGTTGATTAGGACGTATGGCTCTTTGGAAGTTAAGATGGAAAATATGGGGTCAATATGGCTCTTCGGACAAAAAAGGTTCCCGACCATTGGTCAATATCTACGTGCAAAAACTGTTGAACTGACGACGATTTCGAGGGTACAGCCTCTCCACATCGTATAAGTCGACTATTTTGGGTGCAAATCGTCCGTAGGCTCATACTACATGGTTTTCCGGACGTATTTACACAATTGTGGCATAATTAGAGTGCGTTTGAAATAAATAAAAAAAAATTTAAATTTCGAAAAAGGCATTTGTTTAAAACACTGTTGAAAACATGTTTTGAACAAATTGTTTTAAAACACCGTTTTAAATGCAACCCTAGCTATGGTGTGTTATTACATATTAATTTAGTTACTCAGCTCTCTCATCTCACCATCTCTGTTTAGTTTATTGTTGACTCATTCTGGTTTCTTGATATGCTCGAGTTGAAATTATTACTGCTTTAATAACACTGGTCAACACAATGTTTGTTGAATTTGATCAGACAATTGATTCCGACTAAGTTTTTGGCGCTGAATTCAAAAATGTCTTCCGTTTTTCTCCATCACGTCAAGTTTTTGAGTTGGGCACCCACTACATTGTCTCACAACCCACATAAAGTACTACTTATGATATTTTGTGTTCATTGTATAAAATGTTTCATTGTATAAAATGTTTCAAAGACCACAAGTAGCCGAAAGTAAATCAAAAGACTTCAAACAAACATTCGCACTGTTTTATTTGGTTGATATAAGCTGATATTGCTTCTGCAGGACAAATAAAGTGCGAGTTTCAGGGTCCAAGTTTACCCCAATAACTCATAATTATGTGGGTTATCTTGTTTGATACTGGAGCAATAGTGAGCTAACATATGTAAGCTCCAATCTACTCTGGTATCTTACCTCGAATATCTTCTTATATTGTGGGACACTTTCTCCTTGCCCATCGCTGACTATGCCAAGGTTTTCAGGGAAATTATTTCGATATATTAACTTTTTTAATGTGTTCTGTCCGACATAAACATATGAAAGTGACACACGTGTATCAGGGTTACATGTGCTGTGCAATTGTGCATCTTTGTTGTCTGGTCATTTATTGAAACACAATGTTTCAACGCTGACAGATATGATCCAATCGTGCTAGTGATATTGCAACAATTCAACGCTTCTGTAATATTCGCGAAAACTAACTGAGTGTGCAATTGTTTACGCACCTAAGACGTTGCCAGCTTGGAGAATGCTACACTTCAGGATCCTTTTTGAGCTACCAATAGACATTTGCCATACACTTGAGTTGTAAATCAGGATTCCTAACTCCTCCAGCAGCACGTGGTAACAGTGTCATGCCAATACCAGTATCACGGCAATACACAAATAAGCTACCGAAAGTAGCTATATGATGAAAACGCCGTTTCTCATGATCGGAAGTGAGATGTCTTCTCTCTGTTGCCAAGTAATCCCTTCTCAATTCGCAAGGATGCTAAAAATTCCGAATATTTCTATTCCAAGTCCCGAAGCCTATGTGACATCATTGAACTTGTGTTGATATATTACTCTACGTTCTGAATCATCTTCGACTTCACAATCTTCATCATTAGGCCTGTTATCCCTAAGAACTTCATCATGATCCGAAATATCGAGCATAGAGAAGTTTCAAGTTACACTGTATAAGCTGAATGGGGCATTGGACCTATAGCTGATAGTAAATGTAATGTTTATTTTTCTTTCCATATCCTGCAGTTTACATCAAATATGTGTCTGAATCTTCGACTGATTGAATCCTCTAATCAAAAATGGGTGAAATCACCGGCCTAGATCGACACCAGGACCTATTTTCTTAATAATTCAATTGAGCCCTTTGCTTCATAACTTAATATACGATAAAAGTGTGGATTTCTAGGTGGTAAGGAAAAGTAATATGGCTAAATTCGCGAAAATTTGCACATTTTGGGCATATGTCGTAGCGCAAAAACTTGACATGATAAAAGAAAACCAGCGTCATTTTTTGGAATCAGCACGCCCAAATTAGCCTAAACCAAGTGCAAAATCAAAGTCAACGGATTTTTCTGTTCAAAATTGTTGCCTATCGGTATTCGACTCGTTTCTGGTTTAAAAAAATTTAGTTGAGTAGTACAATCTTAAAGAATGTTACAGCACTCACCGCCACTGACTGAAGTTTCCGAATCACAGCAGATGCCGACTTGACAGTACGGGACGTGGAGAAATGAGATTTTAGAATGAGATTGTTCTTATCAAAACTCAAACCCAATATGAAGAGGATGATGATAATAGTAGGCCAGTTTCATCCGTCTCATTATTAGCGGTAATAAATGCAGAACAACTATCGTTTTATGATTTAGGCGTGGCGAGGGGGTCGGGGGGCGCAGGCACTTTATTCGTTGTCCGGGGGGGGGGGGCGCGGTAGCTCAAAAAAGTTTCTTAGTAGACTGAAAAATGTTTGTATTATCCGGCACATTTCTTACAAATTTGAGATTTTTAGTAAGTAATACTTTCAATACATATTTCACCAAGACAGCAAATTTCGAGTGTGTCCGTAAGTTCGTAAGTGTTCGTGCCTTCACCTTAATCACCATTACGATCAATTCGCTGACGTTGACACTAAATTCCGACAAGGCAAAAAATTGCACACTGTGTTCAGACATTTATGGAAAAATAGACCGAAAAGTATGGTTATTCACAGAAGCGAAAACGACAATGCGAAACGGTTATAAGCAGGTTACATGGTGTATAGCCAATGTTTTTGCTACAGTCCTTAAATATGACGAGCGACCTACGCATTAGGTGGAATGGAATTGGCGCTGAAGGAAAAAGGTTGACAACCACTGGATTAGAGCTTCATCGATATAGGATTATTCCGATATATTTTCAGAAGCGATCATTCCTCTACCTCGAGAGTTCGCACAACTACGTTCTGGTCAGGAATTACATCTTTCATGCCACACATTGTTCAAAATGACATTTTACATCGTTGGGAGTGTGTGGGGCGCAGACCTATTCGCGCGATGTACGTTCCAATGAATTCTGCCATTGGCAGACATTTGTTGGATAATTGTGTTTGTGCGAAAATTTATCGAGACGCTGTTCACACTTGCATTGTGTGCCTTGGGGTCAACTTTTATCGAAATACGCAAACCTAATTTGTGAAAACAGAAGGACTTCGTGTACCACTAAAAATAGCACATTGAGGTTTAGAGATGTCTTCGACTCGAGTATACGAAATTATGACGTATCCTCGAATCAATTGTTGCAATGAATCAGTGTTAGGATCAAGTCACTACCTTCGAGGCACGAGTCATCTCGATACATTGCACACTATGACTCGAGTCAAGTCAAGTCAATATATTCCCGAAGGTGAATCGAGTCAAGTCAAGTAACTCGATTTTTGGAAGTGACTCGAGTCAAGTCAAGTCAGGTCAAGTCACGAGTCAAGACACAATTGAAGTCAAATTCAATTTTCGAAGTAGGAGTGATGATTCAAAGTCATAACATTTTGCCAGCCGTGTTAAAGACAGATTAATTGGCCATTTATCGTGAATCAAATTAATTGGCCATTTATCATGAATCAAATAACTGATATAAAGATAAACTACATACATAAAACAAGGCATTGCATCACGCACGCATACACGCAGATCTGCTATTAATATATGTGAGTAACTGTATAGCTACATGTTACGGTCTGTTTCTGTTATTATCAGCCGAAATAGAGGATCGAACACGCAGCGTCGGGAAGTTGAAACACATTGATATGATACAATACACTACCGACTCATCTGTGAGAATACATACGCATATGAACTATATTCGTCCGGTTCAAATCATAGGCTACATATGGGTTGGTAAAGTTGAGCACTGCGCAATGTAAGCACTGAGCCGTCCAAGAAACACAGATACGTTGCTATTTTATTAATCTACTACTATCACTAACAACGTAAGCTGTGATCATTTCGTTTGCGGTCAATGTATTCGTGGTGTAGCAATGGAGAATCAGTGATCGTGCGTACAACCAATGAATGACTGGTTTCTTTCACAAGTGACACCGGCGTATCGCGAACAACCCAAACATACAAAAGAGTCAGTGATTTATTCCAGTGCTCTTCAACCGGGTGTTTCGCACACCCTGGGGTGTACCAAAATAATAAAAGGGTGTACCACTCAGATGGGATGTACAGGGTTGTACCAGATTCGCATTAAAATTGACCAATGACTAGCTATCACAATAAATAGGCAAGTTTATGCTTCGGAACATGTTGGGCGGGTGTGCATTTCGCACCATTCTGATGTCAAAAGCAAATGCTTCTCCTTATTTAAATGTTTGTGATGGATTTATTTGTTCCTTTTGGAGCAGAACAGGATGGAGTTGACATGTGTTTTGCTTGCGATATCTGTCTATAATGATTGTTGAGGAAACCGACGAGAGAGATCATAAATATTTAATTGGTATACTTTTTGCGAGATGCTTATAAATAGCGTATTGCACGTAATTGCATGGCTGTAATCTGGGTGGGTCGAGTTTGAGAACCACCGTGCTAGATGTTGGTCAGGTAACTTCGAGCCCTGATTAGTATTAAGCATTCCAAATACGTTGCAACCTTGTTCATCCTAATTTCAACAGGCTAGAGGTGGCCAACCTGCAGACGTACGTCTGCCCTTCACATGCAGCCGCTAAACAATAATTAAATGGCTCTCTACACGTAATTAAATGTTCGTGGCGTCCGTCAATATGCAATTTGAATTAACGAATTGGTTCCCGAATCTTTGGGAGATTTTAAACTTGATAATTTTAGTCACGCTTTGCGCTATTGAGGGCGACGTGGATAGTTTGTTTTTAATATAATAGTGTAATCTGTGTCCACCGTACAAATGCGAACGACAGAGGAAAATGATGCACCCCATGAAGAAATACCGAGTGCGCTTCTCGCTTGCGTCCCACAAATCAAGGTTTTTCAAGTACGTTTGACCGATTCCAATATATATTTCGACTAAATGCGTAGAATCCTGATGAGAGGTCAAAAAATAAAAACATGCAACAAAGGGATTAATAAAACCCGAAGATGCATCATCAATAATTTTGTGCCAAACATTTTCAAAGACCCCCTACATCAGCTATGTTGGTTAATCTAAAAGGGTGTACCACGAAGAAAAAGGTTGAAAAGCACTGATTTAATCGACACTGTTTGGATGACCTGAAATTGACTCGTAAATTTTGCTGCGAGTCACGAGTTAATTCGCATTTCTGAAACACAAGTCATGACTCGAGTCATCCCAACACTGGCATGCAGTCGATTTGACAAACCGAAAGTGTGATCAATGTCATGGATCTGGGAGAACTGCCAAAGTATGGAATGTATGAAAAAAGAATTCCACACCATACTCAAATAATTCCATACCATACAATACTTGGATATTTGCATATTCCATACCGTAATTTCGTTCTATACCGTACCATACTTCCATACCATACCAGCATGCCCTGCTGATATGACTCCAGTGACCGACATGGTAGCGTCATTCCTGTCATTTTAGAGCATTCTGAGTACAAAATTTCGCTGAATTCTCCTATACAAATAACTTCCACTGCTCTAAATTCCTGTCAACGCGCAATGATTGGCAATCGCAATGAATCACACTTCCTACGCCATAGCCTATATATATTTCTGGATGCAATTCACAAGAGTCATAGTATAACTGTTAACATACATCAGGTAATTCGATATAGTGTTTTACTGGATTACATGATCGAAGTATGGTCAATCTGTCTGCAACAAGGCATAATCTAACCGAAAACATTCACACAACACGCGATGTCACTGAACAATCGCAAGCTCTCTTGGTGGTATACTCCACTACGCTGCATGTTTTCCAAGCTCTGTATATCTTCATGATAATGACAGTTTTTTGGATTCTTGTCAATATGACCGTGTTTGGAAAGAAAACAGGGATATGGAGCTCAGTGTCAGATAAAAGCAAAGTAGATCGCGGAGCCATCTTCGTCTTGTGCATATTCGCAGTGGGATCGACCATACCGAGACTTATTCTGAGTCACCTTCTTTTCTACAAAAGTTTAATTCGATATTGCGAACAGATATTGGATGCTTGCTTTGTTGCCTATGGATTTTCCGCGTGGTGCATTTATTATTTCCTATGGCTCCGTCACAGAGTTATCTACTCCCATCCGATGATGAAAAATGTAATTGCAAAGCGTTTGAACTGCTGTAGCTGGTTTGTAATAGTGTTTGGCTCAATCGTCGGTGTTGGCTGTACGATAATATGGCTATACCCAAAAGATTTCACCGACGACGGGAACCAGTGTATTCGAGCACGGACTCACGTTTCTGCAAGCTGGTATACATACTTTACCTATTATGGGGTTGCCATGTTATCGGTCTTCTATCAGATTATGCTCCTACTACTATTTGTGTATCCGACAATCGTAACGATGAGACGTACAAGGAAGTATACAACCGAGTGTACAAGTCACTCCGCAGGAACTCGTGCAATGTGTCAAACTGTCATGGAATCTAACCCAAATGGACAAAATCCTAAAATAAAGTTTGCAACTTTACTACCGACCATGTGGCGATCCGTCATCAGCTGTGTGGTATCTGTGGTGACCGATCTAGCAGCAGTGGCGTAGCAGCCACTTGGCGGTTCTGGCTCTGCGCCAGGGGCGGCAGGCTCCAAGGGGGCGGCAAAATGAGGCTGCACAGTGTACATTAGGGCTCTTCAAAAATGACATTTTTCTCAAATCGTATTGGCTACTTGATAAAATTGTTAGGTTACCTAATTTGAGCCTACACACCAAATTTGGTTCAATTCCAACCAGTGGAAGCGGAGTTATTGCCGTCGAAAAATTTTGGATTTGAATAAAATAATATTTACGGTGGACTATAATAAATAATTAAAGAATTAGTCACCGTAAATACTATTTTATTCATAATCCAAATTTGGTGAACATCGTTTCTATAGACAACCTAACACTCTCATGAGGTGAACAGAAAATTTTCAAATTTTTTGATATTTATTTTATATAATAAATAGAAACTTTCTTCTCCTGTAGCAATGCGGCTACTGGTTGGAATTGAACCAAATTTGGTGTCCAGGCTTGAATTAGGTAACCTAACAGTTTTATCAAATAGCCAGTACGATTTGAGAAAAAAAAGTCATTTTTGAAGAGCCCTATTGTACATGGCCGGCTAAAAGCGGCGTAATCAGTAGTCCTATAGCTGGCGTCCCGTGAGCTAAAATTTAATTAAACTGGTCTCAATCGAAGGCCAGTGTCACGCTAATTCCGAAAACATGAATTCATATGTTAACATGGCAATGGAACCACTCCGAAATATCCGCCAAGGCCGCTTGTTCCTAACAATGGTTGGTTGGTTCATTCGAAACCATATTTATGGTCGTGTATTTATGCTCGTGTCTGGAACTTTATCTAACCATTGGTGTTTCATTTGCGAGCTGTGCGAGGAGCTTCTCAATGCTCAAACTGATTAAGTCTTATTTACTTTCTACGATGAATGATGATCGGCTACCAGGTCTATCCATTCTGTCTATAGCCGCAGTGGTTCTCAACCTTTTTGTCTGCGCAGACCCGTTTTGGACCGCCGCGAGTCCCCTCAAGTTTTCGTTCGTTCAAGATTGGCTCAATTATCGTGCAACCGTCAACTGTATCGTGCAAAAATTGATTGTAAGCTAGTAATAAACACCCAGAAAATGAATTTTATTTATAATAACATCACACTATACGTCGACATTGGGTAGACTTTTAATATTTCGAAACGAATTTTCCAGCTGTATTAATTGTCTTAAAAATCCCTCTATTTGAATGGATATGAACGAGTGCCGAAAAACCATTTCCACAAAGATATATTGGTGGCGAATGTAATAACGCGTAACGCTTCCGACGACAGCTTTGGTGTGTGTTTGTAATGAACATATCATGTCCACGCAGCCTAGTTGTTTCTATTTAGCATCTCATCTTGAAATTATTTAGTGGTTATATCACTGGAGAAAATGAATTTCGTTGCGCGGTTTCAATTCCTTCATTGGGGCATTTTAGGAAAAAAGTTCATGAATTTCTATTTCAAACGACTATTTACAAATTTGCTGAGACTGACAACTGCAAATCCAAATTGCTATCTCCAACATTTATTTTTCAGAAACCTTAACAAAACATATTTATAAACAGCAATATGTTTGCATCGGCTTTTGCTATTGGTAAGTTGTCAATAAAATGAGTTTGCACAGTCGGATATTTGATCTGAGACGACCATTTTATTGACGTGAGTCCTAAAGTTTCAGTAATTATGAAGCGAAAACTGTCCCATGCTTTTCCTAATTAAAATATGTAAATTAGGTTATCAATGACTTTACAAATTTAGAGGCTTCGCGGACCCCATGAAAATGCTTCGCGGACCCCCATTGAGAGCCACCGGTCTATAGAAAGAGACTACGTTCTAAAACTTGAATTTGAGTATATTATTATCCCTGATTTTGCTTCGGTGAAAGCCCCAAAAGTTAAGTTTTGAGACGGCTACTGATTTTCTATTTGCATAATACATTCGTTCGCTATTTCTTGTCTTTAACATTTTTTGCCTTATTACCGTTGTGACGGTGAGGCTGAGACGCGGCATATTATTTGTAATTATTTTTATTGACAAGATTGCTTGAACATGAATCTATGTCGAATTTAGCTGTGACGTACTTAGGGGGCGGCATTTTAAGCGAGAGCCAGGGGCGGCAGCACATGCTGCTACGCCAGTGTCTAGCAGTCGGTATCCTGGTTTCCACTGCGTTTCCAGGCTCTGTATCCAGAGCAATTACTGCTACAATATACGACATGAGCATAGTCGTCAGCAATTTCTGCATGTTAGCGACTTTCGGCGATCACAGCACGATTGTAATTGCGGTCTTGCGAACATAGAGCTTGGTTGGCATCAATTTTGCACCACTCTACTGCGCTGAATGTTTAAATGGTTGTATTATGGGAAATAACGGATTGTGATATGGAATCACAGTGGAAAAACTAAGAACTATTTCCAATCAATTGGGAAAACCAGGCCAAAGAGGGAGAAGGTCTGTTCGTGCACTGAAAATTGAGGAAATTGAATACCAATATTCAGTTAATAGGATATGAAATTGAAGATATTCGGCAAGGAAAATAATGGAAGCAATTTTCCTTCTAATTTTCGACGAGTCTGCGCACACCACCAGCTCACTAGGCAGAACCTTGGACAACAGTGCAACGACTAAAAATGGTAGATTTACTGTGCGCAGAGACTGTGTCAGCACTGCGCATTTGCGCACGTGCGCAGATTTAAGGGGACATTGAATGGAAGTGTCAAAAATAGTGTTGTACCGTCGATCATTATTTGCAAACTTCTAGTCAATGGTTATTTTCATATATTTTGCTAGTTCCGGTGTTTATATAAATCTGAAATTGAAGGAAAGCATGAACGTACCTGTATTCCACCGACGTTCTTTATCTGGTGATTCGCAAATATATATTTCAGAGCAATTCTTGCAGTAATCCGACTATAATATTGTTTTTAAAGTTGGTATGCATGTATGTAGACTTTGTTTTGGTAAATTTTTCAGTGGGGATTGTCTTAAAACATTACGTGTTTGGAATAAAGCATTCACTGCCTTGCAGGGGCTTCAATTTTTAATGTATCATGAAACACGTAACCAATTGACAAAGAAACGTTTAGGAAAGGTATAGAATCATGTCGGTGAGTGAAGGGAAATGCCAGTTATTGTGCTAATCAGTGGTTTTTAATGGCAGTATGCTACGTATTCACGGGCACCGGGCATGTATGAAATAGAGAGGGCCCAGACAACCAGTTATACACAATGCAGTTCTATGAAACATGTGTGACGCATGCGATTTCAAATCGGGGTGCATTGTTTTCATCTGTGGTCCACATTTGTACTGCGGGGCTCAGAGGACGAGAGTATTTGGTGCCGGCCAATGCGAAGACCGGACATATCAATATTGAAGGTTTTGGCCAACCAGCAACGGTCATTTTGGGTCAAGGTTTGCTCTCGGCAATATTGTCAGGATCTGTTATATACACTTATTTATCATGTACGATTCTACCTTAAACATAACTACCAGCCGAAATCGAATTTGGTAGGATTCGAACAAAAAACGCATCTTTTGTCCAATTATCAAAAGTGATTTTGTCGTATTTCAATAGATTGTCACGAGGCATCATCACCAGAATTTTCGTTGTCTGTCAATCGAATATAGCCCATCGTAATGGATTGATGTTGAGCTGGTTCATAGCGAACCGAAAACAATGATTTCGTGCGAGATTGCTCCACTCATATCACTAAATGAAACCGTTATTTAGTGGCAAAATCTCTTTTCTGACATCGTTTCTAGTTTGCGCAAAGGGTCTCATACTCATCGCAATTTTCTCGTCGCAAACCTGTATCCCAGATATGGATATTATATGTCCTAAAATATATCTCGTCGTTGCTAAATATTTCTGAAGTGAATCAAGTGACCTTCACTTAAATATGTTAAATATCATACGTTAAAATAATCCGGTTCACGCCGGGGATCTCTGATCCACGGCCGGCGACACAACTTTGCAACAACAAAAAAAAACGCGATGCCATTTCTTCACAGATTGTGATAGTGGTATATCGTTAGATATATTTTATGAAGTATTGAAGTTTATCTATTTTATTTAGTACCTAAAAAATACGCCCCGATTCACCTACGGTATTTTCACACGTTCGCTTTAACTGTTTTCACGAATATCGTCTTTTCACATTATTGTCCGTGGCACACACGACTGAAAACTGCGACAGGCACCATTCAACAATCACGATTAATAATATCAATAATAACCCAAGAGGACTCGTCAACTCCGACCACACAGGAACACCAGAGAGGAGATATTTCTCAACATGGCGCCTGTGCAACACCGTTGTGGCTCACAAAACAGCTCTAATGCAAAAGAAAAAAAGAAGAGACAAAGATGCAGTAAAGAAGAGTATAAAGAAATAATGAGATGTTACTTCTTAGTCAAACTTGAAAACTCGACAGGAGTAATCGAAGGAACTTTTCAAAAATGGAAAGAGAGAACAAACAACTCTCCAACCATGACTGCCAATACCCTGGCAACTATGAGACGCTGTATAATCAACGAATTATCGGAACAAGAACTCGCAGACATCGAGAGCGAAATTTGTAACATAAACATAGAAAATTCTGAGACACTATAGAATTTCGATTCGGCCAAGATGAACAACCACTTGACTACCCGAACACCACAGAAGTAGAATTACAAAACACCATCGGGCACCCGAATGAACCAACAACACCTAACGATGATGACATGGACACGGAATTAGAATTGGAGATTAGAAATCAAAGGAATATAGCCCATCGCAATGGATTGATGTTGAGCTGGTTCATAGCGAACCGAAAACAGTGATTTCGTGCGAGATTGCTCCACTCATATCACTAAATTGTCGACCGAATGAACTCCACATTGGGTATTAATGACAGAGTGAATTTACCTCACCCACAAATTAAAGAAACTGAAAACGGATATTGCAGTAGCGAACAAAATTTTGACAGATACCATACTACGTGAAATTCTTACTTAAAAACAAGGAGAAAGACCACACTGTCCCTTAACAATCAACAGCCACATTTACACCACTGCAGCAGTTATCTCAGAAATGCACTGCAAAATACCAAGACCTGTCAACAAAAAAGGGGAAGCCCTACGCCAGCTTGGCTACGTAGAATTGAAAACACAATTGCAAAGCTAAGGTGTTTGTTGTTTTGTTTATTGAACAGTATTTGGCACTTATCGCCTATTTGGTCATTTGTGCCCAGAATATGAATGTTGTTAAGTTCGTTGGTCTTTTTCACTTTTGTACGCTTCGCGGACGACTTCCAGTCTCGCACGCATTCACCATCTTTCACTCTCTCTCTTCCGTGCGACCACTTCAGTATCTGTTGCTGTCGAATATTGAAAGCTCGACTTCACTTTATCCGTCTGGGCTTTTCGTACGACACCGCTCAAGCAGTGAGGTCGGCGATGAGGAGCCCAGATAAACCTCCGACACATAGAAACATGGCAGAGCCGAGACTCGAACCAGCAAAAACTAGGGTGTGATGTTGCGATACTCTCAGAACTAAAAAAAGGAAATGTTTCCCGTAAAAGTAAAAACCAAAGTAAAAAGAATAGAACTGGAGCACCAAACCAAACTGCAGTCAACAGAAAAAGTGACAATGTTCCAAGAATAATTAAAAATTAGAATATGCGCCAAAGCACAACGCTTGAGACGCTATAAAAGACGAGAAACGCAATACCACCAAAACTTGTTATTTGATAGCAATCCTCGCCAATTTTTCCGAATGATGAAAACGAAGTCAAACGACAAAATCACCAGCAGTACAATACCAGCCACTGCAGATCTGGAATCATGTTGGAAGAAAATATGAGAAACCCAAAAATTACACAAAGCAAATGCAAGTTGGATAAAAGACCTCCAAACTGACCACCAGAACAACAATGGTCAGAAATCACAAAGAAGAAATCAAGGAGGCCCTTCAAAGCTCACTGAACTGGAAAGCAGCTATTCCTGGCCAGATCAAAACCTGTTGGCTAAAAAAACTAACTGCAACACATAAATATACCTAACGGCAACCTATACAATGAGCTGTTATCCTCAACCAAATCGCACGATCACCTATCTTATTCCAAAAAATTAGAACACCAGAGACCCCAAGAACTACAGTCCGATAACACGCCTGACAACCATGTACAAAACACTGGCCTAAATCCTGACAAAACGAAGCTACAAACACCTAGAAAACCTTCTTCCATCCGAGCAGAAAGGATGCAAGGAAGGCGCCGTTGGCTGCAAGGACCACCTGCTCCTTGACAAAACCATTCCTAAAAACTGCAAGAGGAGACACATTGACCTCAGCATGGCATGGATAGACTACAAAAAAGCTTTCGATTCAGCCCCTCACACATGGATACTGAAAACAATGCGTATGTACAAATAGAATCCGATCATCATCAGATTTATTGAAGACTCAATGAAAACTTGGTATACAAAACTGCTGATCAAACATGACCAAGGTGGAACAGAAACATGTACAATTCATATCCGCGAGGGTATCTTTCAAGGCGACTTATTGTCGCTATTTTATACCTTAATTTCAAGATGCAACATGTTGAAGGCTTCTTAATTGATGAAATAAATAAAACATCAACATCAACATATTCAGAAAATTAGACCTGGAAACATGTTCGATTTAAATTGAAGTTCAAGCCGGGTCATTTGACAACATGCAAGCAACAAGTACGAGCTGACTTCAGTGAAGTCAAGTCACTCGATTTCCGGAGGTGACTCGATTCAAGTCAAATCAAGTCGTGTCAAGTCGCAACGTCATGACGAATTTTCGAAGTTCGAAGCATAACTCAATCCATTGCATTTCCAAGATGATTGAAGTAGCCTATAGATTGATATACTATTATGAATCCAGTAACGAATATCGAGGTAATTATACACTCAACGGGGCATATGGCTCATATAAACGTAGAACTACTAGGCCACATCGGTAACTGTCCGCCAAATAGATGACAGAATATGAAATCTCATAAGTTGAAGCAACATATAGTCCAATAAACAATCCATATTTATATCTATACGATAAAATTGAAGCCTGTACCAATTTTTGACTGTAATATAAATGTACAAACTAATATGTCAGTCTGATTTAAATTATGCAAGAGGCTCGTTAAGACTAGTACTGAGCGGAAAGACACTGCTACAGATAGTATACTAGTATAGTATACTACTATACTACGGCAACGAAAACTCTAGACTCAACGTTCGCGGTCAATTTATTTGTGACATAGGCCTACCGACGGAGGCGGAGTAAAACCAGGTTGCGCAATCGTTGAATGATTTGTTGCTCACATATCATTTCAGCGTGTCGCGAGCACGTACGTACAGACGCAGCAATTTAGTAGGAACCGATTATTTGATGACTCGGAATTGACTCGAAAAATATTGCTTCGATTCAATAGTAATCGACATTTTTGAGACGCCGAGTCAAGTCAAGTCATTCAAACACTTCTCTAGATATTGTCGAAAAGAAAAATATTATTCGAGTTGACGTAGTCGGTCTTCATCGCGAAAGACTATAATCGACTCTCGGCGCTCGACTAAGCAGACTAACTACTGTGAAATTGCATGAATACTATCTTGAACAAAACTCTCGAAATGTCACTCTGTAGTACTACAAGTGCAAAAATCGGATTCGTAGTTTGCATTTTGGGTGGATTTCAATTTTTTCAAGATATACCGGTCCAACAAATATTTTTTGAAATTTCACCTGCCCGCGAAGTGCAAAAGGTTGAGAACCACTGCTCTGATGCTGCTGCTCATACCAATAATAATATGGATTGAAATCAAATCTTTCATTCAAATTTCTGTTCGTATCATTCATTTGCTGATAGCAAAAAAACATATTGGATCATCAAAATATTTTTATCATATTTGCATCTCAGTTTGATGCATTAAACGTGACTATAATTCAGTCAAATTAACATGATAAATTCTCCATGCCCACATCTCCAATCGGCAAACCATCAGTCAACTTGCGGTCCTCTAGAAAGTCGTTGGCGATTATTTCGAAAATGCCATGAGAAACGCTACGCATGATGCATGAGGTTTGGTTTCAAGCTGTGCGTAGAACAGTCTGAATTCATGTCATGCTTCACCCAGCATGTACCTCCGAGGAGACATCAACAAAAGGAGTTGAATTGACTAGATAAACATCATGAACCGCCAGTCCACAATTAGACGTTCGTCGCTAAAGTGGCTCGTCAACAACAGCAACCAATTCTTGTCGTGGGAATTTCAAAACAATGAAACACGCTAAACGCAAAATATCTGGATGATGCTTCACCTGATCGAAAGTGCTAGTCAGATGTGTGCTCCATATCAAAATGAATGAAATAGTGTTGTTTTCGGTTTTAAGATTGAATTCTTTCGGCGATGTCAGTTAGAACGAATATACATCAAGTTGTGTACATCGTGTCTGGCGTATCATGGGTATAGGTGGCAGAGAGAGAGAGAGAGAGAGAGAGAGAGAGAGAGAGAGGGAGAGAGAGAGGGAGAGAGAGAGGGAGAGAGAGAGAGAGAGATGGGTATTCTTTTTCGCCTGCACCATCGAGATGCTTGGACGACAGAGATGCGATACGGCCTTTATAGTAAGGTCACCTAGTCACCCCCATTTTTCTCCTCCATGCTATCCGTGATTGCTGAGCGCCTAGCAGGATAGCCGCGGATACCAGTTTTCGAGTGTTTGGTCTGACCCGGCCGGGGATCGCACCCACGACCTACCGATCGAGAAGCCGGATACATCACCACTACACTATCTGTTCTTACGGCAATAAAAAAAGCCTAGAAAAAAGACCCGATGAAAGAGCGTACTGACAAAGAATGGAATGAGCAAGAAATAGCCGCGGAATAGAGGCGGACGTCGAAAAAGGAACTGTGACATAGGGCACTATAGGCCGAGGTGGATGCCAGTTTAAGAGATCGCAACTGCAACCGCAACTGGTCATTCGGCATCCTCATCTGTTCATTACATCGCATTGTCTTATTACATTGTGTGTGTCATATTCAGATGAAAATATAATATGACCATTATTATTATATTATATATGCATCAAAGCAGTCGACTGCGATTTTATCAATGTGTACCACGCGTGTTAGACAACATCAAGTTACATTGATTTTGGGCCTTTACGCATTTGCAAAGAGCTAATCAGGTGACAAATAAAGTTTCGACATTAAAATCTTGCGGCCCGCGGCGTCTGTCGAGTGCGAAGAGTGGCCCGCTCCCAATTTTAGGTTGACGACACCTGTTTTAACTGATTATGGCAGTAATCTCGTTACCGGACTCAAGTGTGTGTATATAGGCGTGCACTGTGCAGTGTGCACTGTGCAAGTCGTGAAATGATATGATATCTACCAATACCTCATGGCAGATTTTGCGTAAAATCTGGTGTTGGTCTGTGTTAATTTTGACGGGGTTCCTAACAGAGATGGATGATGCCATTTCGTGTAGTATAGGCCTTTCTGCTGGGTTTCACGGTTGTAACTCCAGTTTTTATTAGTTTATTTCATCTTTTCCAATAGCGCTTTTTCCTCAAATTACCGACTAACCAAAATACTTAGTGTTACAGTACAATTGTCAAAGTGCGTGTAAGTGCATTCACCGTTTCATGGTTCGAAAACAATCCTGTTCCTCGGTTCAAAAGATTTTTTATCCCCATAGCTTAATAACAAATGAGTTAATGAACACTGGAGACAGAGTCAGCATTTTACCAGAACAGGGGTTCGATGTCGAACCTCCACCTCTCCTACGCACGCCACTAGACACGACGTACCACGAAAACAGTCACAATTCGACTGCTGATCATGTCTTATTCTTTGTAAGCAACTATAGGGCCAATATTGGTGAGTCATCACGAAACATATCAGTCACGTGTTTATTGACCACCAGCGAACTGCCTAGACAGGCCCAGTGGGCCACGGCTAGATTCACCGGCGTACACGCTATATAATAGAGGATATAATTTGAGTCCAGCAGTGAAACATCGCTGCATGTGTATTTAATCAGAAAAAGCGAACCGTCAGCTAACCACTCCCGGAAATAAGTATATAGTCATACGTACCATACTATTTGCAATTATATACTTCCCTATGCCAGGCTATAGGAGAATATACCACTCAAATATCTGCTGACATTGAAAGTAAATGCCGGAGTCGCATGTAGGCCTACAACAGAAATTGGGTCAGAGGAAATAGTAGTAGGTTAATAAACGGATCAAGATTCACACGCAGTCGGTAGATATAGGCGTATGTGTGTAGTAGTATGATATTTGAAAACAAATGTCATGCTGAATATATATGACCAGAGGTGGTCAAAGTCATCAAGAATGCTACTCAAGTAGAAGTAGCGACTAAAAAATCTACTTAAGTACGAGTAGAAGTACTTCTTCCATAAGCAACCTAAAACTACTTGAAGTAGAAGTAGAATTGACCGACTTTAAATCTACTCAAGTAAGTAAGTAGTTGTGAAAACGATCATAATTCGTTCACATGGATTGTCAAAAGGCGCAAATTAAGCTATGCGAAATGCGCATAGCTTGATTCATATTGATGCATACCAGGAGGTATCCGATTTTCGAAAGCATAAGCATTCGTTCGCATCATGAGATCAAAATGATAGTATTGATATGAAAATGTGATACAAATTCTCTGTTTACTTGAACAGCACGTTTTAGAAAATATTATGGTATGGCGCACTCCCCCGTATTATAAGGTCTGTAGTTTAGTCGAAGAGCAATACGGAGATGTTGTATTGGATACGGTGCAAACACTTTGTGCGATTAGTAAAGGGTAATAAAAATTATGGTGGACCGTAAAAATGCTATATTGTGTAGCTTTATTTCTGGAAATTGAAGGCATTACTACACTTGCTTTTATACTTCAACATGTATGTTATCCAGACAAAAGAACTGATATTAATTAGAACTCAAAGTATATGATACTGGAAATTAAAAGTGAAATATAAATCTAAAAGCGGAACATGCATTTAATGTCTTTAGTCCAGAAAGTTTCGAAGGTTGGTATGCTAAAACAGCTCTAAAACTAAAAAGAGTCAGAGTCCACTTTTCCAGATTAGGACACGCCATGGACAGCGAGATTACGATATAAGTAAATGCTAGATTGCGAGACATCAGTTTCAAACGTTATGATGAGCCGTATATAATGTGATGAAATATTTGATATGGCAAAGGGCGACAATGCGGTGTGAACGAAACCACGCCAACCCGCTACCTAAATTACATTCATCGATACTTTCGTGAAATCATACTGGATACTCCGCATTAACTGCGCGCGAAGCTCGTTGAAAATTCTAGGCTTAACTCAACTTTTATGAAAATTAAATGTCGATACTCCGTGAAAACAGCCTCGAAATTCCTAAGGCTATCTTCCTGATCGGAGGATTAAACTACTTCTATTTGACAAACTGAAAATAGCGAAAAGGAAGCAAGTAGATCACAAAATAGTATGAAGTAGAAGTAGAAGTAGCGAAAGTCATATCTACTTGAGTAGGTACCAGAAGTAGAGGAAAACTACCTGAGTACTTCGAAAAAGTAGAAGTACTTCGTTGCTGACCACCTCTGTATATGACCAATGACCGTGGTAATGAACAGATACCACAAGGACCTAAAGGGACTAGGTCGAAGAGAAAGATTATAATCACTCATACTGCTTTGATTCAAATATATTCGAAATTGCTGATGTTTGGTTGTGATTGTGATTGTGATTGGCTAAACGCGGTTTCTACGTTGTTGCTAGGAGAGGAATTTTAATGAAGCGACCAATTAACCAGAACCCATTAAAGATTTGAAATTTATTACCCGTCAATTGTAGCATGACGATTTTCATACCAAATGATTAGAATTCGACTTTTGCCGTAATAAATCATAACTTGGCTACACCACCTGTAACAGCGGCTCGCAATATTCATAGCTGGTGTATCGCAGGACCTTAACGTGTGTTTACCTATGACAAGCATTATTCGTTATGACTGAATTTCACGCTCATTTTATCGGATTCGACCATGGTCCTATTTGAAGCTAATACCAATCGTTATTTCGCAATTCCCTGCTTACCAACCTTAGGCTATTCGCTTGTATACAATGTTGGCAAGTATTGTTGCTTTTAAAATGACTTCATATTTGAAAAAAATTCTCTGAGAATGCAGTCTACTCATGATCGTCATATTTTCTTCGAATAGATGTTAAATACTCAGTTTTAAGTAAACAAAATAAATATCATCGTGAATAATCGTGATTATTTTTCCATGTAATCGTAACGCCATCAACTGTGCGAGAGTTTGCTGTAGTAGTAATTGCGCGACTTGGAAGTAATTGTTGTCGCAGTCGATTACATTGACGAAGTACTCGCGCCATGTCTAATGCTGATATGACTCCAGCGACCAACATAGTAGCGTCATTCCTGTCATTTTAGAGCAGTGGTTCCCAACGGTTTAGTTGTCACGGACCCCTTTAGAGTTTAGACAGTTTATTATTTCTGCTGACCACCGCTTAAATTTTGCGTGAAACCCAATTAAAATGTTATTGGCTATTGTGATAATTATGCTAGTGATCTACTGTACTGAATCAAATTGTTGTTGATGAAACAAAAATGAACGAACAAAAGAATGAACAACAGAACGAACGATAAATACACCATTGACATAATAATTGTATAAACAATTGACATAATACTATAGTAAAACAACTATGAAAAATGGGGTGGATATATAAATAAAGAAAAGAATGGCTGACGACCAACCCGCTACATATGCAGAGCAGGGAAAGAGGGTCAGATGTTTTTAACGGGAGCTGCGCCTAGCCATTCCCCATGCGGTTTTCCTCTGGGATATAAATTTTAAAAAGGTGACTCAAAGTGTCATGCAAAAATTTTTTCAACGTAAGCAAATGTAATTAGAGGGCTGTTGTTGTTGTTTATTATGCAAAACGCATGTCATGTTCGCCGTCCAGGTGATTTCGATTTAGTATTGTAGTGTAGGTAAATGTACTGTACACACTGTAGGCTTCAGCATATACAATATACATTTATCTTGATGCATACCAGTACAGTTTATCCTCGCGTGCATGTAAAGAGAGCAATGAAAGTAAAAAAGACGGCTTTTCGTTTTTCCGAAATTCTTCGAAGTAATCACCGCCTCCCAAATGCTTTCTCACGGACCTCAAGGCATGCGTGGACCCATGTTGGGAACCATTGTTTTAGAGCGTTCACAGTAGGCTACAAAATTTTGCGGAATTCTGCTATACAAATAATTTCTCTCAACGTGCAATGATTTGAAATGAATCACAATTTTCTACATCCTATGTATATTTCTGGATGGAATTCGCAGAGTCATAGTATAATTGTTAACGCACATAAGGTAATTCGATAGAGTGTTTTTACTGAATTCCATGATCGAAGTATGGTCAATCTGTCTGCAACAAGACGCAGTCCAACCGAAGACATTCACTCAACACGTGATGTCACTGAACAATCTCAAGCTATTTTGTATGCACACGCAACTACGCTGTATGTTCTCCAAGCCATGAATATGTTCATGATAATGACAGTGTTATGGATACTTGTCAATATGACCGTGTTCGGAAAGAAAACAGGGATGTGGAACTCAGTGTCGGATAAAAGAAAAGTAGATCGCATTGCCATCTTCATCATGTGCATATTTGCAGCGGGATCGACCATACCGAGACTTATTCTGAGTCATCTTCTTTTCTACAAAACGTCAATTCGATATTGTGAAAAGCTAATGGATGGCGGCGTGGTTGCCTATGGATTGTCGACGTGGTGTATTTATATTTTTCTGTGGTTTCGTCACAGGGTTATCTACGCTCATCCGATGATGAAAAGTGTAATTACAAAACGTCTCAAATGCTGTAGCTGGTTTGTCATAGTTTTTGGTTTAATTGCCAGTATTGGCTGTACGCTGATATGGGTATACCCAATACATTACACAGATGACGGAGACCAGTGCGTTCTGGCACCGGCCTCCGTTTCTACAAGCTGGTACACTTACATTGAATATTATGGGGTCGCATTTGTATTAGTTTTCACTCAATTTATGGTCCTGCTACTTTTTGTCTATCCGACAATCGTAACGATGAAACGTACAAGGAAGTATGAAACCGAGTGTACGAGTTATTCCTCCGGTACTCGTGTAATGTTTCACACTGCCATGGAATCTAACCCAAATGGTCAAAATCTTAAAATAAAGTTTGCAACTCTACTGCCGACTATGCAGCGATCCATCATCAGTTGTGTGGTATCTGTAGTGACCGATCTAGCAATTGGTATCCTGGTTTCCACAGCGATTCCAAGCTCTGTACCCAGAGCAATTACAGTTACGATATACGACGTGAGCATAGTCATCAGCACTTTCTGCATGTTAGCGACTTTCAACGATCACAGCAAGATTGTATTTGCGGTCTTGCGAACGTAGAAATGGATTGGCATCAATTTTGTAGCGCTCTGCTGCGTTGAATGTTAAATGGTCACATTATGGAAAATATGGGATTGTGATTTGGAATCACTGGGGGAAAATCAAGAGCTATTTCAGCCAATTGGGGAAACCGGGGATAAGTTGGAAAGGGTCTAGGCCTATCTGTTCATGCACTGAAAATTGAGGAAATTGAATGCCAATATTTAGTTAATAGGAGATAAAATTGTTGATATTAGGCAATGAGAATAATGGAAACGTCAAAAATTATATAGAGCCGTCAATCATCGTTCGAAAACTTAGTTGAGGGTTGTTTTCGCATATTTTGCTGGCTCAGCGTTTATATAAATCTGAAATTGAACGAAAGTATGAAGGTACCTGTATTCACCCGACGTTTCTGTTTCTGGTGGTTCGTAAACATATATTTCGGAGCAATTTTTACCGTAATCCGACTATAACATTGCGTTTAAAGCTTGTTTGCATTCACATATGTAGACTTTGTTTTAAATTTTTCATGGGGGATTGTTTTAAATCATTACGCTTCTGGATTAAATTGTTCACTGCCTGGTCATGAGTGGCTTCAACTTTCAATGTATCATGAGACACATAACCAATAGACAAAGAAACGTTTAGGAAAGGTACGGAATCGTGTCAGTGATTGCAAAGAAATGTTTGGTCGTGTTACGCGACGATGTTTGCTACATATGTTGTCATAATTGTAGTAAGTTATTACAATTAATATAAAACGAATTGCGTGTACTTTTAGATCGCCAATTTCCTGTTATTTAAAACACCGCCGTCACGCTTACTAGGGGTATTTTCAACAAAATATTTCGAATTAGGTATCATATTCCGCAGCGCACAGCGTGTGAAAACGGAAGAACGAGACACTGTATATTAGGGACGGTGTGAACCTCATGGCGTCACGTGACGTCATATTGCTAATTCCTACCCTATATTTCAGTGAAGTGATAGGCTATATTAATTTGTACAGGGTACACGATACCTAGCAACGACTCGGCCCACAAAATGCCACAATGATGAAGTACATATTGACGTATATTAAACGTCTCAAAATCTTTCAACTGGGGCAATCAAACGCTATATTAATAAATGTATCCACTGGGGTAATCAAATGATACAATAATTCCATAAAATCAATATCTTCCTTCGCTTTGCCCACAATTCCGACGAGGACTTGCAAGGGAATATATGCTTACGCCTTAACGGGACCACGGACCGGAAATGGCCGCGCGTCTGAGTATTGCCATGTTGACATCGAGCAGATTGTAAAATGGGTTTCTATTCTTGCTACCTGTATTATCCCATTACCAAGTTATACAGCAGTAGCCAACACCCCAATCGCATGGATTTGGTTTTTATGATACAATAAACATATGAAGTCAAGATTGACCCCGTACGCCTGCTGGATTTTTTTTTACATCAGACAACGATATCAATTTCATTTCTATACACCGACTCTGACTCCGACTCCGGCTCCGACTCCAGAGTTTTCAAAGGTACCGACTCCGGCTACGACTTCGACAATTTTTTTAAGAGAACTCTGACTCCAACTCCGACTCCAACAATATTACCAGTTTACTCCGAAAATGATGTACCACAGTGACGTTGAAATGACTATCATATAACCATTAAACATATGATTAACGATGGCATACCAAATTGTTTCATTGTCGCACAGCTCGAATTATTCACTATGCAATTAACGTGAAAGAATGCCTTTCTAAACATCCTTCCTTTTTTCATATTTTATAAGTTTTCTAATATTCTAATATGTGTGAATCATTCAAACACGGCATATATCCAATCCTGTATAATTAAAATGTAGATAAACAGTCGAAGTGTAGCTCTTGTGTATGAGTCAGCAACTAATAAAGAGATGTAACTTACTAATTTTATCTTTACACACTATACTGAATACAAGCACACACACTCTCACAACTAGTAAACATTGGTCAGAAACGAAATTCAGGAAGTATAGTGAAATAGCATATTTCTAGTCTACATGCACTTACTCAAGCATTTGAGAACTAGGTCATGCAGTCTTTCTTAATCATTTGTTCGACCCAAGCAGCTAAGTTACAATACAAATATTTTTAATTTTGTCAAGTGGGGAACAGCGTTTGGATATATCTACATCAATTTTAAAATTTTACTACAAATTTACGATCTATTACGTGGGCCACTTGAATGTTGCTAACTTTTTTAGTCGTGCGATAGGAGCGAACGGAATTAGGTAACGTTAAAAACAGGACTTATATCACTGCGCTCTAAAAAATTGATGACAAATATGTTATGAAAACTCTGTGTGCAACTGTGTAGTGTACAGTGTGTTGCACACTGTGCAGTCATAACCTGGTCGCGCAATGCGCGAAATTTTTTCAAAGGTAATGAATCGATTCGATCAATAAATATGTTACTTGCATATATTGGGGGTCGCCTCTGTATACCACTGGGCTCATTTGGCAAGGACAGGATTAGTCGGCGCTTAGACATAGCAATATCGAAGGTTTCGGTGAACATGCATCTATCATTTTGTGCAAATGTTTCATCGCCTACCATCTCGCTGCGAACAAACAAGCGAAGTCGCGCATTACGCGACACGTTATCTCCTAATTGCGAATTTAGTTGGACTCAATTCTGTAAATTATGCGTATTTATAATTTTCAGGAGGGGGTTCCAATAATAAATGCAAGAAATCGAGTTACAATAAATCATGCGAATTTCTATGAAACATTTAAAGTCAAATAAATCTGCTGCGAAATATTCTACTTTATGGCCATATACGACGATCTGTGATAAATGTGGCTGGCCCCTGGTTACGCCAATGCGCCGGAACTGATGTCTCAGTCATCTTCAAATTTCGCGGTCAGGCTAATCAAATTTTGGTAGTCCGTCAGTAGTGAGGGTACCTGGATTATAGACGCACCAATCACAGAAGGCCACGTCGCTCTAATTGTCACGCCTACAGGACACCCATTGCTACGTCACCTGTCACACCTATAGCACACCCATTGCCAAATCATCAGCCACGCCCATTGCCACGTCATCTGCTACGTCATCTGTACCACATCATCAAGCACCATGCCTATATAACGCCCATTGCCACGCCATCATGATTATGCGTACTGAGCTGTTTTTTGAGAATATGAATTCTCGCGTAATGCACTAAACGTTGATCTAGATTTCATAACGTCATCACAGAGGAATCAGCCAACTATCTTGATCTAGGTTTTAGGTTCGAACCCTGTAGTCACCGCAGTTCATACGATTCAGCGCTTTTCATGTCTCCTAACACTTTACTCAGTCTCATTGAAATAGCATTGTAGAGTGTATCAGCTCATTTTATTTCGAAAAAGAGCATATCAATGATATCGTTGATTCGTATTGTAGGTTCATTTCTGCTTAATACTATAATTATCATCGAGTTGAAGCAGTCCAATATCAAAAACACTCGAAAGTATTTGTTGCATATAGCTAAAAACCTAATTGAGTACTCTGAAGAAGTACAAGTAGCACAGTTTGTGGTATTTGTATGACATCGAAATTTAGCTAACCAGAACTTATACTAGAGTACTCCGAAATGTACAAGTACTTTACCTTTACACGACGTTTCCGTAAAATGAATACTAATTTTATTAAAAAATAAAAAAGCACGAAAAATTACATTTTATCCCAAACCATCAGAATACTAAAGTATAGCTTCTCGCGTATATGTACCTAATACTAAAGTGTTTATGATTTCAGTTCGCTACAACTTCATGACATTTTCAGTATTAAACAGAAGTATAGACATAGAATGCTAACTTTCTTCGTAAATAGCTACTCCTGCCTTAATTTAACGGATTTATCTGAGATCATTGCTTTACTTAATCTCTCCAAAATGTGCATTATGCAAGTACGTCACCATCGAATCCCTCTAGCTATAACTATCTGGTAGTATAATTGTGGCAAATACTCGAGTACTAATTTTAAAGTAGCTTAGGTATCTAAATGAGCTCCGAGTCGCTGTTATCTCGCATCGAACCTTGGAGTTAATACCAGTATTACCTTCGCTCACTGATGAAAAAGATGAAATTATACTCAAGTATAGGTTTTGCTTTGGTAGCACAGAATACTAAAGTAGCTTATTGCGTATATGTACCTAATACTAAAGTGTTTATCATTTCAGATCGCTTCAACTTCATGACATTTTCAGTATTAAACAGAAGTATATACCTAGAATGCAAACTTTCTTCGTAAATAGCTACTTCTAGCTTAATTTAATGGATTTATCTTAGATCATTGCTTTACTTAATCTCTCCAAAATGTGCATTATACAAGTACGTCACCATCGAATGCCTCTGGCTATAACTATCTGTCAGTATAATTGTGGCAAATACTCGAGTACTAATTTTAAAGTAGCTTAGGTATCTAAATGAGCTCTAGGACATTGTGATTATGCAGCATACAAAATTTCATCACACATTTCATGATGGAACACCTTTAAAACTAACGCAGTCGAATACCGACTTTTACGCATATCTGTTTTGCGTGAACATAGCTTATACCTATACATAGTCAAATTTAATAGCAGAATTACCGTGTTTAACATTGAATTCCCACCTTGAAAGTTGGTACGCGGTTATAGGACATTATAACAATGCACCATACCAAATCCCATCACACATTTCATGATGGAACAACTTTAAAACTAACGCGGCTCTACATCGACTTTTTGCGTACATCTGTTTTGCGGGAGCGTATAGCACATACCCATACATAGCCAACTTTAATAACGGAATTACGATGCTTAACATTGAATCCCAACTCTAAACTTGATACGTAGTTGTAGGACATTATGGCAATTCACCATGCTAAATTTCATCACACATCTAATGATGGAACACCTTTGAAACTATCGCAGTCGAATACCGACTTTTACGCATATCTGTTCTTCGTGAACATAGCCTATACCCATACATACTCAATTTTAATAACATAATTAGCATGGTAAACATTAAATTCTCACCTTGAGCGTTGGTACGCAGTTGTAGGACATAATAAAAATGCACCATACCAAATGTCATCAGACATTTCATGATGTAACGCCTTTAAAACCAACGCAGTTCTATACAGACTTTTAGCTAAATCTGTTTTTCCGTAGCGTAGCACGTACCTATACATAGTCAACTTTAATAACGAAATTACCAAGTTAATAATCGACTCCCCATTTTGAAACTCGGTACGCAGTTGTAAGACATTATGACAATGCACCATGTCAAATTTTGTTACGCATTTCATGATTGAACAACTTTAAAACTAACGCAGTTCCATACCGACTTTTTCGGGAGCGTAGCACGTACCCATGCATACTCAACTTTAATAATGGAATTACCGAGCTAAACATTGAATGCGCAACTTGAAGATTGGTTCACAGGTGTAGGACATTATGACAATTGAACATATCAAATTTCATCACACATTTCATGATGGAACACCTTTGAAATTAACGCAGTTCTATACCAACTTCGCGTGAATCTGTTTGCGGGTGCGTAGCACGTACCTATGCGTGATCAACTTCAGTGATGGAATTACAGATGTAATTAAGTTTCAACACTTTTACAATGATTCGTCTTGCTTCCTATAACATCCCACTCGACGCCCTCGTTATTAGGCTGTAATCTCAGCCTGAGCTATGTCTGGAAGCCTACGGGACTCTGCAAATTGTTTCGATTTATTCTGTCCGTTTCAATTTAAGATAAGGAAGCCCATTTCACTCAATGTATCGATGCCTACGGTACTCTACAAAATTTTCTGATTAATTCTCCCTATGCTTATTTATCACAAGAAAGATGATTTGACACCTAAAGTACGAAATACTTTTTCGCCTGAGCTAAGCCGCAGCGCTTGGAGTGGAATTTTACGGGGTATGTGGACTCATTTCGTAGGGCTCTATGCCATAGGAGCATACTTTACGCTCCAATTCGATTCCCACACATTCCATATAATTACTAACAGAACCATTGAGTACCAGCCTTGACATTTTCCGTAGTACTAGATGGCATGTATACAATTTCATGACATCCGACAGTACGACGAAGACTATCAAAATATCGAAAGAAGCCCTCTATTCTTTTCTGAAACAATCAAGGTTTTATCAGGACTTCCCTTCATATAAACTCCAGCAGAATCACTAATAACCTCTCAAGTGTACTCAATTTACTCTAATTTGATACTCGTGTACCAAATCCCCATTTTCCGCAAGTATGATAGCGGCTATCGCTCGATACTCAACGATTCGTAATTTTGCAGGAATACAAGTACAATTAGGGATTGAAAAGTAACTGATATAGGTGGTTATGTTTGTAGGATATTTACACTTCTACTTACCGGTTTTTCAGGAGAAACTACCTACTTTTAGGACTTTATATTTTAAAGTAGTTTGAGGTTACGTTTGTATCACCTTGACAAGTGCTATTATCAAAAACTGCTTTTGCTAAACTCTTACACTTTCACTAAACTTCTACACTGAATCTTGTAAAGTAGATGGAAAAGTAAAACTACTAACATAAGGTAAGTGAGAAGCACGCAAATTTCGATTGCATACAAATGCCACAAACTGCGCTAACTTCCAGAGTTGTTAAGTATAGAAGTACTCGTACTTCTTGAGAATACCCAAGTAGGTTTTTTTTTTGCACACATGTACCAAATACTCTTAAGTCCTTATGATATTGGAGTATATCAACTTCATGATAGCTTCAGTATTAAACAGAAATAGACCTAGAGTACTAACGTTTTTGCGCAGTGAGAGTTCGCAAATTATCGGAGTATTTTTGTTATTTTTATTGCGATAAGTCATTCTGCAGCGCAAAAATGCGTCGTAGGATATAGATGAAACTAGCACCACTCATCAAGACCGCTGATAACAGTACATTTCAACATTTAGTTGCAGTAAATTTCTAGTAGAGTGCAAGAAGTGATGATTTCCGAGTGAGTTAAAAAGTAAGTATTGCAGGTATAGTTTACCTGAAAACCGAATACTCTGAAATAGAAGTAGATGCAGTGTAAATAGTTAATCACTTGATTAAGTATAGTGCAAGCAGATAAAACCTATACTTGAGTACTAAAAAATGCACGAGTACTTCGCTATCGACTCCCTCCACGTAATAAGTGACTACGGTTTAAGACTGCTTTTACCGATACTCGTCAGTTTCAGTTTTAGATAGAATTCGGAAACCAAATAATTTCATAAACATAAGCTAATTAAATGAATTTACTCGAATGTACTATGCCGCGCTGATAAGATTAATTATAATATACTTATCATGTTACAGCGATTTTTCTAGCGTAGAAAATCTTTAAAATGTAGTAAGCAGGCCAATATGAAGATATTCGTTGAGCTGAATAAACATAAAAAATACTCTAGACTACTTTATCGGTACTTTACAGTTTCATTTTTAGATAAAATTTGTCCCTTTCACTCCTCGCTATCTAAACATGTTTAGAATATAATATTTGCGAAGATACGAACCCGTAAAGCACTCAAATAGCTTTTCGTTGGATATAGATGAAACTGACACCACTCACCAAGACCACTGGCCCACTGAAAAAAAGTACATTTCAACATTTTAGTAACAGTAAAGTCCTACTAAAGTACAAGAAGTGATGATTTCCGAGTGAGTTAAAAAGTAGGTATTGAAGGTATAGTTTGTTCGAAAACCGAAAAACTCTGAAATAGAAGTAGATGCAGTGTATATAGTCAATCACTTCATTTAGAATAGCGCAAGCAGGCCAAACCTATACTTGAGTACTCAAAAATATACAAGTACTTCGCTATGTACTCCCTCCACGTAAAAAGTGACTAGGGTTTAGACTACTTTATCGGTACTTGACAGTTTCAGTTTTAGATAAAATTTGGTGACACTTTAAATTTTAAAGTAGTTTGAGCTTACGTTTGTATCACCTTGACAAGTAACATTATCAGACATGAAAATTATGCTATCACCTAATACAGAAGTTAACACACGTCAATGTGCTTCGGAATTCACGAGAAATTGCTTACTAAGAGAAGTATATTCTTGTATACACAATAGTGGAGAGAATCTTTAAAATGTAGTAAACAGGCCGATGGTATTCGTTGAGTTGTACAAGCATAAAAAACATTCCCGCGCGCTCCTAAACCTAACACTTCCTACCCTACCACCTAATACTAAGCCGCGCGCGGGAATGTTTTTTATGCTTATACAACTCGACGAATACCATCGGCCTGTTTACTACATTTTAAAGATTCTCTCCACTATTGTGTATACAAGAATATACTACTTTAAAATATAAAGTCCTAAAAGTAGGTAGTTTCTAGGGATGGTGTGAACCTCTGAAAGGTTCAGGTTCGTGTGAACGCGAACCTTTTTGAAAGGTTCTGTGTGAACACGAACGTGAACCTCATGACGTCACGTTACTTCATATTGCTAATTCAAACCCTATCTTTCAATGAAGTGATAGCCTATATTAATGTACGCGGTACCTAGCGACGGCTCGGGCCACATAATGCCACGATGCCGAAATACATATTGGCGTCTTAAACGTCGCTAAATGTATCAACTGAGCAATCAAAGGACATAATACTCCCATTAAAATCAATATCTTTCGTCGCTTTGCCAACAATTTCGACCTCATTAACGAGTTATATAGCAGTAGCCAACACCTCAATCGCACGGATTAGGTTATAATGATGCAGTAAAGATTGACCCTGTAACGCCTGCTAGATTTTTTGCATCAGAAAACGATATCAATCTCATTGATTGGTTGAACATTGAACAAGAATCATTCGCTGACTACGTATTTCGCTCGTGATGTTGGGTGATTGCGGGTCAAACTCACAGAGAGAGTCACTAAATATTTACAAATGAAAAGTTGGATATTCCGAGCAAACTTTTGTAACAAAGTAAGTACAACTTTTGAGATTGTCAAGGTGCATGCTCGTTTAGTGTTGATTTATAATGCTGCCAGCGCCATGCATAGAGTGGCCCACAATTGGAATGCAATAAATTTGAACCAAAGAAAGAAGTTATAATGAAGTGAAAATTGTAATATATGAAAAAGGTTCACAGTGCAGAACCTACCAAGGTTCTGTTGTGAACGCGAACCTCTAAATTTCCGAGGTTCACACACAGAACGCGAACGTGAACCTCGCGTCCACACCATCCCTAGTAGTTTCTCCTGAAAAACCGGTAAGTAGAAGTGTAAATATCCTACAAACATAACCACCTATATCAGTTACTTTTCAATCCCTAATTGTACTTGTATTCCAGCAAAATTACGAATCGTTGAGTATCGAGCGATAGCCGCTATCATACTTGCGGAAAATGGGGATTTGGTACACGAGTATCAAATTAGAGTAAATTGAGTACACTTGAGAGGTTATTAGTGATTCTGCTGGAGTTTATATGAAGGGAAGTCCTGATAAAACCTTGATTGTTTCAGAAAAGAATAGAGGGCTTCTTTCGATATTTTGATAGTCTTCGTCGTACTGTCGGATGTCATGAAATTGTATACATGCCATCTAGTACTACGGAAAATGTCAAGGCTGGTACTCAATGGTTCTGTTAGTAATTATATGGAATGTGTGGGAATCGAATTGGAGCGTAAAGTATGCTCCTATGGCATAGAGCCCTACGAAATGAGTCCACATACCCCGTAAAATTCCACTCCAAGCGCTGCGGCTTAGCTCAGGCGAAAAAGTATTTCGTACTTTAGGTGTCAAATCATCTTTCTTGTGATAAATAAGCATAGTAAAAATTAATCAGAAAATTTTGTAGAGTACCGTAGGCATCGATACATTGAGTGAAATGGGCTTCCTTATCTTAAATTGAAACGGACAGACTAAATCGAAACCATTTGCAGAGTCCCGTAGGCTTCAAGACATAGCTCAGGCTGAGATTACAGCCTAATAACGAGGGCGTCGAGTGGGATGTTATAGGAAGCAAGACGAATCATTGTAAAAGTGTTGAAACTTAATTACATCTGTAATTCCATCACTAAAGTTGATCACGCATAGGTACGTGCTACGCACCCGCAAACAGATTCACGCGAAGTTGGTATAGAACTGCGTTAATTTCAAAGGTGTTCCATCATGAAATGTGTGATGAAATTTGATATGTTCAATTGTCATAATGTCCTACACCTGTGAACCAATCTTCAAGTTGCGCATTCAATGTTTAGCTCGGTAATTCCATTATTAAAGTTGAGTATGCATAGGTACGTGCTACGCTCCCGAAAAAGTCGGTATGGAACTGCGTTAGTTTTAAAGTTGTTCAATCATGAAATGCGTAACAAAATTTGACATGGTGCATTGTCATAATGTCTTACAACTGCGTACCGAGTTTCAAAATGGGGATTCGATTATTAACATGGTAATTCCGTTATTAAAGTTGACTATGTATAGGTACGTGCTACGCTACGGAAAAACAGATTTAGCCAAAAGTCTGTATAGAACTGCGTTGGTTTTAAAGGCGTTACATCATGAAATGTCTGATGACATTTGGTATGGTGCATTGTTATTATGTCCTACAACTGCGTACCAACGCTCAAGGTGAGAATTTAATGTTTACCATGCTAATTATGTTATTAAAATTGAGTATGTATGGGTATAGCCTATGTTCACGAAGAACAGATATGCGTAGAAGTCGGTATTCGACTGCGATAGTTTCAAAGGTGTTCCATCATTAGATGTGTGATGAAATTTAGCATGGTGAATTGCCATAATGTCCTACAACTACGTATCAAGTTTAGAGTTGGGATTCAATGTTAAGCATCGTAATTCCGTTATTAAAGTTGGCTATGTATGGGTATGTGCTATACGCTGTAGAGCCGCGTTAGTTTTAAAGTTGTTTTATCATGAAATGTGTGATGGGATTTGGTATGGTGCATTGTTATAATGTCCTATAACCGCGTACCAACTTTCAAGGTGGGAATTCAATGTTAAACACGGTAATTCTGCTATTAAATTTGACTATGTATAGGTATATGCTATGTTCACGCAAAACAGATATGCGTAAAAGTCGGTATTCGACTGCGTTAGTTTTAAAGGTGTTCCATCATGAAATGTGTGATGAAATTTTGTATGCTGCATAATCACAATGTCCTAGAGCTCATTTAGATACCTAAGCTACTTTAAAATTAGTACTTGAGTATTTGCCACAATTATACTGACAGATAGTTATAGCCAGAGGCATTCGATGGTGACGTACTTGTATAATGCACATTTTGGAGAGATTAAGTAAAGCAATGATCTAAGATAAATCCATTAAATTAAGCTAGAAGTAGCTATTTACGAAGAAAGTTTGCATTCTAGGTATATACTTCTGTTTAATACTGAAAATGTCATGAAGTTGAAGCGATCTGAAATGATAAACACTTTAGTATTAGGTACATATACGCAATAAGCTACTTTAGTATTCTGTGCTACCAAAGCAAAACCTATACTTGAGTATAATTTCATCTTTTTCATCAGTGAGCGAAGGTAATACTGGTATTAACTCCAAGGTTCGATGCGAGATAACAGCGACTCGGAGCTCATTTAGATACCTAAGCTACTTTAAAATTAGTACTCGAGTATTTGCCACAATTATACTACCAGATAGTTATAGCCAGAGGGATTCGATGGTGACGTACTTGCATAATGCACATTTTGGAGAGATTAAGTAAAGCAATGATCTCAGATAAATCCGTTAAATTAAGGCAGGAGTAGCTATTTACGAAGAAAGTTAGCATTCTATGTCTATACTTCTGTTTAATACTGAAAATGTCATGAAGTTGTAGCGAACTGAAATCATAAACACTTTAGTATTAGGTACATATACGCGAGAAGCTATACTTTAGTATTCTGATGGTTTGGGATAAAATGTAATTTTTCGTGCTTTTTTATTTTTTAATAAAATTAGTATTCATTTTACGGAAACGTCGTGTAAAGGTAAAGTACTTGTACATTTCGGAGTACTCTAGTATAAGTTCTGGATAGCTAAATTTCGATGTCATACAAATACCACAAACTGTGCTACTTGTACTTCTTCAGAGTACTCAATTAGGTTTTTAGCTATATGCAACAAATACTTTCGAGTGTTTTTGATATTGGACTGCTTCAACTCGATGATAATTATAGTATTAAGCAGAAATGAACCTACAATACGAATCAACGATATCATTGATATGCTCTTTTTCGAAATAAAATGAACTGATACACTCTACAATGCTATTTCAATGAGACTGAGTAAAGTGTTAGGAGACATGAAAAGCGCTGAATCGTATGAACTGCGGTGACTACAGGGTTCGAACCTAAAACCTAGATCAAGATAGTTGGCTGATTCCTCTGTGATGACGTTATGAAATCTAGATCAACGTTTAGTGCATAACGCGAGAATTCATATTCTCAAAAACAGCTCAGTACGCATAATCATGATGGCGTGGCAATGGGCGTTATATAGGCATGGTGCTTGATGATGTGGTACAGATGACGTAGCAGATGACGTGGCAATGGGCGTGGCTGATGATTTGGCAATGGGTGTGCTATAGGTGTGACAGGTGACGTAGCAATGGGTGTCCTGTAGGCGTGACAATTAGAGCGACGTGGCCTTCTGTGATTTGTGCGTCTATAATCCAGGTACCCTCACTACTGCCGTCTCTGATCTATATCGTTACCAATAACAATGATTGATGGTACATAAAAATCCCATTTTAGTTAATATTAGTATTTTAAGATACCTTTGAAAGCAAATGTTTTCATAATAAAGAAATGGGAGTCGGAGTCAGGGTCATTTTCACGACTCCAGTCAATATATTTTCCACGACTCCGACTCCAGCCACTATAGTTTTCACGACTCCGACTCCAAAGCGTACTAAAAAGAGACTCCGACTCCAACTCCATTAGGCGAAAATTGGCCAAGCTCCGACTCCAAAGCCCTGCATTGCCATGCATGCTCTCTTCTTGTCTACGCTGGTGCCGTGACTGAATACTAGTCGTTTACTTTTCTTTTTATTTTCGTTTTTTAACTAACATTTTTTTACAGCCAGACTGTATAGAGTCAAGTGTATCCAGGATTTTAACCAAGTCACAAGGCACCGAGTCACAAGTCAATCTCTCTTTTACGGTTTTGACTCGAGTCAAGTCGAGTCATTTTCAATTCACCACCGAGTCAAGTCCGAGTCCAAGTCAGCGAAAAGAGGGTCGAGTCCGAGTCACGGTAT
Source organism: Botryllus schlosseri (assembly GCF_051294905.1). Taxonomy (NCBI): domain Eukaryota; kingdom Metazoa; phylum Chordata; class Ascidiacea; order Stolidobranchia; family Styelidae; genus Botryllus; species Botryllus schlosseri. The sequence continues at coordinate 24,745,096 of NC_137247.1, read as the reverse complement.
TATGACTCGAGTCGAGTCCAAGTCATTGTGTTGACTGCTCAATTTCCAGTTAAAGTCTTGTTAAACCCACTTTTTATAACTCTGTTTGGTGATATCGAATGGTTCGCATTTATAATATACTAATTTTCTTCACTTTTAGCAGTTTATGGTCGCATTTTCAAGTACCAGTACCAATAGACGAAATCCCAATAGTGTGGTTACTTTACTATTCTTCGAAATTACAATGAAATGTCGGTCTTGGCCGTCCTAGCCTCGAGTCATATGACTTGGCTCGAGTCATGCGCAATGACTCGAGTTCAAATCGAGTCAATACACAGATTGACTCGAGTCGAGTTGAGTCATTTCCGTATTTTGTGAAAATGACTCGAGTCAAGTCGATTCATCAGAAAATCGTGACTCGAGTCGAGTCATTACAACCCTGACTGTACCTGTTCGACGCGGGTGTGATCAGACTAGTTGACCCTCAAGGTCGTATTGATCATTCCTATCTAATACCGAATACTGTGAATGCATATTTTCTGTACCGCCATCATTGCCGTCTGTTGTTATGTATTTTGGTTGAATGAAAATAAAGAGACTCTCTCTCTCTCTCTCTCCCTGCCTACAGGATTACCGGACCACGACCTAACATATCATCTCGCTTCCGCCACATGCCACCTCATTTTGTCGCTTGCCTTTTATATTCTCTGCTATACTTTTCATTCGGTGTGCATGTCTCTTCTCTACTTCGCCTGAGAGGTCAATGTTGGTGTTCGATTTCAAAGACTACTCCAGATCGTTTCAACACCTTCCTATCTTTTAATTGCATCGCAGTTTTGTGGTATTTTGAAATGATTTAAATATTATTAAAGTCATGTCGATACCGATACTGAAGTAAAGCTCTCTGAAAACAACTGCTGAATCTATTTACATCTACAATATCAGGAGGTCTTCCTTAATGGCAAGCACGCCAAATAACGAAGTCGATGCTAATCAGACACCCACCTTGGCCCACAGCATGTAAATATGAGGCATGCACACAGGACTTAAGAAAGGAAAAATGAATGCTGCATGTGTCGGCAAGCGAGTTCGATATGTCAGATTGTGGTCCGGTAATCTGGAATGCCGACTATAGTATTGATTCAGTAGAAATTGCTTGTTATTGGATTTGAATGTGGACGTCCTCGACGACTGTCGATAGCGGGCGAGACGCTGTTTAACATCACATTTCTTCACGTGACCCATTATTTTATTCTGAAGGTCGCATTTGCACCACAGGGTTCAGATTACAGGGAACGCACTATTGGGGTTGGCCGTTTCGACATCTGGAGAGACCAATATCGACGGTTTCACCCAACGTGCATTGCTATTTGATGGCAAAGGTTTATAGGCGCCGATCTCTTTGACATGGCAGTTTACAATGTCGCAGGCAGACTTGGACTTAAACTAGATAATTCTAGTTGTCTGGTTAGATTAATTAGAGAGAAATGCCAGTAAACTAATTATTATCTAATTTGTGAAAATATGCTGTAATTTAAATTCGAATATAATGTCTGGTTTTCCTGGAAATGCTATAGAACTCTATAATGCAAAACGATCTAAGCTTGTTCCACTGACATTTGCCTTTGTGAGAATGTGTAAGAGAATGAACTCTATTTTGATATGAGCAGAATTGAATTCAATTTCAAAGTTTTCGCTAATGCAGTAATTTTAATTTTGATCTAATTTGCAAAACCAAACTGCACAGCTATAATTCTTATTTAATGCTCCAATTCTAACATTAAAAAAACGGTGCGGTTATAATCCTAATTCAAGTCTAATTTGGAAAAACTGTGTAGCCTATAATTTTAAATATAATCTATTTGGAAAAGCTGAAAATATAGTGGTTTAGCTCTGGTCTCAGGTGCGCCGAAACAGCCGGGGAGGAATTTACGGCCAGCGACGAAATGCAGGACTTGATAGTCCCGCACAAGCAGATTTCAGACTTCTATACTGTAGCATCATAACGGCCTGAAGTGACCATAATTGCGAATAAGGCTAGACTCACTTATAGAACTTAGCCTATATGTCATCATTAGCCCATTATTATTTATCGATGTGAGTGGTACCCAAATTATAAGCATCAAATAACTTTACACAAAATCGCACGGTGCGAAAACAACTTTCGAGTTGAATAAATCCGCTTTTATTCGTGTTTATTTGCGAAGTGATGTTAGGCCTATATAGCGTATATACCTCTGCACATAACACGTTTTGTGCAATTGTACTCCGATATTGTGATGGTTTGAAATATCGGGTCTCGTCGCGCCTGAGTACAACTAGTAAGTACTTGAAATATTTATTGTATTTGGTATAACAAGTGGAGCTATTCTACTTCAGGAATTGGTAAAATCAACCATTGATACTTGGTTGTGGGCTTGCAAAATTTCAATACGGATCGCGTCGAAGACAAATGCAAACACAATTTTAATCAATGATACAAAATGTGATTTATTTTTCGACAGACGTGAATCGCCACACAGTAAATCACATTTTCACGATTTGTGTGGAATGTCATTCTGCAAGGTCCCGCCAAATAAGGCCTTTGCTAATACTTAGAAAGACATTGCATACCCCTATCATTTCATTGATGCTGCAGCCTGCGACTTCATCAAAGACCAGGAAGTTGGTCCTCGGGCATATTTAACTTTGAGACTCTTGTATTAAACAATGCGTTCATCGCTTAACTTGTTCCGTTCGAAGCTTTTCGACTCGCCCTTATTAGAGGCGATCATTAGTAAATGCGGTTCACCAATTGCGAACTTCAATCTCGTCGTTTTGTCGTAATGATAATATAGAAACGCATACGACATATAATCATCAAGCATAGTTACTGAAAGCAAATAAAATGTAGGATATCAAAATAACCGAATACCAAACAAACAGCATTGCAATATTCAACATACAACACAGCAGCATGCTATAAAATTGATGCCAAATAAGCTCTATCTTTACAAAACCGCAAGTAAAATCTTTTTGTGATCGTTAAAAGTCGTTAACATGCAGAAAGTGCTGATGACTATGCTCATGTCGTATATTGCAACAGTAATTGCTCTAGATACTGAACCGGGAATCACAGTGGAAAGCAGGATGCCGATTGCTAGATCGCTCCCAACAGATACCGCACAGCTGATGATGGATCTGCGCATAATTGGTAATAGGGTTGCGAACTTTATTTTGAGGTCTTGTGTGTTTGGGTTCGATTCCACGCCAGTTTGGTACTCTGTACGCGTTCCCAAGGAAATGCTTCTTTTACGTCTCATCGTTACGATCATCGGATAAACAAAAAGAAGCAGGAGCATAATTTGAGTGGAGACCAAGAACAAGGCTACCCCATAATAGTTGAAGTAAGTATACCAGTTTGCAGAAACAGGCGTCGGTGCCAGAACACACTGGTACCCGTCATCGGTGAAATCTCTTGGGTATGCCCATATTATCGTACAGCTATAGCACCGACAATTGAGCCAAACACTATTACAAACCAGCTACAGCAGCTCAAACGCTTTGCAATCACACCTTTCATCATCGGATGGGCGTAGATAACTCTGTGACGGAACCACAGGAAATAATAAATGCACCACGCTGAAAACCCATAGGTGATAAAGCAAGCATCCATTAGCTGTTCGCAATATCGAATTAAACTTTTGTAGAAAAGAAGGTGACTTAGAATAAGTCTCGGTATGGTCGATCCCACTGCGAATATGCACAAGATGAAGATGGCTCCGCGATCTACTTTTCTTTTATCCGACACTGAACTCCACATACCGGTTTTCATACCGAACACAGTCATATTGACAAGAATCCCTAACTCTGTCAATATCATGATGATATTCAGAGCCTGGAAAATATTCAGCGCATTGGAGTGTACAATGGAAAGAGCAGGTAATTGTTCGGTGACATAACGTGTTGAGAAAATGTCTTCGGCTAGACTGCGTCTTGTTGTAGACAGATTAGCCATAATTTGAATATGTAATTCTGTAAAACACTAGATATAATTACGTGATGTTAGGTAACAGTTATACCAGTGGTTCCCAGCCTTTTTTAGTGTCGAAGCCGCACGGATACACTCATTAAGTAGAACATAAATAATAAAGCATGAAAGCAAGTACCAACGAAAAGCAACACTAACAAAAAAATAACAAACAATTTAATGTCCAACTTGGCATTGGCTTTGAGCTTCGAGACATCTGTCTAAGCGAGGCCTAATTGCAGAGGATGCAGTACACGATAGCTGCTTCAGGTGGTCATCGGTCGATCGATTGCGATGTTGATTTTTGATTTGGACAATTTTGCTGAAAAGTGCTTCACACATATAAGTGGATCCAAATAGATAATCGTTTTTCTGGACATTGGTTATCAAGTCCCTCTGGAACGTTACTCCAAAATTCAAGTAGGCTTTCACTTTCAAATAATTGCTTGAGCTCGATATAAGAGTGCATGTCTAGCAGCTCAAACTGAAAACTATCAGTAGCAGCGGCCACATTAACTGCATAATAGGGTGTAAAAACATTTTCATCATGTGCAATAAAGCATTCATTTCGTCAATGCGGCGGTTGAACTCATCAATAAAGTTGCTGATAAGCCTGTTGTATGCATCAAATGATCGATCGGTTTGATTGTCACAAAGTGCTAAAAAATGTGTTGTAACACCACCTGCAAGCTGCGTTTTCCAAAGACAAAGCTTGCTAAAAAGCAGTCGCCGTGATATATAAATCATGACAAATCTTGTTATTGCCTTGTAGAGTGCGATTGACAGAAGAAAGATGTGCACTGCTGTGCAGTGATATTCATAAAAAAAGCCAGATCAGCAACCCAATCGTCGCCGCCAAGCTGAGGAATATCTTTCTTCCGTTCAGCAAACGTTTTAATCTGTGGAAGAAGGTCAGAAAATCGCGGCTTAGCAATCGTACGGCAGTGATCATGGCGACGTCACCCCATAGGCTACTTGGCATCGGTATCATCTAAAAACTTTTTGAACTTCCGAAGCTTACGTGAGTTTGCTCTAATCCAATTTACTATTGTTGTTGTCACCACATCCATCACATTAGACATGTTGAGTGACTTATGTGTAAAATGTGGTGCCATGTCACCAAAGCAAGATTATACTCGTCTCGCCTTTTATTGATGAGCCATTCGGCTTTCATTTGCTCTAAGCAAGAAAGGACAATCATATGTCGCCACGCCAACCAACTTTGATGGGTGCTTCTTCAAGAGTAGCAAGAAACGTATTTGTTCGTTTACTTGAGCCATGAATAGAACGCAAACTGAGACATTCTTCACAAATCGTAAAATCCGGTATGACTCCCAGTGGCGGCTCGTGACAATATCGGGTGGTGGGGCAAGGGCCGCAAGCGACTTGTTATCAATATGACGTCACAGTAGCGTTTTTCAACGTTCATGATGGCCACATGAATTTCCCGTAAACAATGATTTTTAACGTAGGTGCCGCGAGAGGTTTGCCGGTGGCGTGACTTGAAGTGCGGTAACAAATGTTTTATTCATTGTCTTTTATTCAAATGATTATTTTACAAAATGTACGCGAACTAAGAATCGTTCCCATGCCACGAATCAATCATCAGGTTATCCTTAGTAGCATGCGTTATGATTTCGTGGTAGAGATTACGCAAGCGCCGAGTAAGACTATACCAAAAATACACAGACCAACTACCTACAAAGAGCATTCGCATGACACCTTGTGGTGTTTTAATCGTTCCATGCTCGGCAATTCTGTAAAGTGCTGCAGCGCCTCCGACCCGATTTGTATTTGGATTCTCGTCCCGAAAGCGAGTCAAATCGATTTGCCCTCGTCCGAAAGTGTTTGGTACACGATCCTGATGCGTTACGACCAGGGGATAGGCAATCAAAGCGGTGGCACCCATAAACGTAAAACATTATAAAAAGCCAGCTGTTATCCATGGAAGATTGAGCTGATGCGCGTAGCAATGCAAAAAATGCGCATGCGGGTAAACTTCTTTCATTAAAACTTGTACGCTATGTCGCGATCCGCTCATGACTGCTGCGCCGTCGTAGGTTTGCGCAATAAGTTTCGACTCAACTGAATAGGGCTGTAATGTTTTTTTTTAATACGTAAGAAATTCCGACAGCAGTGCGATCGTCAACAGCCACAAAGCTGTGGAATCGTTCGACTGGCATACCAAATTTCGTGAACCGAAAAATCACGACTAGTTGTGACAAACACGTAATGTCAGTTGTTTCGTCAGACTGAATAGATAGAAATTCAGCGTCAACAATCTCGGTAAACAAATGCTGTAGATAGATGTGATATATCGAATCAAGCACATCATTTTGAATAGTCTTTGAGGTACCCTTAGCTACTGTCGCGGTGTCGAGATGTTCGCGGAAAATGCTATCAATGGAAGCCGTGTATTTAATTAGATCCAAAAATACCCCCCTATTGAGAGAGCATTCCTTCTCATCGTGGCCTCGAAGGGGCAATTCATGAACTCCAATAAATTTAATGGCATCAATCACCCGAGAGAGAACATGCCTATTCTTATCTACAAGCTCATTGTGCTTGCAGACTGATACGCGATAACTTTCATTGAGCTGCGACATTACATTTACTCTGCCAAACAATTTATATTTAACTGCACTAGCCATGTGCACTTGGGATTTTTGGTGCGTTTTCAGACGCTCTGACAAATGCTTCAGATCGCGATAACCAATTTTGTTCCAACAAGAGCCACTGCTTCCGGTACCGGCACTGTCGAATAAAAGACAGTAAAAGCAAAACAAGGCGTTTTTATCCTCGCCATAAGTAAGCCATTCATTTTTATCGAAATGCGCTGAAGAAAAGGCACGAGTGCGCTTTCCTCCGGCGTACGATTGGATCAATGGGCAATTTCTAGGCTGATACGGACCTAGTCGCTTTACCTCTAATTTTTGCTCTAAAGGCAGCTGGCTAAACGGCGTACGGAGCAAAGATTCAACACGATTCATGTTCGCACTTGACCTGACTACTTATCTGCAGAAATGGAAATGACTATAAATCGAGAGATTGCGTATGCCTAACTGGAAAGGTCAACGAGTTCGGACACATACGCAATTGTTATCTCATAGATTGGACAAGGAAATGTCATATTGAATCCAAAACATCATTCTGAAGAACTACGGATAGCAGCCTCGGAAATTCGGTCCCGGTACAGCTTGGGAGATTCTGGCCTTGAGGCTGGAGACTGTCACACGACACATACGGCTTACGGTCTATAGCAGGGGTCGCCAACTCAAAATGGGTCGCGGGCCACTTTTCAAAATTCCTAGAGGCCGCGGGCCGCATGACATCAATATCGAGATTAAAGTAGGCAACGCAGTTTAACAATCACGTCTGATAACTCTACGTTAGTACAATGCTGTGCTCTCTAGCATGGGCGACGGGCGTAGTCTCCACAAAAGAAATAATATTTTCTTGAACAAACACAAATCCAACTAAAAATATCAAGATCATCAATTTCATTATATTTTGAACTATAAGCTGTGCACGATACCTGTAGCGCAAATAAAACAGGGGTGGCCAGCCTATTTCCTACTCACGGCCGCATTTCAATTACTCAAATAGCCTGCGGCCACATTCCGGTGCATAGTCGTAGTGAACTAACTGGGGCCAAATGGAAAATACCCACGTTAGACTGTCCATGCAGTGTCCATCTCCATCGCCGGTAAAATTCGGACTAAGATATTTACGCATATCGACTTACAGTGATCACCGAAATCGTTATAATAAAAAGAATCAGATGGATTAGACCTGTAGTCGCGCGAAGCGCGAAAAAAATTTCAGGTTTATGAGTGAATTTCGTCATTAAATATTGCTATAGTTTCATATATCACTATAAAATATTTATCCTTTTTCAGCCAATGTGATCTGATTCACCGGTAGAGCTGATGCAGGGGTTGTCTTCGAAAACTTAGAGAAGTTATTAATGCTGTGCTGCATCTTTGGTTGGGTCAATTCTTATTAGTCCCCTTTGTTGCATGCAGTTATTTCTTGACCTCCCATCAGATTTGTCAAGAGTCAATTCGAAAATTCAAGTTGCATATTGACGGCCGCCAACACATCCTAATTGAATTAAATGTCGACGGCCGCATAATTTTCCTTCTACTGTCGCAGATTGGCCACCCCTGGATTAAAGAATCGATATTTGGGTTAGCTAGACACGGTAGCCTACTTGCTGGAAAACGATCTCCTCGTAAAGCATGGTCTTTTGGAGAGCCCGAAGTCGATTTTTACGGGTCTAGGTCCAGGCAGTGGTGGACCATTGTACGTCAAGGCAGCAATATGCCCATTCATACCAGCTAATTCTTCCTCCATGGAATGATATTATCATGCCGAAGCCGTATATCAGCTAGTGAGGAATAGTGATATTGGGCACAGTAGAATGGCTTACTTTGAACAACAACAAAAATATCAATTTCAGCATTTCAAAATGCTTCACTAAGCGTTCGTCGAAATTTTTTCAAATCAGGCCGCGGGCCGCAAAATATGACCTCGCGGGCCGCATGCGGCCCGCGGGCCGCGTGTTGGTGACCCCTGGTCTATAGTGTCTATATGTCTGCTGCAAAATCGCCTTCGGAAAATATATTTCCGAATAAATACGTGGATGAAAGCCGAAAACTTGGTACACTGTTACATGAAATCATCGAGAAGTATAGCCCCATGACCGTTTTCGGTATGTCAAAATGTCAAAACTGTCAAAATTAATACGAACAGATCAACGCCGAATTTTGCGTAATATTTACTGAGGAATCGGCTGATCAAGCGATCAGCTGTTAGCCGCCATCGAAAACGAAACAGCTATCGCGCTTGACAGGGGTTGTAATTGTGAGCAAATGGCCCGAAGGCCACCATTCCACGGTGAAATTGACATTGGAGAATATAAAATAAAACTAAATATTTGAATGCAAACCGAGGATGTTAGTAAAGTGTTTCATGATATCATCATCTCATCACCTATCTCAGTATAGAACACAGATACACCGGCTTTTGCGTGAAATCCGCAATGCGTTAGGTAGGCTAAGTGTCAGATCAGCGCACATCTCTACCATACTCGAACTTAATAACGAAATTGCTGCCCTAATCATTGAGTGTCAACCTTGAGACTTGGCACAGCGTTCGATACTAAAATCAAGACATACCATGTAAAAGTTCATGACGGATCTAGCTAAGGAGCATCGTTAAAATCAATTGAGACCAATACCGGCTTTGAGTGAAATATGTTTGCGATACATGACCGATCAGCACACACTTGAATTTGGAAACGTAATTACTACCCTAAACTTTGAGTAGAAACCCTGAAACTTAGGACAGTGTTAAATACCACCATCACGACATGACCGTACCAAGTTTCAAGAATTATCATGGTGTGAAACACCATCAAAATCGACCTGTACCAGCAACGGTCGACTCAACGCATATCACGGTATCCGAGTTCAGATATAGATACGATTGTTACATCACACCTTAGGGGCTAGCAAGCATATTTGCCCCGGTTGCTCGGCCATTTTACGAATAGGAGAGAGTAAAGCAACGTTTCTTAATTGTGCGCAGCTTTGAGAGAATAGATAGTGAAAGCTTGTTATGAGCGCTACCGGGGCAAGCCCCGGCTAGGCATTCACAAAGCGAAAACACAGAAGAGAATTCGATTTTCGCGGAGACTTCGCTATGTATGGGCATTTGCAAGCGAAAGCACAAGAAGAACGCGGGTTTCGCTGTGATCTCGATATATATTGAGCGCTGTGCGTCTATAAATGGTTAAATTGTTATTGAACAGAATTTTAGGTGGGGCAATGCCCCAGTTGCCCTATAGGACGAGCCGCCACTGAGGACTCCCCTGATAAACACAGCTAATTTCTCTGTGTCGGTGAGATCTTTTGAGCTGTCAAGCGTGACAGAGTATATAGTAGCCCCAAGCAAGTGTAATTATTTAATATAAATTTGTTTTTTTCTTATAAATCGATCATTTAATATATTTGTGGGATTTACAAACGTCAATGAGAGCCACAAGAAGGCTAGCTGGGAGCTGGGGTTGGGAATCATTGAGTTAAACTGTATGACTCTGCGAATTTCATTCAATAATATATATAGGATGTGGGAAAATGTGATTAATTTCAAATAATTGCAGGTTGACAAAACATTTAGAGCAGTCGGAGTTTTTTGTACAGGGGAGTTAAATGTAATTATGTATTGCGAACGGTGTGATTGCCAGACTCCTCTCGCAGAGCAAGCCTTCGTTGCGGCTTTCATTGACCACTGCAAATCTCACAACAAGCGTGATAGACAGCAGTAGATAGTTGCAGTTTGTAACTATGAACATTTCTCGTAATATTCTATACTATCAAAATAATAGATATTAGTTATGCATGATGTTGCCGAACACCTCGAAGATAATTCTTTCAGACCACCGTAGCCTACTAGCATAAAACGCATGGAAAAATACCCTTCCAGGGTTGTAACCAAGTCACAAGGCTCCGAGTCACAAGTCAATCTCACTTTTATAGTTTTGACTCGAGTCAAGTCGAGTCATTTTCAATTCACCAGCGAGTCAAGTCCGGGTCCAAGTCATCGAGCAGATGTTCGAGTCCGAGTCATGGTATTATGACTCGAGTCCGAGTCCAAGTCATTGTGTTGACTGCTCAGTAGCGCTGTTCAAAAATAACTTTTTTTCCTGAATCTTTCTGGTTATTTGATTAAATCGTTAGGTTGCCTTAAAAAACGACGCATACCAAATTTGAATTCATTCCGACAAATATTCGCGGGTTACGTAGAGTTTGAAAATTTTGGATTTGCCCGAAAACGCAAAAAAATTTTTTTTCCAAATTTTTCTGCCAACCCCATGAAATTGTTGGGCTGTCTTCAAAAACTATGCAAAACAAATTTGACTCAATTCCAAGCCGTAGAAGCGGAGTTATTTCAGTTTTTATTCGATAATTCTGGGATTATCCTTGCTGCTTATTTATGGAACTATATGTCCCTAGTTAACAATATAACAAAGTCTAACAGTGATTGTACCGTGCAAGGACTTTCCAATAGCGAGCTAAACGAAAATGGAATATTGTAGCTATGTGCGGATTGAACATAATCAGCGGTTCTCAACCTTTTTGGACATGCGCCCCCCTTGGCGATGATAAAAAATTGCATTCCCTGACCCCTGCACTTATCGTCATGTCAAAAAGAGCACATCATCTAATAGTGTAAATATGGTATATCTTACGCCAAGTTTGAATCCGCATTCCAGTTGTTGAGTCATTTACATTTCTGACAGATTTACCCCAAATTTGTTTGAAAATAACAAAAAAAAACATTGAACAGGAGATCAATTTATTTTAAAGTAGGTTGCACTGAGACTAATCCTAATGCTGGTAGTGACTAATGAGAGCACGCGGCATCGTTCTGTCCTACCATGCTAAATTTGATCAGCATTAAATTGTGTTGATTTAGGGTAGCCTAATTGAGGGTGAAACTTGGCAACCTATATGGCATGTAAGCCTGTCTTAGGCAGTACGGTTCGCCAGCTATTAACAACGGCTACCCAGCGCACCGAGCTTTAGGCTACTGCCAAAGCTATGAAGTAGTGACTGACTTACACGTGGGAATTGTATCGTGTAATAAAAGGCTCAAGCGTCAAGTTCTACTCGTGATAGACCTATACAGAGATGAGCGGATTTGAAATTTCTATGTCCTTATCCAATCCAAATCCGAACCTTCAAATCCAAATCCAAATCCTAATCCATAATTTTTTCACATTCAAGTTCATGTCCGATCCTAATTCGATTCCAACTGGAAATTCAGAAAAAATACTAATTTATGCAATGGAGGGATTCGAAAATTTTCTTTCACAACCAACAATTCTCTTGATTCAAGATAACTTAGTAACCATAAGTACATTAATAACTGATCTGAATAAAGTTTGTCGCCATTCGCCACACGACATTTCAATCTCCCAGAAAATAGGTAAATCCAATCCAATCCAAATCCTAATCCGTTCTGAAAAAATGTCTAATCCAAATCCACTCCAAATCCGGCAAAATTTCACAAATCCTGTTTTTTCAAAGCAAAGGCAAGGAAAGGACGTATTTTATTATTGTCCTTGATGTTTTTGCGGCATATACACCGACTCACTATACACATACACACGATCTGTGCATATGCATACCATGAGCGCATGATGTGCATATGCCGCTGGACAAGGAAGCGCAGTCATTGCCTTTACGGCTTTCTAAGTCATGCACCACCCCACCATGCTATCCCAGTAATGCATGAGCGCCAAGCAGGGAAGTAGTCATGGATACCAGTGTTACTAATCAGGTCTTTGGTCTGACCCGGCCGGGGATCGAACCCACGACCTACCGATGAAGAAGCCGGACGCTTCACCATTACGCTATCTCGTCGGTAGCATCAAATTAATTAGCGTCAATCAGGTCAAAACCTAATCCTAATCCATGCTCATCTCTGGACCTATATAGATTGTTTCTTTGAAGATCTCATGTCCACAGAAATTTACTGATACCAAAAGAACACGACTAACAGTCCAGTATATATCGCAATACCTCTGATATTACCCAGCGTTCATTCCGTCGTAAACTTGTGGTGAAGAGCTATCACATAACGATACTTATCTGACGTTGTAGTGATGATATGCATTTGAACATTCGAACTTGTGTCAATGAATATCGCGCCCCAATTCCGACGATTAATGCTAAACTTTTCGTTGTAGTTACTTGAAAGCATTCGACTCCGTGGGTATTATGAAGTTTGAGGTGCAGCTCCGAAACCGAAAAAGGTTTGGAACCACTGCCATACAAGGTCAAGAATGACGCTACCATTTCGTTCGCTTGAGTCATAACACCATCAGACAGAGGATGATTACTGCGTCAACGCAATCGACTGCAATTACGATAACTTTCGAATCGCTACAACAAATGTCACGAAGTCGATGACGCTACCATTACATGGAAAAAGAAAACATCACGATTACATTTATTTTGCTTCCTTGACATTAGGCAATGAACATGCGCATGCCCATATCGCAGACAAAAAAACAATTGCGACGACACTGGATGTTGCTAGAAATGTTATAAATATGACGTCATTTTCGTTCTAGCTTAAACACATTCTGACATTGTCTAGGCCAGTGGTTCCCAACCTTTTTCGCCCCCCAAATTTTGTGTACCGAAAATTGGGCATACAAATAGTAATCACCGGCGGGTTGACTAAAAAAAAAAGGTCAAATTTTCGGCACGAAGTCTAATTTTACACACTTTTGTAACTAAACTTCCGTGGGTTGACTAAAAAAAAAAAAAAAAGGTCAGCCGCTTTGGCGCGTCATCGCCCCCATATCGCCCCCTTCGCTATTTTCGCCCCCCGTCGCCCCCTTTGTCCATTTTCGCCGTCTGTCGCCCCCTTCGTCATTTTCGCCCCCCTAGACCGCCAAATCGCCCACGTTGGGAACCACTGGTCTAGGCGGATGGCTGACAACATATATTCAAAAGTTAAGAAGGGAATTGCGAAATAACGATTCTGCTCGCTTCGAAAGGCTACATTAGAGAATGAAATACAAAGAACATCCAATTCAGTCATAAGATATAATGCTTCTAGCAGTGGAACACGTGTAGGCAGTAGGCACGTCTTACAATCCACCGGAGTTGCTCAGTTATGATTTAATGCAACTGCCGCATTCTAATTATTTGATATGAAAGTCGTTATATTCTATTTGTGAGAAATAAAACAAATCGTTTTTGTGGATTTGGTACTGTATTCATATTCTTCTCCCAGCGGCATAGTTGACGCTGCAACATCAGCCATTATGATACTATTTTAATCGAAACAAAGTGGCGATTATCATATATTTCTCTTCGACCTCGTCACTAGGTGCTAGGAGTAACTATTGATAACCTTAGCCAAATATACGGCATTATAATTGTTTCCACATATCATACTACTATACATCATATATCTACCGACTACGAGTGAATCTTGATGCGTTCATTACACTGCACTATTTAGCTCTGATCCGCATGCTATTGTACATGCGACTCAGACTTCCATGTTCCATTTACTTTCCATATCAGTAGACATTTCAGCGATGTTAGAGATCCAATCGCAGAACATGCGGAAGTACTTCTGACCACCCTCGGCCTGTAGGCCTACGCTGTTTACCGACACTCTTCATATGCGTTTTAGGGGCCGTTGCTAAGTCAGCTTTACTCGACTAAACGCGCGAAGCGCGAAAAATTTATATAATTCATGGTTGAATCGATCAATATGATCGGGAATTGCAGATTTTTGCTATTAATTTTTATCCTCTCTCCGCTCACGTAATCTGATTTACAGGTAGAGCCGAGTGAGATGTGTTTTAAAATGAAGGACCTCTCAATAATAATTAAACATCTTCGGGCGTATACCCGTTGGCAGTAGCGAAACAGCACTTAGTCAGCCCCCTCAAAACTTGGGTCTTGGGGTCCCATAGGGTGATAAACCGACCCCTCCAATCACGTTGTTCGATTTTACCACGACATTAGCTGTGGGCTATACTGTTTAGTGAGCCAGCGCGAAAATCTTCGATAATTCATGATAAAATCGGTCAATAAGGTGGGGAATTGCATTTATATTGCTATTCATTTCTTGTCCTTTCTGCTCATGTCATCAGATTTCCCGGTAGGGCTGAGTGAGGTACCTTGGAAACTTTAGGGCCCGTAAATAATAATCAAACATTTTCGGGCGAGTTGACCCGTTGGTATTACTTCACTGGCAGTGGCGAGATAGCGCAGTGGTATAATCCGCGGCTGCAACACCAATGGGTGCGGGTTCGAGTCCGACCGAGGTCGACTTCCGAATTCCGATACCTAAGTGTTGGAGGTTTACCTAGGCTCCTCCTCGCCACCTCATCCGTGTCAGCGGTGTCTTACAAAAGCCTAGAGGTGGGCCGTGCAATAAGTCGGCAGTTACGGAAAATATGAAGAATATCGGCCTGGTGTAAATGACCATAGCAGTCGACAAACACCATGAATACCCCAAAAAACAAACAAACAAACTTCACTGGCAAATACTTTTTCCTTGCGGAATGTTATTTCTCGTCAGACGTTCAGATTGACAAGACAGGAACATTCAGCAATATTCATTTAGGCGGCTATGGAAAATTAAAACTATATGTATTTATATATATATAACAAAGTTTTAGGTCAGCGTAAGGGCAATCCTTTTCGGCCAAGGTTTTCGCGCTGCCGACAGCTCTGGCACACTTCTCGGAGTCGCATCTAATAGGCTGGTCGTAAATCGTCATATGTCTTGGTGCGTCTTGGCGCGGTAATGGCCAACGCCGATATGTCCATTTCCATAAATCTTGCGTGTTTTTTCTTGGTGGAAAAGTACCAAATAATCCAGATACAATTCAACTCTAAATCGCGAAAAGCGCGAAAATTTTTTGAAAAAGTTGCATAAATTTTCAAAAAATAATCCATAATATATGCTAATTCACGAAAAGAATTTTGGCCCCCTCCGAGCTCACCACCACCACCACCCAATTGGGGGTTTAGGTGCGGCAGTTGCGATCCTGGCTATATCAAAAATATAGAATCGCCCAGCCTACTAAACTAAAAGACGCACACGATTTGAAATTAGTATTTCTTCACTGGCATATAATTTTTCCCTGCGAGATGGTATTTGTCTTGTGAGGTTTAGATTGCCAAGACAGGAACATTCGGCGCCAGTCATTTAGGCGCCAGTGGACAATTAAACCTATATGTATTTAGTATATATTACGTAGTTTTCTGTCAGTCTAATGGCAGTCCTTTTCGGCAAAGGTTTTCTCGTTGCCGATCGTTCTGGCACACTTCTTGGCGTCTATTGTTACATGGCCCAAAACTTCATATGTCTTGGTGCATCCTGGCGCTGTAACAGCCGACTCCGATATGCCCATTTCTATAAATCTTGCATATTTATCCTTTGGGGAAGATTACTCAAAAACCAAGATATTTGGCAACCCTATTTAGCGTTCACATGCAACGTAATAATTTCATTTATGACACGAGCTTTCGGAGCTCCGCTCCTTCTTCAGGTGTTAAAGTGAAAATAACGCAAAGCGATTCTCAATTCAAACATATACGCATATTGTGACATCACAGAAAAGATAACTTTCAGGTCGAAAAAGTATGCAGATTTGTGACGTCATAGACAACAAAATCGAAATTGTAATTTGAAAGGACTACAGCAAGTTATGGCACTGAAAATGAAGTTTGATAGAGTATATACAATGATTAAATGCATATGCACCGAATTTCTCAACTGCAGCTTCGCATGGTGTAATTTGACATGCACCCTCGATCTATATTAAGCCCTTATTGATGGAATGTATTGAATTGGTCGATGTATCTTTGTTCAGTGGCCTTGCGCAGGGTTGAGTCATCGGAAGTACAAACATATCAAACGTCACGCTAGAACAAAGGTCTCAAACACGCGGCCCGAATATGACCCGCCAGAACATTTTGTGTGGCCCGCGACGGTATTTTGGAATTTCAGGTATTCAACAATATATTCAAGTGCCCTATATCTTTTTTAGATATAACAATTTGAAGTTCAACCTAAAACTTATAAAAATCAATGAAATCTTAACAGACTTCACTATCGCATCACGTTTAAAAGCCATCACGCGGTAGAAGATCACTTATTATGTCACATTTCTATAGTTCATGATGATAAAATATGACCTGTTGATGATTCGCGACTGAAAATTGTGATTTGATTTGGTGCGAGGTGCGACCTTCAGTAAAATGACTCGATTACGGATTGACTAGGTGATTATATAAAAATGAATCGAGTCAAGTCGCGTTAAAATCAGAGCAGGACTCATTGCGACTAGCAACGGTGACTTGGTAATCCTACTGACACGACAGTCTACGAAACTGTCACTGGGAATAGGTCGTAGCTTGCGTTGCGTAGGGTTTAGTTTAGGCCTATATGCTGTGGATAATATTTTCTTGGTCAATTTATACAACTGGAATATAGTTTTCGCGCTACGCGCGATTTCATGTGAATGCGCTTTCTGATTTTAATATAGGTACTAGGGATGGTGTGAACGTGAGGTTCACGTTCGCGTTCTGTGTGTGAACCTCGGAAATTAAGAGGTTCGCGTTCACAACAGAACCTTGGTAGGTTCTGCACTGTGAACCTTTTGGTAAATTGTAATTTTCACTCCATTATAAGATCTTTGGCTCAAATTTATTGCATTTCAACTGCGGGCCACTCCATGCATGGTGCTGGCAGCATAGAAAATCAACCCTAAACGAGCATGCACCATTCACCTCGACAACCTTAAAAGTTTTACTTGCTTTGCTGCAAAAATTTTCTCGGAACATCCAGCTTTCCGTTTGTGAATATTTAGTGACTCTCTGCTGTGAGCATGACCTGCAATCGATATACGTAGTCAGCGAGTGATGCTTATTCAACCAATCAATGACATTGATATCGTCTTCTGATGTAAAAAATCGAACAGTCGTACTGAGTCAATCTTGACTTCATATCTTTACTGTATCATTAAAACCAAATTCGTGCGATTAAGGTGCGCGCTACTGCTGCATAACCTGTTGTTTGTGGTATCGGTAGCGA
This sequence comes from Botryllus schlosseri, assembly GCF_051294905.1. Classification (NCBI taxonomy): domain Eukaryota; kingdom Metazoa; phylum Chordata; class Ascidiacea; order Stolidobranchia; family Styelidae; genus Botryllus; species Botryllus schlosseri. The sequence goes on along the minus strand of NC_137247.1, from coordinate 24,727,464 downwards.
GTATAGAAACCGGTTGTACACTCTGCTCAATATCAATGAATCAATACTCAGACTCCGAACACATTGTACGGTCTGGCTAGGACCGTTAAGGCGTAAGCTTATATCCCTTGGTAAGTCCTCGTCGAAATTGTTGGCAAAGCGACGGAAGGTAGGCTACTGATTTTATGCAATTAATATATCCTTTGATTACCGCAATTGATACATTTAGCGACGTTTAAAACGCCGATATGTACTTCATCATTGTGGCATTATGTGGGCCGAATCTTCGCTAGGTATCGTGTACATTAATATAGGGTAGGGTTACCATATTCTTGTGAGGCAAATTCCGGACAGTCTTCAGCGCCCACTAGCGGATTTAAAAATGAGGTGACATATTGTCTGTCAATATGACGTCACACTAGCAAAGCATCCGCCATCGACTGTATAGTGCAGTGGTCGGGAACCTTTTTTGCCCGAAGAGCCATATTGGCCCTATTTTTTCCATATCAAGTCCCAAAGAGCCATACATGCCAATCACGTCACAATTCAAGATTCGTGACGTCATGGAAATTCGATTGTGACGTCATGGTAACACCAATTCGAACTCACTACATCGGATTCCTCGTGTGCGCCGTATTTTCTCTGTGAAAACTGGTATTTAGTGTTCGAAAATAAAGCTCGAAACGAGAGGTAATAAGGCACAGACGGACCAAGCCTCACCAAGGATAACGCAATTCATCGTAAGTTGCTTGGAACTTATTATAACCGATAATAATCGAATGTGACTGTCACACTGATTCGCGAAATCTAAATACTTGTCGACTTCTCAATTCTCAAAGCATTCGGTGGTAACTAACGTTGGGCTATACGCATACATTTTATCGCTGGTACATAGAGCTATTATACTTACCAATCAAGAACGTGGATAGCTATGGCGTTGTTTGTAATTCGAGTTTGTAATTGTGCATGTCACATCCACAACAGTTCATTTCGCGCCGGAGCTCAGGAAGACAATATGTATTTGAAAACTTCGTTTTTAAATTGGCGTCGCCATGTCTGCTATGCTCTTTGACTAATCAACGTATCGCACAAATCAAGATTTCGAGTCGGGTACATAGAATTCGCGAGTAACTTAAATTCGATGATTTTGAAAAGAGGGGGTCCGATCCAGTGGCGGCTCGTGACAATATCGGGTGGTGGGGAAAGGGCCGCAAGCGACTTGTTATCAATATGACGTCACAGTAGCGTTTTTCAACGTTCATGATGGCCACATGAATTTCCCGTAAACAATGATTTTTAACGTAGGTGCCGCGAGAGGTTTGCCGGTGGCGTGACTTGAAGTGCGGTAACAAATGTTTTATTCATTGTTTTTTATTCAAATGATTATTTTACAAAATGTACGCGAACTAAGAATCGTTCCCATGCCACGAATCAATCATCAGGTTATCCTTAGTAGCATGCGTTATGATTTCGTGGTAGAGATTACGCAAGCGCCGAGTAAGACTATACCAAAAATACACAGACCAACTACCTACAAAGAGCATTCGCATGACACCTTGTGGTGTTTTAATCGTTCCATGCTTCCAATAAAAGACAGTAAAAGCAAAACAAGGCGTTTTTATCCTCGCCATAAGTAAGCCATTCATTTTTATCGAGATGCGCTGAAGAAAAGGCACGAGTGCGCTTTCCTCCGGCGTACGATTGGATCAAAGGGCAATTTCTAGGCTGATACGGACCTAGTCGCTTTACCTCTAATTTTTGTTCTAAAGGCAGCTGGCTAAACGGCGTACGGAGCAAAGATTCAACAGGATTCATGTTCGCACTTGACCTGACTACTTATCTGCAGAAATGGAAATGACTATAAATCGAGAGATTGCGTATGCCTAACTGGAAAGGTCAACGAGTTCGGACACATACGCAATTGTTATCTGATAGATTGGACAAGGAAATGTCATATTGAATCCAAAACATCATTCTGAAGAACTACGGATAGCAGCCTCGGGAATTCGGTCCCGGTACAGCTTGGGAGATTCTGGCCTTGAGGCTGGAGACTGTCACACGACACATACGGCTTACGGTCTATACTCTATAGTGTCTATATGTCTGCTGCAAAATCGCCTTCGGAAAATATATTACCGAATAAATACGTGGATGAAAGCCGAAAACTTGGTACACTGTTACATGAAATCATCGAGAAGTATAGCCTCATGACCGTTTTCGGTATGGTACACTGTCAAAATTAATACGAACAGATCAACGCCGAATTTTGCGTAATATTTACTGAGGAATCGGCTGATCAAGCGATCAGCTGTTAGCCGCCGTCGAAAACGAAACAGCTATCGCGCTTGACAGGGGTTGTAATTGTGAGCAAATGGCCCGAAGGCCACCATTCCACGGTGAAATTGACATTGGAGAATATAAAATAAAACTAAATATTTGAATGCAAACCGAGGATGTTAGTAAACTGTTTCATGATATCATCATCTCATCACCTATCTCAGTATGGAACACAGATACACCGGCTTTTGCGTGAAATCCGCAATGCGTTAGGTAGGCTAAGTGTCAGATCAGCGCACATCTCTACCATACTCGAACTTAATAACGAAATTGCTGCCCTAATCATTGAGTGTCAACCTTGAGACTTGGCACAGCGTTCGATACTAAAATCAAGACATACCATGTAAAAGTTCATGACGGATCTAGCTAAGGAGCATCGTTAAAATCAATGGAGACCAATACCGGCTTTGCGTGAAATATGTTTGCGATACATGACCGATCAGCACACACTCGACTTTGGAAACGGAATTACTACCCTAAACTTTGAGTAGAAACCCTGAAACTTAGGACAGTGTTAAATACCACCATCACGACATGACATACCAAGTTTCAAGAATTATCATGGTGTGAAACACCATCAAAATCGACCTGTACCAGCAACGGTCGACTCAACGCATATCACGGTATCCGAGTTCAGATATAGATACGATTGTTACATCACACCTTAGGGGCGAGCAAGCATATTTGCCCCGGTTGCTCGGCCATTTTACGAATAGGAGAGAGTAAAGCAACGTTTCTTAATTGTGCGCAGCTTTGAGAGAATAGATAGTGAAAGCTTGTTATGAGCGCTACCGTGGCAAGCCCCGGCTAGGCATTCACAAAGCGAAAACACAGAAGAGAATTCGATTTTCGCGGAGACTTCGCTATGTATGGGCATTTGCAAGCGAAAGCACAAGAAGAACGCGGGTTTCGCTGTGATCTCGATATATATTGAGCGCTGTGCGTCTATAAATGGTTAAATTGTTATTGAACAGAATTTTAGGTGGGGCAATGCCTCAGTTGCCCTATAGGACGAGCCGCCACTGGTCCGATCCCCTATACCGGAACACCGCATACCTGTCAAAGACACGTTTATGCTGCCACGAGAATAATTATTCTGACCATGATGAAAATTCACCAACAAGTCGCTGCAATATTGATTAATTCAGCACAAAAATGAATATTTGGAAAAGAGCCATATTTTATACCCAAAAGAGCCATATATGGCTCGCGAGCCATAGGTTCCCGACCACTGGTATAGTGTATACAGCAGTGGTAATGTTACGCGAAGGTCTTCGAGCTGGTACGCGAGTAGATTCTGTTTTTTTCGACCGAAGGGAGTTATTGGTTAAAGTCGGGTTGAATTTGAGTTTTCGAAGCCGCCGTCGTCGTGAAGGTCGTCGTCGTTGGTAGGGGCTATCGCGCAAGTGACGACCTACGGCGAAGAGATCTAGTCGTAAAGCATTGGGTTTCTTACCTAACCAAATTTCGTTTTAGATTATTTGACCACAAGAATTTGATATGGATCCACTACAGAAATCATCTATTGCGCCTTAAAATGCACCTCAACACGGCGGAAACATTTTTACCACATTCGGAGCCCTTATCTTATGTAGGTGGTACGCGAGCACTGCATAAAAACTCGAAATGGTACTTGATATACAGGAATGGAGAGGAGCATAGGTCGTGAATTGGGCCATCTGTAATGCGGGCTCTGGTGATTGCTACTTGCTAGGGTCTGCAATTGATTTCTCCACGGTCCGGATGAAATCGTCTGGCGGGCCGCGTCTGGCCTTTCAGGATTGTGTTCGGCAGCCCTGCTATACTGTTAGGTCGGTACGGCTATCAGGTTATGTGTTTTAATCAGGTCCGAAACAACATTTTTCTGCCCCCTTACACCGAAAAAAGAACACTGATCTTGGGCCCACATACGGTAGTCGATGTAACCTCTTGGGCTCTTACAATATTCATTTTGCTGTTAAATTTTTTGAATGACTTCTATCAATATTATTGATTATTCCATATATTAGGCTACTATAAAATGCACCAGCAGGTGGCACATCCGGTGATTTCCAACTTTTTATGGTCGCAACCTCATTTCCAACTTCAGAATGTTCCGTGGCCCAGCTCCAAACTTAATAAGCTGATTACTAAAAAAATCAGCTTGCCCAAAGTTACGGCATAGGAAGCTGATTACACGTCCAACATCATCGCGATCCCAAGATAAAGGAAAAAGACCTCAAGATTTGGAACCACTGTCTGTGACTGAAGCATCCAATCGGCCTTATAACCAACTCTAGTAATTTACCGTTAGCTTATAATTGCGATTACAATCAGATTTATTTCAGTATATGATGGTTTTTTATATTTATTTTCATTGCTAATTTGGGAGGGTGGTGCCTGATGTCCATACTAATATCAATATTCGTTACATTAACTCGCACGCTGCGCGAAGAAAGAATTTTTAATAGCATTAATCTGCTTAAAAATAATATTGTTTATGTTGAGCCTTCAAAATTCCGGACATTTAGGCATATTTTAGAAATTCCTCCCGGACGCAAATTTTTCAGTGAAATTCCGAAAATGTCCGGGAAATTCCGGACGTATGGCAACCCTAATATGGGGCATAGGCTATCACTTCATTGAAAGAAAGGGTTCGAATTAGCAATATGACGTCACGAGGTTCACGTTCGTGTTCACACAGAACCTTTCAAAAAGGTTCGCGTTCTCACGAACCTGAACATTTCAGAGGTTCACACCATCCCTAATAGGTACCATCAGAAATTGTGTTGAAAATGGACAGGGGCTACGAGGAATCTTTATTCGCAGCGCAAGGAGTACGATCGCTAAAATGGTCAAGAAGCAATGCGATTACTATGGCCCAATTATTATTATAGGCTATTCAAGTTGTTATTGATATGGTAATCCATTAAATCGAAGGAAAAATCTAACGCTGGTTTAATGTGACTTTGGCAATGACAGTAACAATAGCCTATACTTATCACGACTAGGCCTATAATAAAATCAGGATTAGGATGTACACCGCTCAAATGCTATGAAATCGGATTAATCTTCAATTGATTGTAAAATATTCTACATAAAATTGCGGCACGTCAAAGGTTGATACCATCATGATGCATCGTCTCGCATGATGTCGATAACTTATTATTTTAACAAATTATGCCCGGCGCAAAAACAATTTTATTCAACTATTTTAAAATGTGATTTTTTCCCGTGTCAAGCGTGAATACTATAATAGTAACTTACATTGCCACGATGTTTGTCGAATGCCTCTGCAAGGTCCCGTCGAACAAGGCCTACTAGGAAGGCCCGCGAGCACATTTGAGTTTGAGACCTATGCGCTAGATAATACTATACTTTTATCCAGGAGTGGTAAGCCAACGGTTTTCATTAACGAATTATCGAAGGATCCAAGTCTAAATGGGGTTATTCGTAGGGCCGAATCTAAATCGAAAATTAATTGTGATGATTCGAGTCGAGTAGTAAAAGACGATCGTTTCGAGTACTGTATTTACAAGCTTCTCGACGTTGAAAGTTAATTTATCGAAGAGAATATAATAGTTTCGACAGTAATTTTCACTGTTGAAGCCTAGAAACATCTCTCTACCAAACATATGGTACAAAGCTACAGACGTTACTGGAAATAGCACATTTCTGAAGTCATGATCATCCCACATTTTCACCAAGTGCAATGAAATCGGCATTGTCGAAAAAATACCAAAGTATCTTATATGTGATGGTAACAGGTATTATATTGTTTATGGCGGCATAAAAGGTACGTAGTTGAACTTTCACGCATTACGGTCTGTTATGACGTCATAATGATTGATAATCGATTGCTCGACTCGATTTGAAGCATATTACGTGATTCAGAACCGAATGACTCAGGTACTCGATTTTGCCCAGCCCCAGTTGTTGTACATCGACCGAAGTATCAACGTTGACAACTCCTACCACCTGACATTGACCTCCCCTACCGACACATGCACCATTCACTTTCGTCGCTTCCATTTTATGTTATCCTTTCTTCAATGCAGCGTGTATGCTTCTTATTTGCATTTTGTGGGCCAAGGTAGGTGTGCGATTGAAAGATAATTCAAAGTCGTTTCGGCACTATTGCTAACTTTTCATTATATCAAAATATTGTCGTGTATTAATTCGATAAAATTTTGTAATAAAATGATGAATATCGAAACGACTCTCTCGTTGCGATATGCCAGACCTCGATATTGGTGTACATTACAATGACCCTACAAGTCCAGTTCTTTGCTTGGCGAGAGTGTGGAGACACAACAACACCTTACGGCCGTACAGTGGGTACACTAGTTCAGTACAACAATGTCAAATGGATTCACTACAGACTGTACTTTACAGAGACTCTATAGTCTATACAGAGCACTAACAGACGCAGCGTTGTCTCATATCTTACTGCTTTCAGCAGCTCAATATTGGACCGGTTTCTTTGAATGCAGAGTTTTATTACAATGGTGACAACACGTAATATAATAATCAATGAATTGGTTGCAAATGACACAGGACTTGTCAATATTTTGAATGATTTCCCCACGTTGACTACTCATCACTCACTAACTAGGGAGTGTTCATCTGCAAGAGCTTAGGAGCCATCGCTAGGCTTGGAGACCAAATACATCAGAATGAACGCGTAATCTGTAAGTTACAAGAAATAGATCGATTTGCCAGTGTAGTGGACGGTAGTTCTCCGTCTTCCTTGATGTGACAACACAAAAATTTCCGTTATTCTTATACCTCAATGGCCGATACAGATACTTCTTTCAACGTATAATATCGATCCAACAGAATCCAGAATTAGTCACTTCTCACAAATGTCCCAACATCGATCTACAGTCGTTCTATGAATCTGGTATCGACAGTACCTTACGAGGTGCGCACCTCACGCAATGCCTTGCAAATGCCGACCTTACTCTGTGCTTGTAGCTCACTGAAAAGTGCTTATTCTAGAAATACGCTCTCATCAGGCTGTCTTGGTTGCCGAGAATGATCCGACCCGATCTTGGTTGATCAAGAAGACAAATTTGAGCAGCGCAATTTCGATGACAGAGTTGTGCGTCAGCTTTGTCTTGCCCCCGTTCGGAATCGGTTTCCCGTCGACCAAAATGAAACGCTTGCCCGTGTTGTTCAGCACGAAGTCGCCATTCTTCTTCAACTTGATGCTGCCTTGCTTCCTCGATATCTAAAAATGGAACGCGGCATGTAAGAACGTACTGTCTGCGACTTAACGTTGATATGCGGACTGTTGAATGGCATTCGCGCATGTCCCAACCAATGTTCCCTCTAATTTTTCACGACTCTACGCAAACACGCCAACTTACTGCGCAGGCCCTTGGACAACAGTGCGCAACCAGGCCCCCATAGGGTTATAAACCGAACTTATGGGGGGCTTTGCCCCCAGACCCCCCTCGCCCTATGCGCCTTTTGCCGGTACTTAACATCGACATTGGGTGCCCGCTTATGGTTACTTCGTCTAAACGCGCGAAGCGTGAAAATTTTTTATAATTCATGATTGAATTGCTATCAATTTGGGTATAATGACTTCGTTACATGATGCTATTTCGCGACCTCCTATCTGCTATGTCAAAAGATATTGAAATCGCCCAAACGTACTAAACTGTAAGACGTACACGATTTCAAATTGGTATTTCTTTACTGGCAAATAATGTTCCCTCGATATGGCATTTGTTTAGTTGTGGGACTCGGATCGCCAGGACAGGAACATTTAGCACCAGCCGTTAGGCGCCTATGGACAATTAAACATAGATGTATAATTGTATATATATCGAAGTTTTTGGTTAGCACAAGGGCAGTCCTTTTCGGCCAAGGTTCTCTTGCTGCTGATCGTTCTGGCGCATATCTCGGAGTCGTATGTCACATTGTCTATAAATTCATATGTCATGGTGCGTCGTGGCGCGGAAATGGCCGACGCCCAAGTGCCGATTTCTATAAATCATGCGTATTTTTTATTGGGGAAAGGGTACGCAATAATCAAGATATTTGACAAAAATAAATCGCGCACGGCGCAAAAAATTTTGGAAAAGTTTAAAAAAAATACACCATGATTTATGTTAATTCACGAAATAATTTTGGGTCCCCTTCGAGCTCGGCCGCTCCAATTGGGGGGTTCGGGGTGCGGCAGTTACGGTCCTGAGTAATCTTACGCAATGTTTATGCCACGCGGAGAAGACTATTCGTTAGTTTCTCGCAGATTAACTTCGAGCTAGCCCAACTTTGGTAAACCATGTTATTTTGCCATTCCCAGAAAATAATGCGCTATTGAAATGATATCAGTATCGCTCACGCGTACTAGACCATACTAAAAGAAAAAGTCTCTTTCGTGAGGTGCCCGTGATTGCGGAGCGCAATATTTACCCTTGCAGGCCGCACTTGTACCTTCGTTTCAGACTTTAGCGATAACACTATTTGCCCCTGGCAATGTTCCCTCTATTTTTTCACGAGTCTGCGCGCCGTTCGCGGCCCCTTGGACAACAGTGCACAACGATTAAAAAAAAACATCACTTTAGATTTTCTGTGCGCAGAGCCCGTTTCAGCACTGCGCATTTGCGCACGTGCGCAGCTAGAGGGAACATTGGTCCCAACACAAACTACCTCTTATGTATCACAACAAAAGAGATGGTCAAAGTAGTGAGCCTTGGATCTGAAGTGGATTACAAGTGGAAATAGGGATTTACGAGACATGATAAAACTACTTGCGCCAAATTATGACACCTGTTTTCTAGTTGTGCTGAACAAAATTAGCACTAGAACTAGTTAGTTGGCTGTCAATGATCTAGATTGGTAATTTGTATAAACATGCCGTAACGAGTGTTAGCCGACAATATTCGGGTTTATTTCAACACAAATTTATTATAATATAGAGCGATTTTTTCTTCCTAAAAAACGGAAGATTTTGACTTAAAAAATCAAAATTTTGTTAATTTTTGACCCAAAAAATCTTAATTTTGACCAAATTTGAGTTCGCGTATGCAAATTAGGTGTTTCCCAAATATTGCTAGAATTGTAGCCTACTACTTATCTTCATTTCTGGTTAGAACTGTCTGTCCTTATGAAGTAGTTTGGCCTGACAAAAAACTTTGTGCCAAAAAACTGACTCATTTCCCCTTGAAAAGCTTTATTTTAACGAAAACTGGCCCTATGAAGAATTCCAGTCGTTACACTCCGCATTATGGTGGAAATAGTTTAAAAAAAATTGTAGTACGACGAAAGATACTTTCCTACATTCTCGGGTAGAAAGTGTCTGTCCTTACTAAGTAGCTTGCCAAGAATAGAGAAAGAACGTTCAACAGCAACAGTTGTTGGCTGACACACCGTGTTGCTTCATTCTGACAATGTTGTCTACATCACAATTTTTCATCATGCGCTTCTTGATATAAGAACCACGCAATGCCCACACAGTCTTGCTTCAGTTAGGATATTGCGGTACGTTGAGCATAACACCATGTCAATCTATTTGTTTCATTTGAATGTTTATGATTCGCAATGAGCATAAAATGAACTGTATACAATGGTAGGCCTATAAAGTAGGCTACAAGCTGTAAAATGTCAAATGATAAGTTCACCGACAGTTAAGGATCTACAATACAAACTAAATGCAGGTTGCAAAAAAGTTTCTACTTTGTAAACAATTTTGACATTTTTTGACCTAACGCTACGAATTTTGATCTAATTTTGACTTTTTTTTACATGTCAAAAAAAATCGCCCCAATTATTAAAAACAATTGCCAGCATCCATCACACCTTCATGGCGGGTCCTTCCAAAGCCAGACTGACATCGACGTTGGAATCTTCTGTGTTGCGTCCGAGCGTGATTTCTTTCGACCTCATCAAATACCTGACGAGTCGACCTTGCAGTACGGCTACGGTTTTCTCGTCAAACTGAGACGCTTGTTTTGTGTCTCCCACGCTAGAAACGAGAACCTGCAAAAATCGCATCATGGAGTTGGTGAGAAATCGTCAGCATAAAACTATGCATGCCAGAGTTGCAGAAACTTGACTGATGTAGGGATTTGATCATTCTAGACCAGTGGTTCTCAACTTTTTCACCTTCGTGGACCCCTTTTGGACCGTCACGGTACCTCAAAGTTTTAGTTCGAATTTAGCTCTATTATTGTATGCCCATTAGGGCTGTTCAAAAATAACCTTTTTTCCTGAATCTTGCTGATTACTTGATTAAATGGTTAGGTTGCGTTAAAAAACGATGCAAAACAAATTTGACTCGATTCGAGGCTGTAGAAATGGAGTTATTTCAGTTTTTCTTTGATAATTCTGGGATTATCCTTGATTGGTGGATCATCCCAGAATTATCATCAAAAAACTTGAATAACTCCGCTTCTGCAGCTTGGAATTGAGTCAAATTTGTTTTCCATCGTTTTTGAAGACAGCGCAACAATTTCATGGGGTTGGCAGAGAAATTTGAAAAAAAAATTTTTTGCATTTTTTGGCAAATTCAAAATTTTCAAACTCTACGAAATCCGCGAATATTGGTTGGAATGAATTCAAATTTGGTGTGCGTCGTTTTTTAAGGCAACCTAACGATTTAATCAAGTAATCAGCAAGATTCAGGAAAAAAGCTTATTTTTGAACAGCCCTAATGCCCATTCCTGAAAATAATATCACAGCCTTCTATTTAAGTGGAAATTGGGAAGACTTTTCTTATGTTTGCAGTTATGAAGCGAAACTGTCCCGTGATTTCTCTAATTTAAAAAAGTACAAATTAGGCTATCGACCATTTTGCACATTTGGAGGTTTCACGCACTCCCCGAAAATGCTTCGCGGACCCCCGGTAGAGAACCACTGTTGTAGACCTCGCGTGTTGACGTAGCCTATTCAACGCAATATGTTGGCGAATCACATCACAAATGCGATTTCACAATAAAACAGGTTTGCTGACTGACAAAAACAAACCTTACTAACATATCAGTTATAGACAGTCGCGATGCCAAACCATAAAAAAATTTACCTCCAACTATTCGACGAGACAGATATGGCAAACACTTCCACACACATTTCCCATCTATTTACGAGCACAACATATTCTGTACATTGCGCTTTGTGAAATGCTGTGGTTTGATCATGACATCACAGAAATGCCATTGCCATTAACCTGCCTAGCTTTGTGATGTTTCAGATTTTGAGATAGCGGAAACGATTAATCGAGGTTTCATGTCTCCCACAGGAGGTAAAGGTATCAAAACTATAATTCGCATTTATAAACACTGCTTTTAGTGAAAAGAAGAGCATAATTTCAAGACTAGAAATTATCACCTCTGACTCACCGACTTGAATCGTTACAATTCATACTCGATCCATATTTGAGTACTCTAATCATTATGCTCTGCACCAATAAAAATCACATGTACTTGGCATAAAACATGGTCATGAACTGACCTTCCAGCGGCGATTCTCTTCTTCGAGTTGTTTGATTTCGCGTTTCTGCCTCCGATCGTTTAACGCTACCTCTTCTGCAAGCACCCTGTCAGACGGTCCGGCTAAAACTAACGGAAAAATCATGTCACGAATCCATGTACAGGGTGTCTACCGAGGTGAATACAAAAATTTTTGACTTTCCATTGCTGGCTCGCCGTTGACAACTCTACTTCGTAAACGCTGGTGGTCAGTAACAAAGAATTTCTACTTTTTCAAAGTAATCGATTAAATTTTTCCCACTTAATCTACTCGCTCTTGAAAGCGATTTCAATTTCAGACTATATTCCCAACCACTTGAACAGGAATGCAGGCAAAACTTCTTACTTTTAATCAGGGTCGTAATGACTCGAGTCGCGATTTTTTTTGGTGACTTGACTTGAGTCGAGTTATTTTCTCAAAATACGGAAAATGACTCGACTTGAGTCAATCTGTGTATTGGCTCGACTTGTACTCGAGTCATCACGCACGATTCGGACCACGTCATACGACTCGAGACTCGGACAGCCATGTCCGACATTTCATTGTAGTTACGAAGGATAGTAAAGCTACCACACTATTGCTAATTCTGTCTATTAGTACTGGTAGGCTACTTGAAAATGCGACCACAAATTATAAAAGTGAGGAAAATTAGGATATTGTAAATGTGAAGCATTGAACATCACGAAGTGGAGTTATAAAAAGCGGGTTTAATAAGACTTCAACTCAAAACTGTGTAGTCAACGCAATAACTTGGGACTCGAGTCATAACACTATGACACGGACTCACTCACTGACTTGTCTCGGCGTTGAATTGAAAATGACTCGACTTGACTCGAGTCAAAATGGTAAAAGTGAGATTGACTTGGGACTCGGAACCTTGCGACTTGGTTACAACCCTGCTTTTTACACTCTGGCTTTTGAAAGGTGGACCATAGTTTTGGTATAATTCTGATACACTTTTAAGCGCATGGGTACAAGACCTTTATAGTACCTTTACAGTAAATGCTAAATACATTTCCACAGTTAACTAGTAGTAGCGTTATTATTGACAGGGTTATAACCAAGTCACAAGGCTTCGAGTCACAAGTCAATCTCACTTTTATAGTTTTGAGTCAAGTCAAGTCATCTTCACTTCACCACCGAGTCAAGTCTGAGTCCAAGTCATCGAGCAGAGGGTCAAGTCCGAGTCACGGTATTATGACTCGAGTCCGAGTCATTGTGTTGACTGCTCGGTTTCTAGGTGAAGTCTTGTTAAACCCACTTTTCATCTGTTTGGTGATATCGAATGGTTGGCATTTATAATATAGTAATTTTTCTCACTTTTAGCAGTTTCTGGTCGCATTTTCATGAGCCCGTAGCAATAGACGAAATCCCAAGAGTGCGGTTACATTACTTCTCTTTGGAATTACAATGAAATGCCGGTCTTGACCTTCTGAGTCTCGAGTCATATGACTTGGTTGGAGTCATGACTGGAGTCATTGCAACCCTGCTTGGAGCCTTTGAAAATGAGTCGCTACTACATCTTCGTTAAGACAGCTCCAAAATGAGTTTACACTTTAACATTTAGTGTGATCACAAAGAATATAACGCAAGTTCTACATCACAATAAAGAGAATTTGGTATTATGTCAACCATGCCCATTTCATGTCTTACTGCTTGACTCGAAACATTGTGTTCAGCCCTAGTCAAGTCAAAGGAGCCTTAACGAACAGGAGTACGGGATGAGCTAAACAGGTCTGAGCATAATCAATTTATCAGAGTGGTGATTTCATTAATTTTCAAGACTACAAAAGATCAACAATCAAAAAAAATAATAAAAAATTGTGGTTACAACTAGTAGGTAGGCTACCCACTCGGACCTGAAAACCATGAAAATTTAGTGGTCTTATTTTTCATATTTACAGATATGGAACTACAGCCAATAGGAAATTTTTGATCGTAGGCTATACAAAGGTAGAGCAATCAGTCTATTTATACCAGAATCATCCAACAAGTCTTCGGCGTCAGAGAACGTCAAAATTTGATTTCTATCCGACATAGCCGGGGTGCGTTGGTCGTCAAGCAACTGATATTGCAACATGAGATTCCAGTGGTGGAGTAATGCTTGTGCAGTTCTGGTCTTCCGGAACGTGTCTGTGTCGTGGTTCAGCATTTCTTCCATTTTTCCAATAGTAGGTGAGGAATCGGATGGTATGGCGCTTAACAACGCCTCTTCAGCCACGCTGAACGGAGCCTGTGTTAAGAAAATTCGCTGCTGGTAATGTTATGAAGCCAAAGCTTGCAAAATATATCAACATTGAATGCAAAAGGCAAGGATGTTAATAGGATTAGCACAGTGATCAAGTTTTCTCAGCAAATATATCAACAAAGTGGCAGCAGACACTCTTGGAGGTGCAGAATTTCAATACACAATTAAATAATATATTTTAACTGAAATAAACCAGAACATTTTCGGCGAACACTGGTTAGGGGTAATAGTCAGCAACTGGTAGAGAATTGTAAATTGTATATCAACAATCTTATCATCAAATATGGCGTCAGCGGCATGAAAATGCGAGTAATCGAGGCAAACGGATGGCTTCAACTCAATGTGCTATTTTTAGATAATACATCAACTACTTTTCTGGCGCAAACTGGGCCGGTTACTCAAAATTTCATGCCAGTGATATCATGTTTGGTGATACAGCTATTGATACACAGTTCTTTAAAATTTTCTACTAGTTGCTGACGTCTGCCCAAGACGTGTATCAGTCAAAAAGATTTGGGTTTATTTCAATATGAATATATGATTCAATTGCATATCACTCTCGATTCTAATTACCGTAGTCTTAAGGAGAACTTGACAAGCGAGACATCTTGGCCAAATTGAGCATTACATGCCTACGAAAATAAAAAAGTGAAACCTTTGCGTGTGCGGCTTCGATGATCTCTCGAGGTTGAACCTTTATCGCTTGCCTTGCCAAAGATGATATGACAGGGTCGTACAGCAAGGCATACCTGTTAGTAAAAGATAACATCAATCAATCTGCTAAATAGCTGCAACCTATATATCGTTCCAGCAAGATCAGTTAGGTCAGTAACCCTGAGATCTGACAATAGTTCAGCATTGTTGAGTCTTAACTTTAAATACACCATCTCTCAACATTTGTTCAGTACAATTCAAATCCAGATAACAAATAAGTTCGAAATTTTCAAAATTTGTTCAGGAGGTAAATTTTACCAAAATCCACCAAGACTGGGAATATTCATCTATTTCTTATAGCTCACAAGCGTCAAGATGCAGCCTTCTCGTTTATTTCATGTCCAAGAGTAGCAATGACTGTAAAGCTGCTCAGATATATGCTCTGAAGTTTCGCAAATGCACTGTAAGTCATGTGTCATATCTTTTTACCGTAGGCTGAATATATTGGGGTTATCGGTGAAGCTGTTAGATCAGTTTTATCGGGATCAGCCACGGTCGTAATGACTCGACTCGAGTCATATTTGGAAACGACTTGATTTCAAGATTCCCTTTGTGTATTAACTCGGCATGTACTCGAGTCCTTGTGCAGGACTTGACCTAGTCATATGACTGGAGACTTTCGATATCAATCAAATCAAGTCTTATATTTCAATAGCCTTTCTCAGGTGCCTCCTATTTACTCACACTGGTTTAGATATCCGATATTCCCACCATTGTTGCATGACAATTCAACTTTGCTGGATGCACACAGCATGAGCAGTTCAACACCATCTCCCTCACTCATGGCCATTGTGCACAGTATAACTTTTATATCAATTTTAATCAGTGTTTCTTTACCACCCATTTTCAGCAAGTTTTATTCAATGAGTTGAACACCACTTGAGCTCGAGGTTGAACAGTAAACAATATGACTTGGACTTGACTCGATGGTAAATTGAAAATGGCACAACTTGACCCGAGGCAAAAACGATAAAAGTACAATTGACTTGTGACTCGGGACCTTGCGACTTGGTTACAATCCTGTCACGCTCCATATGTAGGCAGTATAAACCGAACGATGACTAAAAAGTAAAATTCCTTGACCTACCATCGTTCTCGAATCTCCTCCAGAGTGAACTGGCAAGAAAATTTGACGGCCAGATGAACGGAATGAAGGCTGTCCAGTTGTTCCACGGCATCGATCAGCAATATATCGTCGGTTGGCTTCCATCGGCCTTTGTAACAAACATAAGTGTATAACGCAATGTTGTATTAAGTTATGGAGCAGGTAATAAAGTACGTCATGGGCAGACAACTTCTGTTTGATTGAAATTAACCACAAGGACCAGTCAGTCACCGGAATATACTTTAAAATGCACTTTTTGACACTCGCACCGCGTATTAGATCATGTTTCCAGGTATGAGCGGCAAATTTATCCCTTGGAAAATAACCTCGACAAGAATTGGTTCATCCAGTTACTTCTCATCTGGTCAAACAAATCATGAAGCAAAGTACTACTTCCACTTAAAGTGTCTTGTACCCAGTGCCGAATTCAACATGCCGATTACAGTAAGTGTCTTGTATCACAATTCACAATCATATTGTGTAATATTTCATTATCAAATTAAGTACTGGTAATACAATGTTGTTGCATCGCATTCATAATAATACTAGTTTTTACATTTCTAATACCGGTACCGAAATCAACAAGTGCGGAATTCAACATGCTGAATTCAGCTAGTACCGAATTCACGGGTAACCTGTAGAGGTGGTGAAAGTAGTCAGTCTTGCTACTGAGGTAGAAGTATCACCATAAATTTCTACTCAGTTACCTGTAGAAGTAGCAATTTTCAAGATATGTCAAAACTTCTTCAAGTGGAGCCAGTTTAAAAACATAAAACACTTGGTTAAAGTACTGGAAGTATACAAAACTACTTGTGCAATTAGAAAATGTACCAGTACTCTATTAGTGACCACCACTGCACGACTGGTAATAGTTCGAATCACCCTCAGTCAAAGACATAGAAGAGAATAAAATCACAATTACCCATATCTTTGACTGCGGCGAATGCTTGCCTCATTTTCTTGACTTTCTTTTTGGTTTGAGCAGGCTGGCGCTTTCTTGGCAGTGACGAATTGCCTGCGATTACGATCAGACGGTCGATTACAGTCACGCACATCAAGACCAGAGTTAACAATCGCGTGTAAGTAATATCGTGCACATGACCACTTTAATCAAGCTTGATAGTAACAAATACCAGCAACACTGCAAATTTTCATCAACGAGAGACCGAAATGCAATTTTGGCAGACTTTTGACATTTGGAACTTTCGACATGAATGTGCCATAATGTGATAGGACCGCTATCCCAGGTGACAAAGATATTGATATTTCGAGACGAGGTCTCCAAAATGGACCCAATCAGTTGACTTTTCAGCAGTATTAGGCAATATTGTGGGGTTGGCTGATAAAGACCGACCACAGATTAGAAGCTTGTTTCGAATATTTTGAATTGGGCATTTCTAATCAAATAAGGTCTTCTGAATATTTAATCAGATGATTCTAAGTGTACCAACAGCCATAATCGGATTACAGGTAGGCTACTTTGTATTTTCTCATCAGGCTAAGCTAATGTGATTGACACCTCACAGCAACTATGCTAAACTACTGGTGTGAGCTCATCATAGGGTCAAAATTGCAATAAAACTGGATGCAATTGAGCAGATTCAGTCCCGTTCAATTCAATTCAATTCTGGATTAGAAAGAAATACAAAATTTAGCTCAGTTCATAACAAATCATCAGTTATTCTCATAGAGAGAGCTGGAGAGATTTATTTCTTCGTCAACCGGAATAAACAGAATGAGTATGCAAAAAATACTCATACACATACACAATAATAATAGCGTGTAACTGGCTCTATAACGGTAGAGACAGGTGCCGGCGATATGATCCTTACGATCTTCATGTCAAGCCGGAGCCTTTGAGATTAGAAACAAGTATATATATAGATGCATACACTCATGCTTACTAGTTATGGTGGTTTGTACAAAAAAAACGAAAATAGAAAAACAACAATGAAGTACACAGTGGATGCCTTGATACCATAGCAGATGGGGAATACATCCGATGGCGATTAGTAGGCTACTTACTGAGTAGTACTTCTAAGTAAGTCATGGAACTCCGCCTTAAACGACGGAAAACTCATATTTTTCAGATGCAGGGGCAATTTATTCCACACAAGAATCACAATTGTCTGTACACCAAGCTTGTCTCGTTTCACGTTAAATGCGACCGTACATCTCCTGTAGTCTGTCGCACTTTTAGAAAAACCAGAAATTAGACGAGAATCAAAATTAGGGTTGGAGTTCGAAATTAGATTAGAATTCGATTACCAACATTTCCCATATTAATTAGTATAATTAGACAAATAGAATTACCTAGTTGTCCAAGTCTGCCAGACCACATCCAATAGGTAGACATGGCACATGACTCAGGCAAAAATCTAATAATGGCGAAGATAATACAGTATGCACTTTATTACACGGAGACAAGAGCCGTGTAATCCGTGCTAAAGACAATCTGATGCGAGAAGTATGGTATTAGTTTCCACAAAACAATGCAGCCAAATGCATTTGTCTCCATGGAAGTAACAGTACCTGCTACATCCTGAGACATGACATGGGCATCTGACAAATGTTGGAGTCCAGTAGGCGATGGCACAACCTAAAATACATACACATTTTCATTGTTGTCGCTCAGATGAATACCCTGTAAGTAAACCTTTAATTTTTGATTAATATGTGGAATGGGCTACGGATGATATGTTTCTTTATTCGTGGTGATAAAATATATCTCACTGGTTGTTCTAACGTTTTCTTTCCCCCCTGTCGCCCCCTTTGGTATTTTCGGCCCTTTGTTTCCCAAAATCGCCGACCAAGTGGGAAGTAAGTTTGAGTGATGCGCGAGACATCCAATTCTAATTTAATTTTTGAAATTATCCTGCTATGCCAAGATTTTAATTCTAATCTAATTACTGATTTTCCGGAAAATGCTACAGAAGAACTGTATTGTGCGAAACAGGCCAAGCATATTGGTGAACAGACATTTGCCATTCTCACGCTTATGAGAATGAACACTTACCGTATTTGATATGAACTTGATTTTGTTGTATTTCGTTTATGTTAGACATTTAATTTGATTTCCACGGTTTTTAGAATGCAGTCATTCTCGTCCTAATCTAATGTGAAAAAAACTGAGTATGCTAGTTATCATTCATTCTGTAATTCTATTGAATTTGGAAACAAATGTGCAGCTATAATTCCAATTTATTTTGACCAAGCTCAAAATTATCTTATTGCTTGTTGCCCAAATCTGGCTATTCAACCTTTGGATTCAGGTGAACCAGGGTTTGATAAACGACAAATACTCACTCCTCAACATCACATAAACAAAATTGAAACATGTCACGTCTCTCACTATACTATATACTGCACTGGTATAGTGACGTGGACAGATTAAATTTTACACACAGTGGGGCAGTACCGTAGGCCAAACTTATCCCTCGGATGAAGAAACCAGGGAAGTCTTGGCCTTATCTGCCGGATGACTGATGTTGTAGCACTACTTCGGCCTGCCCTGGCAAATAAGGTTAAGGAGGCGAGGTCCACAAGAATATTTACAAAATAGTAAATACCTAAATTAAATGCTCTCAATCTAACTGAACATAACATTACCTCATCCGTGTCGGGGGAGCCAAGACTCTCTTGGTTATCTTCATGTTTCCGAATGCCTTTCATGGCCAAGCTACTTTCCACAATTTCATCATCAAATTTTCTTCTTTTGATAGAACGGGACGAATGCCGCCGGGAGTCAACTTGCATCGGAGATAAAGTCGTATCAGACGCCTTCATACTATTTTCAGCGATGGCCTTTTCTTTAAAAGACATCTTTCGATGTTTAAATCATACAAAGTGAAGTTATTTCGATAATTTACTTCAACTACAGATGGCAAAGCGGCATTTCTTCGATAATCCACACTTCACAGAGCTCACACATAGAAAAATGAACCGCAACCCCGCAACAACAAACCTGTTATTTTTAGACCACAGAGAATGGAGATGAGTAAATCACGATTTTTCAAGATCCGGATCCTATCCGGTTTCTATAAATATACTTCTTATCCAATCGGGATCCTCAATCAATCAGGTTTATTATTATTTTCATCGTTTCAAAACATCACAAGACTGCGATACAATGAAAAAATAGGAAGGTGTCGAAACAACTTGGAGTAGCCATTAAGGCCCTTTTCATACCGGATTTACGAAACTCTTTCGGGAACAAGTTCCGGAACAGGCGATGTTCACATAGAGAAAAATTACCGAAACAGTTCCGGGAAATGAGCGCGTTCATACCTATTTAGAGTTACCGCGAACTTATGTTCATACAGGTCGTTTTTTCGGTAAATTCGCGGGAAATTATGGCCAGTATGAACGCGATTCTCCGTAAGTGTTGACAGTTACGAAACCATGTCTGTAGGGTGTTCCAGTTGTAATATGCTTGTGGAAAACGATGTGAAAGAGGCATATTCGTGAGATGCGGAGAAATGGGCTCCAACTTTTTGCTATGGGATGTTGCGGAAATGCCTTCTCGGTGTGTATGGGGCTCTATACTCAATATACCTGACTTGTATCAGTTATAGAGCCCGAGCATGTTCATGGCTTGTATATTATCAACCGAAGCTGAGAGCAGAAACTGGAAGCCAGCAAAGAGGATAGAGTCGTGGAATGAAAAGAACCACCGATCACATCTGCGTACGACAAAGTCAGTTTATCTTTGTGATTGCTGTATAATGGTTTTGGTAAATCTAATCTTATGTATACTGTACAGAGAAACCAGGGAATTCTAGAAATCCGTGAGAGAAACATTTGGTATACTCTGCAACAAGCTTCGAGACCATAACGAAAAGCAGCCAGCAAATTATACGAACTCAATTTCTCTTGATTGCTGAGTAGCTGTCGCTCTTTGGAGGCTAGCCAATGAAGCCAATCGTTTATAGATCCAGGTAAACAACAGATGTATTTTATGAATGAAGGCAACTGTCACAAGTTGATTTTAATAAAAATAATTGCTGGTGCCTAGTAGGACTAGCCACAATGATTACCAGAGAACCCGTCCCTTGGAGAACCCGTCCCTACCAACTCGGCCCTCGGAGAACCCGGCCCTTGGAGAACCCGGCCCTCGGGAAATTTTGCATATCAAGCACGCGTGGTCTACTTGTTGTGGTATTCACGGTGTTTTTCGACTACTCTGGACCTCGGAGAATGCGGCTCTCGAACAATTTTGAATTAAAAATACATTAAATGTGAAGCCGGCCCTCGGGAAATTTTGTATTCACCGGCAACCCTAACATCCCACCAACCCTAATATCCCACCTCTGGCAACCCTAATATCCCACCCCGGCAACCCTCATATCCCACCTTCGGCAACCCTAATATCCCACCCCGGCAACCCCAATATCCCACCTCCCCCAACCCTAATATCCCCCTCCCCCAACCCTAATATCCCACCTCCACCAACCCTAATATCCCACCTCTGGCAACCCTAATATCCTAACCCTAATATCCCACCTCCCCCAACCCTAATATCCCACCCCGGCAACCCTCATATCCCACCTTCGGCAACCCTAATATCCCACCCCGGCAACCCTAATATCCCACCTCCCCCAACCCTAATATCCCCCAACCCTAATATCCCACCTCCACCAACCCTAATATCCCACCTCCCCCAACCCTAATATCCCACCTCCGGCAACCCTAATATCCCCTCCCCCAACCCTAATATCCCACCTCCGGCAACCCTAATATCCCACCTCCACCAACCCTAATATCCCACCTCCGGCAACCCTAATATCCCACCTCCACCAACCCTAATATCCCACCTCTGGCAACCCTAATATCCCACGCCTTGACTGCGTGACCTACGCATGCCCTGAGCTCCTTACAAGACCGACAAATCAGTTGATAATAACATTATTACTTTATTAATTCATAATAATACTTGTGAATACACTTAATTTCTAAATTTCCCGAGGAATTCACCGAGGGCCGGGTTCTCCAAGGGCCGGGTTCTCCGAGGGCCGAGTTGGTAGGGACGGGTTCTCCAAGGGACGGGTTCTCCGGCAACCGCCACAATGATTCGAGTACTCGAATCTGAATCGAGCATTAACTTTATTGATTCGAGTTGAGTAGTAAAATACTATTTTTTGAGTACTGAAATTATACTGAAAGTTGATTTACTAATGAGAATTATACCGTAGTTTTGATACTATTTTCCACTGAGTAAGCCTTGAAACCTTGATTGGTCGTGTCGCAACATACGAGATATTCAAAGCTACGATCGTTGCTGGAAATGACACATTTCCGAAGTCATGATCATCCCGTAACACTGTCAAGCAGTGCAATGAAATCGGTATGGTCGAAAAAACACCCAAGTATCTTTAATGTGGGGGACAGTAGGCGTTATGTTCTTTGTGGTGGCATAAAAGGTAGCCTACACATTTGAATTTCGGCATAGTAGGCCTACATTGTGTTGTGATGTCATCATGATGATACTCGACTCGAAGCGTAATAAGCGATTCAGAATCGAATCACTCAGGTACCCGATTTTGCCCATCCTTAGTGCAATAGTAATATTTCAATATTTGTCATGGCATGGCGGAATGTCAGCCAGTTTTTGAATAGCATACCACTACAAGAATTGATGGAAAATAGACTTAAACTGGAAACTGAGCAGTCAACACAATGACTTGGACTCGGACTAGAGTCATAAAACCATGACTCGAACTCGACGCTCTGCTCGATGAGTTGGTCTCGGATTTGACTCGGTGGTGAATTCAAAATGACTCGACTTGAATCTAGTCAAAACTATTAAAGACTTGTGACTTGGGACCCTGCTCACTCTTTAAGTTGGTTTTAGTTACTAAAACTAAGTAGTTCTAGTTGTGGATTTGAAAAAGTGAATACTTTCTGGTTTTAGTTGCGGATATTTGAGAGTAGTTCTAGTTCTAATTGCAAATTTCGAAAAGTTGATAGTTCTAGTTCAGGGCCGGCCTACCCGTGGCCCGCGAGTTAATTTCCGAAATAAGTAGTATTATCAAAAATGAATTGCACAGATTGTGAACTTGCAAGGCCAATCAAAAATTTGATTAGTCTGGCCGCAACACTGGAGGTATGATGACTGAAATATTAGTTCCGACGCATTGGTAGATCCATGAGCCAGTCACATTTTGGTAGATCTTCGTACACTACAATAAAGCAGAATACTTTGCGATAGATTTATCAAAAGTAAAAATTTTCTACACGCTTAGCGCAACATCTTGGAACTCGATTTCTTGCTTTTAATATTGTTACCCCTTTGTGAAAATGAAAGAACGCCTAATGTATCAGATTGAGTCTAACTATATATACTCGCGACCTTGCGACCTCCCGATTACGCTCGCAGAAATACCGTCGACTATGAAACCTAGGCAAAAAATGATTGACGCATGTTGGACGGAGCTTCCGATATCGATATGTCCAGGTGCCGAATAGTCCAGTCCTTGCAAACTGAGCCCAGCAATATACAGCAGGCTTGCAATATAGTCAAGTGACAATATTATTAATTTATCTACTTAAAAAAATTTTCGCGCCTAGTGGCCCGCAGAATAGTTCGTCATCGAATGTGGCCATTTGGCTGAAAAGGTTGACCACCCCTGTTCTAGTTGCTAGTTTGAAAAATTGGGTAGTTCTAGTTAAAGTTCCGCATTTTAAAATTCCAGTACTTTGTACAAGTCTGAGTGTTGTGGGTGGGTAAAAAATTACCACAGCAACATTTGTACCAAACATGCATTTGCTGCATTCAAGTTTGTCAGGATGACTTCATGATTGGAAGCCAGAGGTTTCCGTACTAGCCTACATAACTGATGACGCAGCCTATCCCTTTCAGCCTTGGCTCATGAAGCCTTTTCCCTGAAACAGAGCATAAGCTGAAGCTAATTTCAAATATGTAATATAAATTTCCTTTCTGCTGCCCTTAAAATTCACAATTGCTTTTTCAGAAACTTAGCAAAGCACACATGAAGGTTGAAAGATTTTGGTCGACTGAAGGCGCGGTGTCCGGCATTTCTCAGAAACTGCAATCCGCTAAGGCCAGAATGATGCAGAGTATGGTATACGCAATGAAGTTCTGGTGGTGATCCAAGTATCGCTGGCCCAGACGTTGGAAATGCCCGGTGTGACTTTCTCAATAAACAATGCTCTTGCTGAACCAGATGTGTTTGTGCTGTTTCATTTTATTCATGAGAGAAACTTTAATGCACACTTGCACAGTTCCACCTTTTTCATCAGTATCCTCCATCTAGACCTGCGGAAAGATCAGATTAAGTTACACTTGCCTAGCATTGCATAACAAAGGAATGACTTGGTTGTAACAAGAAAATGAAGGCATAGGTGAAAACCAAATTATGGCTTGGATGATGTACGACCGTTGGTACAATTTGAATTTTGGTTAGTGAGTCAGAGCTAAGGACATCATTCTCTGCTGTGCTGCCACTATCAAAGCAGATGTTACTAAATCCCCTTTTCAGTAGGCGTATATGACGGTGGCTAACCTACGCACAACATATCCGTGGTTAGAAACTTGCCTTTGATGTAACAAATTTGGTTAGGGTCAAGATCACCTACCAAATTAGTGTTAAAGTCCTAAAGTTTTCAGGCAACTCCCCCAATGCTGCATCATTTGGAGTTGGAGATGGCGTTCTACCTTTTTAGCCGTGCTCTGTTTACAAAACCACAGCAAAAAGAAGCTGACTAGTAGTCAGTGACTACGTATTGTGAGCATACAGAATAGAAATCCAAGAATAATACATTCCCAACACCATTACAAAATGCCGCAGGTAGCTGACCTCGAAATACAAGCAGTCGGAATGAACAGCGCGTTACCGTAACTAAAAGTTTGATTGACAGCGTTCCGGGAACCCAGCTGCGCCATTCGTGTTCATACTCACTCAGTCGGTCCCGTAAAAATCTCCGAAAATAAGTGCGTTCATACCGCCCCGAAACACCAGTGTTATGTTCACATAGAGGGGTTCCGGTAAACATTTTCGAGAAATGTTATTCCCGGAACCCCGGTATGAAAAGGGCCTAAGATCAGACACTCACCTTAGCCTAGGCGAAGTAAATAAGAGGCATGCACACTGAATGAAAAGTAATGCAGAGAATATAAGACGCAAGCGACAAAATGGGGTGACATGTGGCGGAGGGCGAGGTCGATGTTAGATCATGGTCCGGTAATCCTGAAGACTGGCTAGTATTGATTTAGAACAGGCTCCCAACCTTCTTCGACTCATCGCCCCCTTTTCAAACTCCACACCGATAATCGCCCCCCAAATATTGGGAACCGAAAAATGGGCATACAGACTGGAATCACCGGCGAGTCGACTAAGAAAAAAGGTCAACTTTTCGGCTCGACCTCGAAATTACACTTTTCCAGCTAAATTTTGGTGAGTTGACTAACAAAAAAGGTGATTTCTCCGACTTTCATGATTGAATCGGTCAATATGATCGGGGATTGCATATATATTGCTGTCAATTTTTATCCTCTCTCTGCTCATGTGTATTCGAATTCACCGGTATAGCTGAGTGAGGTGTCTTGGAAAATATCGGGTCAGTAAATAATAATTGAAGATATTCGGGCGGACCCGTGGGTATAATGAATTCGGTACGTAATGACATTTCGCGGCCTGTCTGCTATGTTAAAAGATATTCAAATCGCCCATACGTAGGCTACTAAACTAAAAGACGCACACGATTTCAAATTCCTATTTCTGCACTGGCAGTTAACTTTTCCCTGCGAGGTGGCATTTTTTGAGGGGTTCTGATTGCCAGGACATTAACATTTGGTGCAGCCATTTAGGCGCCTATGGACAATTAAATATATATGTATATCGTATATATATATCGAAGTCGGTCAGCATAAAGGCAGTCCTTTTCCGCCAAGGTTTTCTCGTTCTGGCACACTTCTCGACGGAGTCGCATGTTACATGGCCTGAAACTTCATATGTCTTGGTGCGTCATGGTGTGATAACGGCTGACGCCGAGATGCCCATTTCTATAACTCGTGCATATTATTTCTTGGAGGAATGGTATCCCATGAGCAAGAAATATGTGAACACGAAATGGCGCGCAGCGCGAAAATTTTTGGAAAAAGTTGCCCAAATTTCAAAAATAATACTCTATAATTAATGTTATTTCACGAAAAAATTGTGGGCCCCCTTCAAGCTCTGGAGCTCTGGCCGCCCATCCCAATTGGGGGTTTGGGTGTGGCAGTTACGGTCATGGACACCAATATAGCCTTTTCAACGCACCATCGCCCCCTTCGTCAATTTTCGCCCCCCTATCGCCCCCTTGGCTATTTTCGCCCCCCTGGACCGACAAATCGCCCCCTGGGGGGCGATATCGCCCACGTTGGGAACCACTGATTTAGAAGAAATTGCTTGTATTTCGACTTGAATGCGGACATGCTCGACGACTGTCGGATCATAGCAATTTACAGCGTAGCTACGCTGTAAATTGGTATGGTCGGATAGCCGGCGAGATGCTGTTCCACAATTGGGGTCCAGCATACTTGATAGAGCAGTGCGTTTTCTTGTATTCAGTCCTGATCATATGGTAGTTGTTCTTCGTTGACGCGCGTGTGCTGTACTTGTGCGCTTTTGTCTCCGAGGTGAAGTAGTCGTTGAAATTTGAAGGACATTGACCGCAATGGAACTGATACATAAACTTGGCAATTTCTAGCTTCCTCATATCTTCTAAGTTTAGAACACCAATTCTTTTGAGAAGCGATTTATCAGCAGAGATGGCCACAGTCCGGTTCAGGAGCCGGAGCCGGAGCAGGATTTTGATGAATTTTACTGTGGCCGGATCGGAGCCGGATTCTGAAACTGCCATATGAGCCGGATTTAAACAGGATTCGATATTCATAACAAATATTGGGTGATAAAGGTTCAAGATATCTTATATTCAATGAAAAAAGCTGCTTCGATATTATTTCCATAGTTTAATGCATTCATGGCTATGGATCAAGCCCAGGCTGGTTCCGACAATAAATGACAACGTTGAAACCGCTGATACCGGTCACGTCGTTGAAATGCGTAAGCAACATAAGTAAAGTTTCTGCAATGATGAGATTAGGACGAAGGCAGGCTTCAGCAAGCGAGCTACAGAAGTGTTTTGTTTTCGAATTCAGTTGTTCCTCAGATATTGATTCTTATCCTTCCTGTTCATCAGCCATTAGGGTACTTGATATCAGTTGTCAGGACGACAGAAAAGCGAGGTGTCGGTGTTGTTGCAGAGGTAACTGGTGGTTCTGATTTCTGATGTCATTTGGAATGATTGTGTGGTGTGGTAATGTATGAATATATGCTGGCACGGTCAATTGGTCATGTTTATGATTTCGGAAACACACTAGAACTGAAGTACCACCGGTATTCTCTGATTGATTGTGCACATCATCATGGCATGCTGATTATATAATATTATATATATTTCCTATTCATTGCTGCTCTGCTCTAGCCTGGGTTACTATGTTTACCCTCTCCGTAAAGCAACTAATATTGCTTTCTCTGTTCTCACAGTCTTTTTAGCTCATTTCCCCTGCCTAGTTCCTATACTACTCGCATTTATATTCAAGATATATACCGTACCTAACATTATTGATTCGAAATGTGATATAAATAAACCCTTGTAAGGTATTACTTGATACTAATTTGTTGATTATAATGTTCATATCTGTTTTGCAGGCTATATTTAATGTGAAATAGCACTAAAGCAATGGCAGGATTTTTTCGGATCCTAATTTTGTTGCTCGACTGTCGGACTCCGAAATCCTATTTGACTGTCGGATCAGGACGGATACGGATTCCCAAAATCTGGAATCCGCCCATCTCTGTTTATCAGTTGCACATCCAGGCCCCCGTGGGGCTTTGGCAATGATACGGATAATCCGATGTTGAAGTTTTTGCTGTGGGTGTGGGTCAATTGTATTCTTGCAGGCAGCACCCCAACAAAGAATTCTGCATTGTAACTTTGATAGGAATGCAGTGTTAAAGAGTATCAACAGCACGCTGACTGGCAGAATGTAGCTAAGGCGGCGAAATAGACCACATACCTTCGATAGTTGTGGTTTGAGTGATTGTATGTGACTCTCCCAGGACATGTCCGAATCCAGTAAAACACCAAGGTATTTGGCATTTTTAGTGTTGGAAATTGGTTGGCCAGCGATGTCAACTATAAGGTTATCGCAGGAGTTCACGACCAATAATTGAGATTTCGCAGCGTTAACCCGAAGGCTATTATGGGAAGTCCACTCATGCACTTTGGGCATTTGATCACTGGTGACGGCATTCAAGCTTGCGGTAGTAGGTGCGTGAGATAGGAGGTGAGTATGTCATCGTCAGCGAAGAGTGTGGTATTAAATGATGAGGTTTCAAAGATATCATTGACATATAAAGTAAAAACGACAGGTCCAAGAACAGAGCCTTGCAGAACACTACATGTAACAAGGTGCGGGGAGGACAAAGCGTTGGATATCTAAACCATTTGATATCTCCCAGTCAAGTAGCTTTTCATGAGCTCTAGTTGTGGACCCCGGAACCCGTAGCGCGCCAATTTGGAGAGAAGAATACTGTGATCGACGCAGTCTAACGCTTTTTTTAGATCTAGAAAAAGCTACATCCCACACTTCGTTTCTCCAAGATGTCATAGTACTGTTCAGCCACTGTTAGCAGGGCATGCGAGGTTTGATGCTTTTTGCGGAAGCCGAATTGTTGTGGAGAAATGATAGACATCTTGGCGAGGAACGAAGACAGGCGGGAGAGGAGCAATTTTTCGAGAACAATTCCAATACACGGTAGGACAGATATAGGTCGGTAGTTGGTGACATTAGTTCTATCTCCGGCTTTGTGAACCGGGACAACTCTGGCAGTTTTCAGATAATTCGGGTAGACACCATTTTCTATCATGAAATTGAAAAAATGGGCAATGAGATGACCGATGTTTAGGCTAATCAGCAGGGTTGTAACCAAGTCACAAGGCTCCGAGTCACAAGTCAATCTCACTTTTATAGTTTTGACTCTAGTCAAGTCGAGTCATTTTCAATTCGCCACCGAGTCAAGTCCGAGCCCAAGTCATCGATCAGAGGTTCGAGTCCGAGTCACGGTATTATGACTCGAGTCCAAGTCATTGTGTTTACTGCTCAGTTTCCAGTTAAAGTCTTGTTAAACCCACTGTTATAACTCTGTTAGGTGATATCGAATGGTTCGCATTTAAAATACATTAATGTTCCTCACTTTTAATAGTTTCTGGTCGCATTTTCAAGTATCTGTAGACGAAACCCCAATAGGGTTGTTACTATACTATTCTTAGAAATTACAATGAAATGTCGGTCTTGGCCGTCTGAGTCTCGAGTCATATGACTTGGTTC
Source organism: Botryllus schlosseri (assembly GCF_051294905.1). Taxonomy (NCBI): domain Eukaryota; kingdom Metazoa; phylum Chordata; class Ascidiacea; order Stolidobranchia; family Styelidae; genus Botryllus; species Botryllus schlosseri. The sequence goes on along the minus strand of NC_137247.1, from coordinate 24,698,229 downwards.
GAGTCATGCGGAATGACTCGAGTGCAAGTCGAGTCATTACACATATTGACTCGAGTCGAGTCGATTCTTTTCCGTATTTTAAGAAAAACACTCGAGTCAAGTCGAGTCATCAGAAAATCATGACTCGAGACTGACTCGAGTCGAGTCATTACAACCCTGCTAATCAGTTTTGAAAACCAGGCTAGAATTAGATCATATCCAACTGCCTTGTTAGATTTAAGTTCATGAATGGCAAGTACCACTTCCGTGGAAGTTGCAGGCTCGAGCATGATGGATTGGGATACTGGTTTAACCTCAGACCTGGCCGACGCAGGTTTAGAAATAGATGAGGCGATATTAGGCCCTACATTGCAAAAATATTCATTGAAGTAATTTGAGATGGCCGCAGGATCTGTCAGATTGTCCCCGGTAGTCGAGTTTTTGATTGTCCCCGGTAGTCGAGTTTTTGATTTGCAAGACAGGCATGGGGCGTTGTAAATGTTAATATCTGGGTTGAACAAGATCCTGCACAAGGCTGAGCATCAAATTTTTCTAATTACACCTCGACAGTCCGATTTTATAAAATTGTTGAGCCAGCTGAGTCCAAGCTCACACAAAAGAAAACTGAGAGTCACATTCACAGTGTACAATGATATAAAACACTATGCGATATAATGAACAGATGGGAGGAACGACCAGTTGCGGTGTCTTAAACTGACATCCACCTTGACCTAGCGCCAGTGGCGGCTCGTCCTATACGGCAACTGGGGCATTGCCTCACCTAAAATTATGTTCAATAACCATTAATTATCATTTATAGACGCACAGCAATCAATATATACCGAGATCACAGCGAAACCTGCATTCTTCCCGTGCCTTCACTTGTAAATGCCCATGCCCATACATAGCGAGTCTCGGCGAAAATCGAATTCTCTTCTGTGTTTTCGCTTTGTGAATGCCTAGCCGGGGCTTGCCCCGGAAGCGCTCATAACAAGCTTTTCCTGTCTATTCTCTCAAAGCCGCGCACAATAAAGAAACGGTGATTTACTCTCTCCTATTCATAAAATTACCGAACAAGTGGGGCAACCTTGCTTTGTCGCCCCTAAGGTATGATGTAACAATCGGATCTATAGCTGAACTAGATTACCGTCATATGCGTCGAGTCGACCTTTGCGGGTATAGATCGATTTTGACGGTGTTTCGCGACATGATAATTCTTGAAACTTGGTATGTTATCTCGCGAAGGTGGTATTTAACACTGCGCCAAGTTTCAGGCTTGCTACCCAACGATTAGGGTATAGTAATTTCGTTTCCGAAGTTCAGTATGTGCTGATTCATCATGTACAGCAAACAGATTTTACTCAAAGGCCGGTATTGGTATCCATTGGTTTTGACGATGTTCCATACCGAGATCGGTCATGACATTTGGCACGGTAAGTCTTAATGTTAGTATCGACTGCTGTATGAAGTTTTAAGTTTGTCACTGAACTATATGGGTGGTAATTTCGTTTCCCAAGTCGAGTGAGAGCTGACTCGTCATTTATCGCTAACGGATTTACGCAAAAGCCGCTATTGGTCTCTATTTATTTTAACGATGCTCCATACCTTGATCTGTCATGAGCTTTTGCACGATCAGCCCATTTATCGATCTGCTCTACTCAAAGTTCGGCGTTCGTCTGTCAAAAGATAACTAACCTTCGCATAAATACGCAAAACCCGTCGTCACGCTTGCTTGCCCGGAGGAAATTTCTGCTCAGTGCTCAGCAATCTGAACGCAACATAATTGCTAATCCCATAGCTGACGACCCGCGCGCTTAAATTCAATAAAGTTGATCTTATTTGAAAGCTACTGTCGCACTGATTCTGAAAATATACATTAAAATCTAATCAGGGCAATGGAACTCCTTGAAATACACCTAAAAGTCTGAAAATTGGCGCTGTCAACGCCCCTGATTGTAATTATCAAAGTCAATCCGATTAAAAATTCAAGACATATCGAGGGAATAGTACGAAGGTATGTAAATCTTCTGACGCGATCGTGTCGGTGTGATGTTGTGACAGTCGGGTCTGCGAAGTGGGAAGTTACTTCTGCGTTCTGCGTTGGATGAATTCGAACTGCAATTTGTATATTAGGTCTTGCTGTAGTCATAAGACTCGGAAGTATTAGAAATATTCGGCCATACCTAGGGTTACCATACGTGCTCTTTTAAGAGGATTTGTCCTCTTTTTTGACTTCCGTGAAAGTGTCCTCGAAGGACGCCCTTTTGTCCTCTTTTTTGACAAATTTGGTCATATGTATAGCAAAATTCAACTGAGATGCCGTAAATCGGCACCGAAGTGACGCTCCGGGGGTATATCGGGAGCTGAGTGGAAAGTTGACCTTTTTGTCAGTCAGTCGACCACAAAGTGTGAAATATTTACCATTTTTTTGTGAATTCTCCTCCGGTTTTGGAAGTCTGAAAATTCTGAAAAAGTGTCCTCTTTCCGATTTCCAAAATATGGTAACCCTAGCCACACCTGCTTCTTCTGGTGTGATCTTTTCGTAGAACAGTTCAATTCAATTCCTATCAAAGAAGTCTACCAATTTTGTCGGCTCTTGAACACCAGAATCGACCACTCTGGTCTTGAAATGCATCTGCCCCGCAAATAGTAAACGTTTGACACGGCTTTCAAACGTTTACAAAAGTTTCAAAAAGATGTTCAAAATAACGATGGGAATTTGGGTTATGTATTTTCATGATCAATTTAAGCTGTGAGGCATGGCGACTTGAATTAACACGAACTAAACTGCAGAGGGAGGGAGTGTTTTCATGACGTATCATATCGCGTATGTCATCTGGAGGTGGCAAACATGTGATTCGCTACTGCCCGACATGGCATGCAAACATTCTCATCTTGACGATACACGCATCATGGTGTCATTTTATTGCAATTGCAGCATTCAGACCCAGATCACTGATTACCCACAACGAAAATACTACGTGCGCACATACCCGACTATGGCGCGCTATGGCACGCTACCTGAGTATGGACTATACTGTAACGGTGTGTCTTAGGCGTGTCACAACAGTGTATTGCACGCCTTATGCGTACGTGACGTAATTCCTGTTACGATAATATCGACCATTTATAAACTCGTGCGATAGCAAATTCGAGGAGATTCATGCTAAACCTACTGAAATTACGTACAATAAATAGACTGTGTTGAACAATATATTCGTCTGAAGAGTTCACGATACGACAGCGGTCGAAGAGGACGTTCTATCTCTCAGTTAAGTACAGACAGAGTGCAGCCTACGCCAGGACAACTACTCGTCTGAGTTCTAATTACAGAGACAATAATACCTCATATAACCCTACTGTCACATGGTGCCCCGAGTGAGGAGGTGATCCGTCGTCGAGACCTGCGCAGAAGATTGAGTACGTCAGCGAAATCTACGACTTTCTCGATGGCATGAAACCGACGGGCACGCGGGTCGACAGAATCACTGAAGTGTTACAAAAAGACTTGGACCGATGCAAGTTTGTCTACGTGAAAGAGCCCGGCTTAATGCATGGATTACGCCCGACATATCTGGGACCTTACGAGGTATTGTACCGGGGCAAACATCATCTGAAAATTGCAATTTCAGGCAGGCAAATGAACGTGCCCTTGGATCGTGCGAAGGTCGCATTTTACGAAGGAGACGGCCTATCAGATTTTTTGCCGCCAACACCGAACACGCCTGTGATATCCGGTTCTCACGAAAATTGCGAGGGAGAACAACACGTGGAGGACGCAGTCGATGTGAAACAGCACCTCGGTCATAATGATTGTGCCGAGCTATTTCCTTCAGATCGAATTGAGCCGTCAGGGGATACAGTGCCCGCCAGAGTTTCAGGAAATGCGGACAATGACAGACCAGCGAGCGCGCCTTTCAGTCAGGAGGTAACAAGTAATAACCTGCCAATTTCTGCTTCCAGACACGATATAGTTACTCCGGTTAAAACGAAGTCAGGACGTGCTGTCAAGAAACCGACGTGGCTGAAGGATTATGGCGTATCCGTCAATTCTGTGGCTGGCGATTGTGCTGTCATCCGTGACGTTGATTCAAACGAACCCAGTGAATAGCACGGATATCACGATGAACATTGACGTTTGTACAAAGAATGCTGTTTCTGAATTTATAGAAATTACCCCGCCAGATGAGTGTGTACATAACCCCGTGACTCGTTCGGAGAAATGCACCGCTGATATTTATGCCTTGCGTAACCGCTTCCATCATTTTAGTGGACAGATGTGTTATGTTACGGAGCGAAAGTGGCAATCTCATTACTTCTTTTTTGGTACTTACAGCCAAGAGGTATCAGAGGAGGTTCGTTACCAGCTTCCACTGGCGGAATGTCAGCATGCCATCATTACTAAATTGTCACAATACGGGAATCTGGAGGACATGGGGGAAGGCTTGTATGCTACCAATAATTCCTTGCACGTAGAGTGGACATGGCCAACGACAGACGAAGGGTATCTGCGAAATTTGATTTTTCATGACGTAGATATTGTATATGACACTCTGAATGTGGCCCTGAGATCTGACCAGACTGATTTGTCACAATGTGCCCCCAATAAAGGGCATTGCCGTAACCAATTGGCCACTGTAGTTTGGGATTCCGGCGCATTGACTAGATACCGTTGCCCAACAGTGCTGATAGGAAGGAATTCCCGAGTTGTGATCCATTATGGACAGCGTTATCCATATGCGACAAGAATTGAAATGCCGACATTGGGACTGAGTTTTAGGTCACGGAAATCGTGTCAATCGGAGACCACGAGATGTATCAGGAAAACCCCGATCATATGTCTCGTCAACGATTTTTTCGTCGTACCGAAACGTTGTAAAGATGGAGATATGCGAAGGTTATCGATTGGGCAGCCGGCCGCAAGTTCTAATCGTACAACTCCAAGCATGCGCCTACTCCTTGCAACTATACAAGAGGTAAAAGATCAATCTGATTTTCGGTACCGAAGTCTGGTGTCCAATTTGAACGCATTTGAATGTAACGCTGAGCAACAGATGTTTGCAATCCAAAAGTCGCTGATACCGCTCAATACGAACGCCGCATTATACTTGACGCCAACCAAAGGGCGCCCACGGTTTCGTCAAGCGGGCGATGTAATACAGGCTGAACAATGTTTTAGACAGACTGTCGTAGTACAGGATAATTTGTTCTTGCCAGGCGGTAGACTATCTGCGCGACCAATTGTAAGGTTCGGCCTAAACTTATCACGAATGGCCACCTTAGTAGATAATGGAACGGCATACTTGGGTCCGGTAACTTTAGATCTCGGCTCGAAAAACACGACGAAAATTTTTAAAGTAGGGAAGTCATTTTTCAAATTTCAAAATGGCTTGTTAATTTCGCGGAACGCGTCGGTTACTGAGTTAAAATTCTCAATGCATGACGGGTTAGATAGTGTTATAGAATCGACACATCCGGTGAATCTAACTGAAACGTTTTTAGATATTTTCAGTAAAATAGACCCTTCACTTGGTACGGATTATGACAGTGTGTTGGCTCATATGTCCCATAGCATGTTGTTAGTTCAAAAAAGTGCGTGAATTATCAGCCTCCCACTTAGCTAATCGTAGTACAACCGGCGATCACGTCGATGTCGATCCCTCAATTCCAGTTAAGATTGTTTATGAAGCTTTTAGGGGCAGCATCTTGTACATTTTGGCTAGTGTAACGAGCCCAATTGTCCAGTACATTTTGATTTTTGTCTGTTGAACGCTATGATCTGGGGATTGTATTTAAGTTGTAAATTATTTTGTTCGAAACGTGCTGTAATGCGTAAGTCCTTTCAGACAGACGTACTGCCGTGTTGAAGTCTATTTCAGGACCGGTGAACACGTTGCGACAGCGATTTTCGAAACGCGCGGGAAGCGGTGCTCCGACTGAAACACGTGGCGTACACTCTGATCAGAACATTGAATTGCGATCGATCGATACGGACGGTAATATGCCGGGGGAACTGAATGACGGGAATGTCTCGGATGCAAGCACCAGATGCCATACTGTCGATATCGGTACCGAACAGCCGCTTCTGCAACATGACGAAACCATAACCGAACCGACCGATGGTGCACAGCTCTCGCCCCAAATCTCCCTGGACGTCAACCAGGGGGATCAAATAGTACCTTCCTCAATGGTACACGAGCGAATGCCAGATACCGTTCCGACCCGTCACGATTCAACAGCGGCTTCGCGAGTATCGCCGCCCCCAAAGAAGAAACCCCCGGCCATAGTAAGACCTGTTTCGCCGATGAATTCAGGCAACCGCCCCGCCACGAGTGAGTAAAAGGAGGAGCACCGCACACGCGTTTTTGGTTTAGATAGACGTCGATTCTATCAAACCTAAATTGTACTAGCGAAGTACAATTGTTGTATGTAACGACCACATTGTATATAAGAGTGGTCATGGACTGTTGTTAAAGTTGGATAGCCTCTCAGACTTGGCTGGTGTGTAGCACTTGAGCGAGCCTACTGAGATGTAAATTGTGTAAAATTTTTTTGTGTTAGGCTTAATGTAGTTAGTTGTAGGCTACCTATTCTAGTGTGTTAATCTGGATTTTGTGTAGTGTTGGGTTACTATTTCTTGTTCAGTAAGCTGAATTGTATTGTGATCTGATAGGCTAACTTGTATATTATAAAAGCTGTAGAAAACTTGTTCATCTCTCTCGTAGTCTTAGCGTCTGGACTTGTTAATAAGTGGTATTGTTAGGCTACTGTATTACTGTTGTGACACCTTCGTTCTAATTACTTCCGCTCATTGCATGTCCGCTCCCTCAAAGTGGGGATGGTGTAACGGTGTGTCTTAGGCGTGTCACAACAGTGTATTGCACGCCTTATGCGTACGTGACGTAATTCCTGTTACGATAATATCGACCATTTATAAACTCGTGCGATAGCAAATTCGAGGAGATTCATGCTAAACCTACTGAAATTACGTACAATAAATAGACTGTGTTGAACAATATATTCGTCTGAAGAGTTCACGATACGACAGCGGTCGAAGAGGACGTTCTATCTCTCAGTTAAGTACAGACAGAGTGCAGCCTACGCCAGGACAACTACTCGTCTGAGTTCTAATTACAGAGACAATAATACCTCATATAACCCTACTGTCACAATACGCAACGTTCCCTCTAGGCTCCGCAACAGAGAGTCGGCGAATACGTTCGCCAGCACTTTATTGTACGACATAAACTCGAACAGACTAAGGATAAAACATTGGATAAAATAAACAGCGTTGGTCGTGCAGCGTCGATCGATCGTCAGATAAAAAGCCGGCAGTCGTCAGGTAGAAAGGCCATCGTGCATCTAACGAAGGTCTTCTTTAAATAGTCGGAATGCAGACACCGTCGCGCACATGATCAGCAATGATTGTTAATTGGATGATCCGTCGTCGAGAGGGTATATGCGGTACACCAATCCGCCATAAGGGCCCCCCCGCTCGGAAAAGCTTTAGGTACAGGACGAGAGCGATTCAGATCGAGAAAAAAATCATTAGAACGGAGTGAAATAGCATAGCAATCAGGTATGTAATACACACATCGAATAAACAATACATGTCCAGTACGTACCGAAGGGTGATAACAGCGAAACACCACAAATCTGCATTTCAAACACTGGTGCGAGTACAAAATTTTGCAAGTGACTGGGTGTTCTGACAACACGACCACTATTCGTAATCGATGTAATTTGAGATTCGAGAAGGGTTGCGTTCTGAGCGGTATCATTATTAGATTGGGAGTTTTCAAAACATTGCAAGGGCAACCGACCCGGAATCAAACGATCAGTAGAGGCGTCATAAGGACCTTTACTAGTCTCGATAGTAAAACACTTCGGAGTGCGCTTCAGCACTTTGTGCGGACCAGTATAAACGGGTCAAGTGATCGTCGTGAGCCGTCAATCCTTAGAAAAACGTGGGTGCAAGTGGTTAAATTATTGGGAACTTGTGACTTTGGGTTACAGTGAAAGTTAGTGGAGGTTTGACCAATGGCCGAAAAGAATCGTCTCATATTGCTCACGAAGGTTGGATTGTCGGTGCTATTCCTACACGGAGCGGGATCAACTAATTGGCCAAGCAAGCGTAATGAAGTATCATAAGTCAATTCGGAAGACGAGTACCCTAAATCCTCTTTTATTGCACAACGCAACCCCAAGAGTACTAAGCCTAAATTATGATGTCAATCGGACGGGCTCTCCTTTCTACGCAACGCGTCTTTTAACGTGCGATTAAATCTTTCGACCATTGAATTTTGCTCAGGTTTACGGGCTAGAGTCGTAATATGATGAATTCCGAGCAATTGCATAAGTTGGGACCATTCGCTAGACGTAAATTGGCTACCTCGATCAGGTATAAGTTTCCTGGGTGCGCCGAATCTAGATATATAGCCGAGGTTAAAAGCGTCAATTACTGTTTGGGTGCGCATATCACACCTAGGGATACACTCGGGCCAACGAGAAAATCTATCAATGCACATCAATAAATATGAAAAACCGCAACTGTTAGGCAAGGAAAGGATATCAACATTTACGGTATGAAAACGTTCAGAGGGCACTGGAAGGTTGGTTATTGGCGTTCGAGTATGCCGGGTTATCTTCGAGCGCTGACACGGAAGACACTGTCGAACAAACTCAGTTATGTGCCGCTTCATATGAGGCCATACGTACCGGTCCGTTATGAGCTTCGTAGTCGCTCTAATGCTAGGATGAGAAATGTTGTGAAGTCCGTTGAGCACTGCGTCGCGCAAAGAATACGGTACGAACGGGCGATGTTTGTCAGGTAGCGACCTGTCGAAAATAACGGGGCCATGCAGCCCTTCAACTGTTAACTCGACAAGATCCAAAGAATGGTCGTTGGGAGTTCAACAGTAGATCTCGCAATTCGTCGTCGTCCTTCTGGCGTCAAACAGCATCTGTGGAGAAATCGGCACGGTATCTGGAAAAACCACATTGACTTCCAATCTAGAAAGAGTGTCGGCGGCAGTGTTCAGCGACCCCTTGATGTGGCGGACGTCGCTCGTAAACTCCGTGATGAACCTTAATTGTCTTGATTGACGCGCGACGAGTCTTTCAGTAGGGTTCTGCAATGCTTTAACAATACCATCATTATCGGTGACTAGTTGAAATTTTCTGCCCTTCAATTGTACGTGAAAATGTTTATTAGCAGAATACGCTCCCAAGAGCTCGCGATCGAATGCTGAATACGTTCGTTGGGTACGATTAAGGGTCTTCGAATAAAACCCAAGAGGTGACCATATACCTTTGTGTTGCTGTTGCAGGACTGCACCCATTCCTACTTCACTTGCATCCACGACCAGAGAGAGGTCCGAGTCATGAATAGGATGGACAAGCAAGGCATTACCTGAGAGATCAGATTTGATGCGGCCAAATGCTGATAATGCAGAGTCCGACCATACAATACGTCTGCGTTTGTTGGATGATTGATTTGCTATATCGTAGAGCGGCTTCAATATAGTTGCGCAGTCTGTTACAAATCGATAATACTAACACACAAGGCCGAGAAAGGATCGTAGTTGCTTTACGTTATCTGGGCGAGGGTAATTTGTTATCACATCAACCTTTGCAGGCAGGGGACGGATTTCTTCGAGACCAACTAAATGTCCAAGGAATTCTATCTCCTTTTTACCGAATTCGCACTTGTCAACGTTAATAACGAGACCAAACTCACGTAGCTTCGAGAACAGTGTTCTGAGCGTCGTCAAATGTTCCTGTTCAGTGCGGGTTGCGATTAAAATGTCATCTAAAAACAAGAAAATATGTTCGATTCCGGATGTAACCTCGGAGATGAAACGGCTAAAGGTGCTGCATGCATTCGTCAAGCCGAACGGCATGGTAGTTGGCTGAAACAGTCCTTCAGGGCAAATAAACGCGGCCTTCTCTTGGTCCTGGGGATGGAGAGGAATCTGACGGTACGCTTACTGTAAATCAATCTTGCTGAATATGGTGCAACCGTGCAATTCGTTAGTGAAGTCTCGTAAAAAGGGGACTGGCCAGCGATCCTTGATTGTTTGATTGTTCAACTTACGATAATCGACGCAAATCCTAATATCGTCTTCACCTTTGGGAACGACAGTAATAGGTGACGCATACGGCGATTTTGAACGGACTATATCTCCGGACGCTAAAAGCTCGTTCAATCGATCCCTTACCTTGCGTCTCAAATACGGCTGTAATGGGCGACAACGCGAACGCACAGGAACGCCAGTAGTTAATATCTAGTGTACAGTGCCATGCTCACCACGTAGGGACGCAATCTTCGGTGTGGTCAAATCTTTGAATTCCTTCAAGATGTCTGCATATGGTTGCTTATGGTCGGGTGAGACTAAGTTAAGGCCGACGCACGTTTCTTCCTACCTCTCACGAGAGTGTTCGAATTTGGGTCCAACATTACGTTATTTCTAATATCGACTACAAAAGAGAACTCCTCCAGGAAATCAGCTCCTATTATCGCAATTTTTGTATCAGCTACGTAGAATACAAAATCATACGTGTGCCCGTTTGAGAGTCGGATCTTGCGAGATTTCGTACCACGAGTCGGAATAGCGGTGCCGTTCGTTGCATACAGGTTTGGTCCACGGTCTTTGTTACGACGATCTTGCCATGTGCTGGGCATGAGTGAAACGGATGCGCCTGTATCTACTAAGAAATGAGTTCCAGAAATTTCGTCCTGTACATGTAATAGAGACACATTATGAGAGTTGTGCGAAAAAACCAATGGATCTGTACGGCGTGGACGAAATCCTACGCCGTACCTCTGTCTAAAAAAGGACGAGCAGATTCATAGTGTAGGCCTACACAACCAAGGCGACAATTTCGTGCACGATCACCAAACCGTTCGTGATAGTAGCAGAGATCGCATTCATGGCTTCGCGGAGGGCCGTCAGTACGCCAGTCATTACGAGAAACGGGATTTCGATGCCTAGAGTCGGTATGCACGTCTTCAAATCGAGGGTGGGGACGAGTCGTCGCACCAGCGGCAGTGGTCGGTCGTGGAGGCACAAGGGCAGGAGGTGTATCCCGTAAAGGCGGTCGAGATTGAAGCTGTCTAACTTCACGAGTCAGACTTAAAATTCCTTTCGCATCTGATACAAGTCAACGTTACCGGGCGCTTGGTGATTAGTATGATGAGACCAACGGGCGTAGATATTGTCAGCTCGTACAGCCAATTCATCCGCGGTAGTAGTTAGTATGATCGCTCGCGAACTAGCGTTGGTTCTTATGGGTGCGGCGGTGACCTGCCTGAAAACCCGGGGTGATGACCCCACCCTTTTAGACCCCCCCCCATGTGGTGGTGACTTGCCATTGTTTCTTATGGGTGCGGTGATGATGCCACCCTTTCAGGTATAGGCTGTGGTGATGATATACCCTGAAAACTCGTGTTGGTGACCCCACCCTTTCGGTATAGGCTGCGGTGATGACCTGCCGTCTCTTTGGTGATCGGCCGCATGCGGCCATTGTTTCTTATGGGTGCGGCGGTGACTCGTATTGAAAACCCGTGGTGGTGATTCGTACTTTCAGACCCCCCTCTCGGCGGTGATTCGTAATGGGTTCTTATGGATGCGGACGTGATTCGTACTTTCGGGTATAGGCTGTGGCGGTGATTCGCCTGTCATGTATTCTTACGGAGTCTCTGCTGATTCACCATGTGTTCTTATGGGCGCGGCGGTGATTCGTACTTTCGGGTATAAGCATCTCTCGCACGGAGTTGAATATGTATCAGGTATGGTAAATAGTCACGTGATTGATGCTTAGTTATTGTGTATATCGCAAATTAGTATATATGACCAATTTGAAGTAATGCCAACGTTTACGGCGAGTGCGACAATGATATATCGTTATTCTTATGGATGCGGCGATGATTCGTACTTTCGGAAACCGCAGTGCATTGTGCGATTTTGAAAAACAGATGTTGGCGGTGGCGTTTCGCCATGTGTTCTTATGGATGCGTCGGCATATCGTACTTTCGGGTATAGGAATCTCTCACACGGTGTTGAATATGTATCAAGTAAATAGTCACGAGTATCGCTAAACAGGAAATTCACTAAACCGCAGTGCATTGTGCGATTTTGAAAAACAGATGTTTGCGCTTGCGTTTTGACATGTGTGACCCACTAAATACGTCCGTTTTGGAAACGCGGTCTGTTACGCAAGAGGATTTCGATCGCGCGCGACCTATATTGCACATACAATCGTTGTATTTATTACTGGGAAATCAAACGCTTAACAAAAACACGCAACTAATCATTTGCCAACTCTAACATTACCAAAAAATTCCAGTATTGTTGATTGAAAATCCTTGAGTCCTTATTATTAAGAATGTTATAGTGCGGTGTCGGAATCCATTCGCGGGATGTACTAAAGGTAAATTCAGATAATCCAGAATGAAATATTCGGACCTTGGCATAGTGTGAATTGAAATATGTTTGAAAAACATGACTACCAAAATCCAGTCACATTTCAAGATTATACTTTGAAACAATCCTTGAAACTGACAACTCTATTCACGATTCCGTTTGTAAAACAGAGTTTCAGAAATACTATCACTATGACAACTCAACATTTTAACATCTTACCATGCACAAAAGAGTAAAATACAAAAACCTTGGTAAGTCAATCCGTTTGTAACTCACCCAACCAAAACAAAAAGTGTCCGACTGTCCGTACGAAAAGTAGACAAGACTACGCGAGTAATCACTACAACCCACAAACATACCAACTCAGTTGTATCCCATATCCCATCTTTTTTATTCAACTGTAAGATGAAGTAATTACTACTTGACGCACGACTTGAGATTAACATGTGTTTTGAATATACGACATTTGGAAGTCTGACCCGCGTAGTTAAGAATTCATTTCTTTCGATCAAACGCCGGTGTTACATTGAAAGTTATCATACTGTAAACATAAGGATTGACACATTGGTTTGACATACGAGATTTTGTAATGCTCGACCATGACTTGATTATTAAATTATTCACGGTAATTAGACTCGGTGTTTTGGTAAAGGTTATTATGACAGCAAAAAACTTTTCACTACCATGGTTATTAAAACATCAATTTGTAAAGCCAGACTTACATGTGCGAAATGTTCTTGATTCGGAAATTATTCCGGATTGATACAAAACAATCGTTGTATTGCAGACAACAGAAAATACTTTAAAAACATAATCGTTTACAATAATTAGGACTAAAGATGAAACAACAATATCGGTATTATTACATTCAACAACCAGTACAATTATTAAAATCCATCGTTTGCGATAACCGGTGCCAAAGATGTAATAATTCCATTATTCATACATTGAACACCCTATACAAAACGCTTTATTATCGTAATTCGTAACGAGTAATTGAAACGACTACGTGTGGAGTTAGTATATCACAATATCGTTACTATTGAACCCAACAATTGATACGATTTATTGTCGGAATTTGTGACAGCGAATTGAAACATCCATACCTTACAGAGTGTGAAAATATTACTTTTGGTATCGAGTACCAGTATAAGCGAGTGAACAATACTCAATTCGTGACTCGTCGTTGTACTTGCTGAATGTAAAAAATTACAAGGTTACACTCTAAGACCTTGATCAGCACAAGAGCAATTTGGAATATCATTACTGGCTGCAACCTATTCTACTAGACAAAACTCATAGCAATAATAAAATCAAAATATGTGCTACACTGAAATCTACAAAATGTGTTCGTATTGTTGTTAGTGATCATACAGTATCATTTGAATCTTCTAAAGTAATTGTAATCATAAAACCAAACTACTGAAAGTCATTACCACCACAAAAACGATTTCTATGATATTCACCAAACACATCCTAATTCAGTATGCAGAAATTATTTGTAGAGTGCATACCGACAAAGAAATCAGGAACACGACCAACACCGAAAATGATAAATGCGAATGGCCACCTTAGTAGATAATGGAACGGCATACTTGGGTCCGGTAACTTTAGATCTCGGCTCGAAAAACACGACGAAAATTTTTAAAGTAGGGAAGTCATTTTTCAAATTTCAAAATGGCTTGTTAATTTCGCGGAACGCGTCGGTTACTGAGTTAAAATTCTCAATGCATGACGGGTTAGATAGTGTTATAGAATCGACACATCCGGTGAATCTAACTGAAACGTTTTTAGATATTTTCAGTAAAATAGACCCTTCACTTGGTACGGATTATGACAGTGTGTTGGCTCATATGTCCCATAGCATGTTGTTAGTTCAAAAAAGTGCGTGAATTATCAGCCTCCCACTTAGCTAATCGTAGTACAACCGGCGATCACGTCGATGTCGATCCCTCAATTCCAGTTAAGATTGTTTATGAAGCTTTTAGGGGCAGCATCTTGTACATTTTGGCTAGTGTAACGAGCCCAATTGTCCAGTACATTTTGATTTTTGTCTGTTGAACGCTATGATCTGGGGATTGTATTTAAGTTGTAAATTATTTTGTTCGAAACGTGCTGTAATGCGTAAGTCCTTTCAGACAGACGTACTGCCGTGTTGAAGTCTATTTCAGGACCGGTGAACACGTTGCGACAGCGATTTTCGAAACGCGCGGGAAGCGGTGCTCCGACTGAAACACGTGGCGTACACTCTGATCAGAACATTGAATTGCGATCGATCGATACGGACGGTAATATGCCGGGGGAACTGAATGACGGGAATGTCTCGGATGCAAGCACCAGATGCCATACTGTCGATATCGGTACCGAACAGCCGCTTCTGCAACATGACGAAACCATAACCGAACCGACCGATGGTGCACAGCTCTCGCCCCAAATCTCCCTGGACGTCAACCAGGGGGATCAAATAGTACCTTCCTCAATGGTACACGAGCGAATGCCAGATACCGTTCCGACCCGTCACGATTCAACAGCGGCTTCGCGAGTATCGCCGCCCCCAAAGAAGAAACCCCCGGCCATAGTAAGACCTGTTTCGCCGATGAATTCAGGCAACCGCCCCGCCACGAGTGAGTAAAAGGAGGAGCACCGCACACGCGTTTTTGGTTTAGATAGACGTCGATTCTATCAAACCTAAATTGTACTAGCGAAGTACAATTGTTGTATGTAACGACCACATTGTATATAAGAGTGGTCATGGACTGTTGTTAAAGTTGGATAGCCTCTCAGACTTGGCTGGTGTGTAGCACTTGAGCGAGCCTACTGAGATGTAAATTGTGTAAAATTTTTTTGTGTTAGGCTTAATGTAGTTAGTTGTAGGCTACCTATTCTAGTGTGTTAATCTGGATTTTGTGTAGTGTTGGGTTACTATTTCTTGTTCAGTAAGCTGAATTGTATTGTGATCTGATAGGCTAACTTGTATATTATAAAAGCTGTAGAAAACTTGTTCATCTCTCTCGTAGTCTTAGCGTCTGGACTTGTTAATAAGTGGTATTGTTAGGCTACTGTATTACTGTTGTGACACCTTCGTTCTAATTACTTCCGCTCATTGCATGTCCGCTCCCTCAAAGTGGGGATGGTGTAACGGTGTGTCTTAGGCGTGTCACAACAGTGTATTGCACGCCTTATGCGTACGTGACGTAATTCCTGTTACGATAATATCGACCATTTATAAACTCGTGCGATAGCAAATTCGAGGAGATTCATGCTAAACCTACTGAAATTACGTACAATAAATAGACTGTGTTGAACAATATATTCGTCTGAAGAGTTCACGATACGACAGCGGTCGAAGAGGACGTTCTATCTCTCAGTTAAGTACAGACAGAGTGCAGCCTACGCCAGGACAACTACTCGTCTGAGTTCTAATTACAGAGACAATAATACCTCATATAACCCTACTGTCACAATACGCAACGTTCCCTCTAGGCTCCGCAACAGAGAGTCGGCGAATACGTTCGCCAGCACTTTATTGTACGACATAAACTCGAACAGACTAAGGATAAAACATTGGATAAAATAAACAGCGTTGGTCGTGCAGCGTCGATCGATCGTCAGATAAAAAGCCGGCAGTCGTCAGGTAGAAAGGCCATCGTGCATCTAACGAAGGTCTTCTTTAAATAGTCGGAATGCAGACACCGTCGCGCACATGATCAGCAATGATTGTTAATTGGATGATCCGTCGTCGAGAGGGTATATGCGGTACACCAATCCGCCATAAGGGCCCCCCCGCTCGGAAAAGCTTTAGGTACAGGACGAGAGCGATTCAGATCGAGAAAAAAATCATTAGAACGGAGTGAAATAGCATAGCAATCAGGTATGTAATACACACATCGAATAAACAATACATGTCCAGTACGTACCGAAGGGTGATAACAGCGAAACACCACAAATCTGCATTTCAAACACTGGTGCGAGTACAAAATTTTGCAAGTGACTGGGTGTTCTGACAACACGACCACTATTCGTAATCGATGTAATTTGAGATTCGAGAAGGGTTGCGTTCTGAGCGGTATCATTATTAGATTGGGAGTTTTCAAAACATTGCAAGGGCAACCGACCCGGAATCAAACGATCAGTAGAGGCGTCATAAGGACCTTTACTAGTCTCGATAGTAAAACACTTCGGAGTGCGCTTCAGCACTTTGTGCGGACCAGTATAAACGGGTCAAGTGATCGTCGTGAGCCGTCAATCCTTAGAAAAACGTGGGTGCAAGTGGTTAAATTATTGGGAACTTGTGACTTTGGGTTACAGTGAAAGTTAGTGGAGGTTTGACCAATGGCCGAAAAGAATCGTCTCATATTGCTCACGAAGGTTGGATTGTCGGTGCTATTCCTACACGGAGCGGGATCAACTAATTGGCCAAGCAAGCGTAATGAAGTATCATAAGTCAATTCGGAAGACGAGTACCCTAAATCCTCTTTTATTGCACAACGCAACCCCAAGAGTACTAAGCCTAAATTATGATGTCAATCGGACGGGCTCTCCTTTCTACGCAACGCGTCTTTTAACGTGCGATTAAATCTTTCGACCATTGAATTTTGCTCAGGTTTACGGGCTAGAGTCGTAATATGATGAATTCCGAGCAATTGCATAAGTTGGGACCATTCGCTAGACGTAAATTGGCTACCTCGATCAGGTATAAGTTTCCTGGGTGCGCCGAATCTAGATATATAGCCGAGGTTAAAAGCGTCAATTACTGTTTGGGTGCGCATATCACACCTAGGGATACACTCGGGCCAACGAGAAAATCTATCAATGCACATCAATAAATATGAAAAACCGCAACTGTTAGGCAAGGAAAGGATATCAACATTTACGGTATGAAAACGTTCAGAGGGCACTGGAAGGTTGGTTATTGGCGTTCGAGTATGCCGGGTTATCTTCGAGCGCTGACACGGAAGACACTGTCGAACAAACTCAGTTATGTGCCGCTTCATATGAGGCCATACGTACCGGTCCGTTATGAGCTTCGTAGTCGCTCTAATGCTAGGATGAGAAATGTTGTGAAGTCCGTTGAGCACTGCGTCGCGCAAAGAATACGGTACGAACGGGCGATGTTTGTCAGGTAGCGACCTGTCGAAAATAACGGGGCCATGCAGCCCTTCAACTGTTAACTCGACAAGATCCAAAGAATGGTCGTTGGGAGTTCAACAGTAGATCTCGCAATTCGTCGTCGTCCTTCTGGCGTCAAACAGCATCTGTGGAGAAATCGGCACGGTATCTGGAAAAACCACATTGACTTCCAATCTAGAAAGAGTGTCGGCGGCAGTGTTCAGCGACCCCTTGATGTGGCGGACGTCGCTCGTAAACTCCGTGATGAACCTTAATTGTCTTGATTGACGCGCGACGAGTCTTTCAGTAGGGTTCTGCAATGCTTTAACAATACCATCATTATCGGTGACTAGTTGAAATTTTCTGCCCTTCAATTGTACGTGAAAATGTTTATTAGCAGAATACGCTCCCAAGAGCTCGCGATCGAATGCTGAATACGTTCGTTGGGTACGATTAAGGGTCTTCGAATAAAACCCAAGAGGTGACCATATACCTTTGTGTTGCTGTTGCAGGACTGCACCCATTCCTACTTCACTTGCATCCACGACCAGAGAGAGGTCCGAGTCATGAATAGGATGGACAAGCAAGGCATTACCTGAGAGATCAGATTTGATGCGGCCAAATGCTGATAATGCAGAGTCCGACCATACAATACGTCTGCGTTTGTTGGATGATTGATTTGCTATATCGTAGAGCGGCTTCAATATAGTTGCGCAGTCTGTTACAAATCGATAATACTAACACACAAGGCCGAGAAAGGATCGTAGTTGCTTTACGTTATCTGGGCGAGGGTAATTTGTTATCACATCAACCTTTGCAGGCAGGGGACGGATTTCTTCGAGACCAACTAAATGTCCAAGGAATTCTATCTCCTTTTTACCGAATTCGCACTTGTCAACGTTAATAACGAGACCAAACTCACGTAGCTTCGAGAACAGTGTTCTGAGCGTCGTCAAATGTTCCTGTTCAGTGCGGGTTGCGATTAAAATGTCATCTAAAAACAAGAAAATATGTTCGATTCCGGATGTAACCTCGGAGATGAAACGGCTAAAGGTGCTGCATGCATTCGTCAAGCCGAACGGCATGGTAGTTGGCTGAAACAGTCCTTCAGGGCAAATAAACGCGGCCTTCTCTTGGTCCTGGGGATGGAGAGGAATCTGACGGTACGCTTACTGTAAATCAATCTTGCTGAATATGGTGCAACCGTGCAATTCGTTAGTGAAGTCTCGTAAAAAGGGGACTGGCCAGCGATCCTTGATTGTTTGATTGTTCAACTTACGATAATCGACGCAAATCCTAATATCGTCTTCACCTTTGGGAACGACAGTAATAGGTGACGCATACGGCGATTTTGAACGGACTATATCTCCGGACGCTAAAAGCTCGTTCAATCGATCCCTTACCTTGCGTCTCAAATACGGCTGTAATGGGCGACAACGCGAACGCACAGGAACGCCAGTAGTTAATATCTAGTGTACAGTGCCATGCTCACCACGTAGGGACGCAATCTTCGGTGTGGTCAAATCTTTGAATTCCTTCAAGATGTCTGCATATGGTTGCTTATGGTCGGGTGAGACTAAGTTAAGGCCGACGCACGTTTCTTCCTACCTCTCACGAGAGTGTTCGAATTTGGGTCCAACATTACGTTATTTCTAATATCGACTACAAAAGAGAACTCCTCCAGGAAATCAGCTCCTATTATCGCAATTTTTGTATCAGCTACGTAGAATACAAAATCATACGTGTGCCCGTTTGAGAGTCGGATCTTGCGAGATTTCGTACCACGAGTCGGAATAGCGGTGCCGTTCGTTGCATACAGGTTTGGTCCACGGTCTTTGTTACGACGATCTTGCCATGTGCTGGGCATGAGTGAAACGGATGCGCCTGTATCTACTAAGAAATGAGTTCCAGAAATTTCGTCCTGTACATGTAATAGAGACACATTATGAGAGTTGTGCGAAAAAACCAATGGATCTGTACGGCGTGGACGAAATCCTACGCCGTACCTCTGTCTAAAAAAGGACGAGCAGATTCATAGTGTAGGCCTACACAACCAAGGCGACAATTTCGTGCACGATCACCAAACCGTTCGTGATAGTAGCAGAGATCGCATTCATGGCTTCGCGGAGGGCCGTCAGTACGCCAGTCATTACGAGAAACGGGATTTCGATGCCTAGAGTCGGTATGCACGTCTTCAAATCGAGGGTGGGGACGAGTCGTCGCACCAGCGGCAGTGGTCGGTCGTGGAGGCACAAGGGCAGGAGGTGTATCCCGTAAAGGCGGTCGAGATTGAAGCTGTCTAACTTCACGAGTCAGACTTAAAATTCCTTTCGCATCTGATACAAGTCAACGTTACCGGGCGCTTGGTGATTAGTATGATGAGACCAACGGGCGTAGATATTGTCAGCTCGTACAGCCAATTCATCCGCGGTAGTAGTTAGTATGATCGCTCGCGAACTAGCGTTGGTTCTTATGGGTGCGGCGGTGACCTGCCTGAAAACCCGGGGTGATGACCCCACCCTTTTAGACCCCCCCCCATGTGGTGGTGACTTGCCATTGTTTCTTATGGGTGCGGTGATGATGCCACCCTTTCAGGTATAGGCTGTGGTGATGATATACCCTGAAAACTCGTGTTGGTGACCCCACCCTTTCGGTATAGGCTGCGGTGATGACCTGCCGTCTCTTTGGTGATCGGCCGCATGCGGCCATTGTTTCTTATGGGTGCGGCGGTGACTCGTATTGAAAACCCGTGGTGGTGATTCGTACTTTCAGACCCCCCTCTCGGCGGTGATTCGTAATGGGTTCTTATGGATGCGGACGTGATTCGTACTTTCGGGTATAGGCTGTGGCGGTGATTCGCCTGTCATGTATTCTTACGGAGTCTCTGCTGATTCACCATGTGTTCTTATGGGCGCGGCGGTGATTCGTACTTTCGGGTATAAGCATCTCTCGCACGGAGTTGAATATGTATCAGGTATGGTAAATAGTCACGTGATTGATGCTTAGTTATTGTGTATATCGCAAATTAGTATATATGACCAATTTGAAGTAATGCCAACGTTTACGGCGAGTGCGACAATGATATATCGTTATTCTTATGGATGCGGCGATGATTCGTACTTTCGGAAACCGCAGTGCATTGTGCGATTTTGAAAAACAGATGTTGGCGGTGGCGTTTCGCCATGTGTTCTTATGGATGCGTCGGCATATCGTACTTTCGGGTATAGGAATCTCTCACACGGTGTTGAATATGTATCAAGTAAATAGTCACGAGTATCGCTAAACAGGAAATTCACTAAACCGCAGTGCATTGTGCGATTTTGAAAAACAGATGTTTGCGCTTGCGTTTTGACATGTGTGACCCACTAAATACGTCCGTTTTGGAAACGCGGTCTGTTACGCAAGAGGATTTCGATCGCGCGCGACCTATATTGCACATACAATCGTTGTATTTATTACTGGGAAATCAAACGCTTAACAAAAACACGCAACTAATCATTTGCCAACTCTAACATTACCAAAAAATTCCAGTATTGTTGATTGAAAATCCTTGAGTCCTTATTATTAAGAATGTTATAGTGCGGTGTCGGAATCCATTCGCGGGATGTACTAAAGGTAAATTCAGATAATCCAGAATGAAATATTCGGACCTTGGCATAGTGTGAATTGAAATATGTTTGAAAAACATGACTACCAAAATCCAGTCACATTTCAAGATTATACTTTGAAACAATCCTTGAAACTGACAACTCTATTCACGATTCCGTTTGTAAAACAGAGTTTCAGAAATACTATCACTATGACAACTCAACATTTTAACATCTTACCATGCACAAAAGAGTAAAATACAAAAACCTTGGTAAGTCAATCCGTTTGTAACTCACCCAACCAAAACAAAAAGTGTCCGACTGTCCGTACGAAAAGTAGACAAGACTACGCGAGTAATCACTACAACCCACAAACATACCAACTCAGTTGTATCCCATATCCCATCTTTTTTATTCAACTGTAAGATGAAGTAATTACTACTTGACGCACGACTTGAGATTAACATGTGTTTTGAATATACGACATTTGGAAGTCTGACCCGCGTAGTTAAGAATTCATTTCTTTCGATCAAACGCCGGTGTTACATTGAAAGTTATCATACTGTAAACATAAGGATTGACACATTGGTTTGACATACGAGATTTTGTAATGCTCGACCATGACTTGATTATTAAATTATTCACGGTAATTAGACTCGGTGTTTTGGTAAAGGTTATTATGACAGCAAAAAACTTTTCACTACCATGGTTATTAAAACATCAATTTGTAAAGCCAGACTTACATGTGCGAAATGTTCTTGATTCGGAAATTATTCCGGATTGATACAAAACAATCGTTGTATTGCAGACAACAGAAAATACTTTAAAAACATAATCGTTTACAATAATTAGGACTAAAGATGAAACAACAATATCGGTATTATTACATTCAACAACCAGTACAATTATTAAAATCCATCGTTTGCGATAACCGGTGCCAAAGATGTAATAATTCCATTATTCATACATTGAACACCCTATACAAAACGCTTTATTATCGTAATTCGTAACGAGTAATTGAAACGACTACGTGTGGAGTTAGTATATCACAATATCGTTACTATTGAACCCAACAATTGATACGATTTATTGTCGGAATTTGTGACAGCGAATTGAAACATCCATACCTTACAGAGTGTGAAAATATTACTTTTGGTATCGAGTACCAGTATAAGCGAGTGAACAATACTCAATTCGTGACTCGTCGTTGTACTTGCTGAATGTAAAAAATTACAAGGTTACACTCTAAGACCTTGATCAGCACAAGAGCAATTTGGAATATCATTACTGGCTGCAACCTATTCTACTAGACAAAACTCATAGCAATAATAAAATCAAAATATGTGCTACACTGAAATCTACAAAATGTGTTCGTATTGTTGTTAGTGATCATACAGTATCATTTGAATCTTCTAAAGTAATTGTAATCATAAAACCAAACTACTGAAAGTCATTACCACCACAAAAACGATTTCTATGATATTCACCAAACACATCCTAATTCAGTATGCAGAAATTATTTGTAGAGTGCATACCGACAAAGAAATCAGGAACACGACCAACACCGAAAATGATAAATGCGTTTCGCGTTACTATTGATACAAGTTCATTTCTATCGGGCGAAATAAATGCCATCACAAAACTCAGGGCATGCAAAGGTCTTGATTGATGTGAATTTCGATTTGTGTCTTATGATACCAGCCAGCATTTTAGAAATATTTCCATTTGTTAAACCACAGTCGTACGTCCGATTAATAGTTGATTGGAAACTTGATCACGTACCTCAATCATTAGGTGTACTAGAAATATTTGTAAAACACACTCTAGTAAAGAAATCGACGACAAGATATCCTACACCTAAATCTTGTAAAACCATTTTGCACTTTTTGTTCGTTAGTATAGTATCCATTTGAATTTTTCCATTTCCTCTCGTCAAAGTAGATGTAATCATAGTCACTAAAGAACTTACTTGGACGTGCTTGAATTCTAGACATAGTTCTGATTTACCCGACACAAGACCCAAGGACAACCCTAGTTTCAGCCGAGCACAGATATCCAAAATATCACACACTTCGCTATTCCTAAAGCGCAAACACCCGATACAAAATATTACTTGTTGTGTTGTTGCGGTATCATCTTCACAATATCACACACAATACGAATGATGGTTATGTGTAGGGCTGGGCACAATGATTCGAGTACTCGAATCTGAATCGAGTAATAATTTTAATGATTCGAGTCGAGTAGTAAAATACGATTTTTTCGAGTACTAAAATTATACGCTCGTCGCCACTGAAAGTTAATTTATCAACGATAATTATAGTTTCGATACTAATTTTCACTGTTGAAGCCTTGAAACCTTGATTGGCTGCATTGTAGCATACGAAACATAAAGTACAAAGCTACGAACGTTACATGAAATAACATATTTCCGAAGGCATGATCATCTGCAACATTGTCACCAAGTGCCATGAAATCGGTATGGTCGAAAATATGCCAAAGCAACCTTAATGTGATGGATATCATGAATTATATTCTTTGTGGTCGCATGAAAGGTACATATTTGAACTTTGACATAATACATTGTGTTGTGACGTCATAATGAGTGATACTCGATTACTCGACTCGACTCGAAGCATTTTACGTGATTCAGAATCGAATCACTCAGGTACTCGATTTTGCCCAGCCCTAGTTATGTGTAACATGCTGTCGACTTGAATTACACCAACCTGGAAGATTATTTACTCACTCTTTACATAACAATTATTGATCAACATCACGTCATCGGTGTGTATCGGTTTTTCTAGATACGAACTATATGCTAATGTAGCGGAAAATAATTTAGTGTAACAAAAACAATTTTCACTCTCTTGACTTATGAAAACAACAGACGAGTCTTCCTTTAATATTTTGTTTGTTTCAACTAGTTGCTTTGTATGATACGACCGATATCCCCACGACTTTTTCAGATCGCAATATGAAAGATATTTACATCACACAAAATACTCCACTCGATATTCCCATACTATACTAAACCGCGGAATGATTGGCCAGACTCTACAAAATGTTTTGATATCGTTTTTACACGAATGGTTACGTATCTAAATATTCAAATAATCCAAAACGCAACTATACTACTTACAGAAATATCATATAGTTGTTGTAACAAAGTTGTATGAATATACTATTGAATTGCATACTAAAGTTTTGTACCTTCAAGAAGCTCTTCAAAGTTGTATTTGTACAATGTTTATCGTGAGTCTTACACATTCATGATATCCGTCCGAGTTTGACTTTTAGAAAATATTTTGTCGACATACTGATGTCTTTCAAAAACCAAACCTTGGTCACTGCTTGGGAGACCTATCAATATCGTGACAGTAATCTAGTTACTTCCACCAAAGAGTATGTATTCGACTTACGTTCCACAAACTATACCGTCAATACTTCCTTTTTAACTCACTCGGAAATCATCACTTTTTGTACTTTACTAGGAATTTACTGCTAGTAAATTGCTGAAATGTACTTCTTTTCATTGGCCTTGGTGAGGGGTGTCAGTTTTATCTATATCCTACGATGCATTTTCGCGCTGCAGAATGACTCACCGCAATAAAAATACCAAAAATACATCGAGACTTTGCGAACTCCCACTGTGCAATATTTGAGTTTTACGAAGTACCCTTCAAAGTGAGCCTATATGATGGATATTATTTATAACCTCATAAAATTTCGCGTTGAGCGAGGAATCCTTTAAAATAAGATAGAAGTAGTCATTTCCGAGTAAGTAAAACGTTAGTACTTCAGGTATATTTCTGCTTAATACTATAACTATCATGAAGTTGAAGCACTCCAATATCATAAGGAGTTGAGAGTATTTGGTGCATGTAGGCAAAAAACCTACATTGGTTACTCTGAAAAAGTACGAGTACTTCTTTAATTAACAACTCCGAAGGTTAGCACAGTTTGTGGTATTTCGATTACCTGCTAATAAAATGTTGAAATGTAATGTACTTTTTTTCAGGGGTCTTGATGAATTGTACCAGTTTCATCTATTTCCTACAATTCATTTCGCTGTCCTGAATGACTTATCATCACCGTGAAAAAATAACAAAAATATACCGGACATTTGGGAAGTCCTACTATGCGATATTTGAGTTTTTCAATTTACATTTCGAAATTAGCCCAGTTGGATATCAACGAAAACCACGTAAAATTTCACTCCAAGCGTTATGGCTTTAACTCGAGCAAATACGTATTCCTAATTTTATGAGTGTAATAACCTTCCTTATGTTAAATCTAAATAAGGCAGAATAAATCGAAAAAATAAATGCGTAAGCCTAGGCAGCGAGATACAGCTCAGCGTCACACCGCAGTCCAATAACGAGAGTGGAATAATATAGAAATCATACCGAACCATTGTAAAAGTGACGTTTCTTCGTTGATGCATAAAAAATTTCACATTGTAAAGGTTCGTATTCAAGGTCCATTTTTGTTTAATACTGAAACTGTCTTGAATTTGAAACAGGCCTATATCATAAACACTTGAGTAGTTGGTACATGTAAGCAAAAAAAACCACTTGAGTACTTTGAAGAAATACGTGTACTTCTCTGCTCAACATCTCTGAACGATAGAAGTGGAGATATAGTCTACAAACATAACCAGGTACTCACGTACTTACTTATACTTACTTACTTACTTACTTACTTACTTACTTACTTACTTTGAAATCTGTACTTTTACTTGTATTCGAGCGGAATTGCGCGATGTTGAATACCATCTGACGGCGTTTATCACACTGCTGGAAATTAAGTTTCAGTACTCGACTCGAGTATCAAAATAAATTTACTTGAGTGAACGTGAGGAGTTATAAGTGATTCTACTAAAGTTGCTATGTGGCGAGGTGCTGGTACAACCAACAACTTGATTATTTCGGAATATAGAATAGAAGACCAGCTTCTATCATCAAGCACCATAAGACCCATCATTCATACATACATACTTACATTATCTGCTTGGGGCTGTCTAGGTGCTTGGTAAGAACGCGGTAAAGGCATTGAACAGCAGCAGTTGTGGGATACTCGCACCAATTACTAGGTACATAATAACGCAAGTTAACACAAGTTGGTTCGATCCTGAGCTTACGTGCACCAATTACTAGCTACAAAATACAACTTAACACTTGTAGAACACGATATTTGCTCCAGGAGAACTGACGATATAGTTTCGAAGTCTCACTCCGTGGTATTACAATATACCAGTGCTTTTCAACCTGTGTGACGGTTCGCACTTGTGCGAATGAAAAAAATTGCAGTGCGAATGACGAAGGTGGTGCGAACAGTGCGAATGAAAATCCGGATCAAGTGCGAATGACGAAGGTGGTGCTAATGGGGCGAATGAAAATCCGGATCAAGTGCGAATGAAAATCGTGATTAATTGTTAATTTTTCTGTCATAGAATAGTTCAAATAAATCCAATAGGAAATTTAAGGTCAGTGCAACTTTGTTAGTTGCGACGCAATTGTAATAACTTAATACGACGCACAACTAATCTTAGCTCTCACAAACCGTAGTGAATTAATATATTCACACTATAATTATTACGTAACCAATAGCCTGGATTTGAAGCTGGTGTAGTGGCAGACACCAGTACATCAGCCCGTCTGAGCCTGCGACAGGCTGGAAAATGACGTCAAATTGACTTTCTGCTTTCTTTCGCTAAGCAATCATCATATTTCGTAATAACTGTTCGATTAGCGCGAGGCACGAGGATAGTTGTACATACCAATATTACAGATTCACATTTGCAAGTTACTGTAACGCAACTTTTTACCCTTCAAGGGTTATAAAAGTATGGGCCGTAAAGGGTATAATTTTGGGTCGACAGTCGACACGGTGCCAGAGCTATCTGTTAATATGTATGTAATACTTGTTGAATTTATTGCAAATAATCCTGCGATAGTTTTTACATATCCAAGGTCACTGTGTTGGGTACTGTAGCCAATAAGCGAGACGCGCAGAAAATATGACTTTATTATGAGAATTCATGATAAGATTTGTCCGACTGTTTTTTCTGGAAAACATGGTCGAAGACCGTTGGCATGAACTAGTGTAGGGGTGTGCAACGAGCGAGTTCAGGCCCATGAGACTCATACATTTCGAGGCCAACCCCTTCTGCGTCGAGGCACATGAAGACGTATAGTTTTGGCCAACAAACCGATGATTAAATGCAGTGCCAAAACATAGGCGGCGACAAAACCTTGGTCTAAAAATGACCCATGCTGGATGATCAAACCTTTCGAGATGGATTGGATATGCTCCGTTTTCGGGACGGAATAGTCCCGTTCTTGCGATCTGAGTAGACAGTAGAACAACTGCGACAAGCAGAGGAATTTAATTCGCCCTAATTTGAAATCGCGTGCGTCAGAGATGTTTTGTAGAGATGTGTTGGGTACAATTGTGGTGTGCGCGTTCTGTATGTTACACATGCCCGTAAAATCGTAGCATACAACTGTAATATTAAAAATGAATTCCTTTTCATGGGTGAGGCTCGGGTCGCGAGATGCCACAAAAACTCAGATTTTGATGGTGGTCTAAAAACTGCTTTACCGTTATTAAACTGTTATGAATTCTTAGGTTAGATTGAGCTAAAGAGTAGAACACACAGTATCGTGAGTTTATTTGCTCTTCTCATAAACTCGCGAGACAGAAGTTGGAGCAATGTATCATAAGGTAGCGAGCTCTAATGTGCCTACTCTCCTGATCGTTTTGCACCATAATGTAACAAGAAAAAAAAGCAAAAGCCTCAACACAAACATGTGGGTTTTTCATCCTTTCGACAAACTGGAGCCTCCGGGACATTTGTGTCAGCTCTCAAAAACGATTTCTGCCAGCAAGCATTTTTCACTCGGGAAAAATAGTTTGGATAGGAGTGCGGAACAGATTTTAAGACCTGGCCATCCAAGCACTAGTAGACGTTCTTGTACAAAACCCAACAACATTGTTTGGCCGAGAAGGGTTTTAGTGAAATAGTTGAAAGCAAAACTAGCGAAAAAAGTTGCCTTTTCAATGAGACACTTGATAGCTTAAGCTTCATCATTGGTTCTCAACCGGTGTGCCGCGGCACACTAGTGTGCCATTTAGTTCTCGCAAGGGTGCCGCGAGTGATTTCTTCGAAATTTTGAAATTATGCGCACAATATTTATAGTCAAGCCAACAATCAATAACCTAAATCGGGCTCGATGTGAAGTTTGAACATTTGACAAAACAAAATTACTGTCATGCCCGCAATCAACGTCCCCCGCGAATTCGCTTTAGCCGACAGATCGCGTGCCTTGAAGGCTGTATTCGTTGATTGAGAAAAGCCGACATCCCCACCTCTGTACGACTGTGGGTCCTGCTAAATATTCTGGTAGTTTGCAGGTGCTGCAAGCCTGAAAAAGTTGAGAACCACTGTGCTAGTGTGCCGCGAACTATTTTTCATTTCCAAAGGGCGCCGCGAGGTGAAAGAGGTTGAGAAGGTTGAGAGGTTGAGCTGCATTGTAGCAAATTTGTTGAACATCTGAACAAAATGTTGATAAGTTTTTTCATCTTCTTTTTGTAGAACAATTTTCGATTAGTTTGTGCGAATGAAATTCATTTTACAAAAAAAGTGCGAATGGAGCTCAAAAAGGTTGAAAAGCACTGCAATATACGATTTAATCAACACAACGACTCGACACTGGAAAAACACTTTCACGTTATTCAATAACTCGATTCTCGAAACTTGTTGCTTGTGTGATTTACCACTGGTGTGCAAAGGGTTAGGAACGTTAGAAATATAGTTCCACATACTATTTGTTTTGACGCAAGGGAAAATCATTCAATAACTAGACACTTCCCGTTAGTTAGGTAAATTGTTGTATAATATTTTCTAAAATACAAACTCGGACGAAATCATGAATACGTAGGACTTACCTTAAACATATATTGTGCACATACAACTCTTTTTTACAAGAACTACGATATTCCTGTAAGTACTAGGTCTGTGTTGGGTTATTTGAATATTAGGATACGTGACCATTCATGTAACAAAGTTATCTTGATATCAAAAACAGTTTGTAGAGACTATATCATTCTATAGTTTGAAAACGCGTCTATTCATTCTTCAGGTTCATAGTACGCGAATATCGGGTAAAGTGTATTACTCATTTATCAGCAGTAAATTTCTAGTAAAGTACAAGAAGTGACGATGTCCGGGCGGCTAAACAAGTAAGTATTGACTTCTTCCGAGTACTCAAGTACGTTTTTTGCCTACATGCACCAAATACTCTCAAGTGTTTATGATATTGTATTGCTTCAAATCCATTATAGTTTCAGAATTAAGCAGAAATAGACCTGGAATACTGACGTTTTACTTAGTCGGAAATAGGTACTTCCACCTTAATTCAAAGGATTTGTCGCTCGGAGCAAAATTCTACGAGGTTTTGGATAATACCCAACACGTAGGTTCACTTTGAAGGATAATTTGTAAAACTCAATTATCGTATAGTTAGAGTTCGCAAATTCTCGATGCATTTGTGCTATTTTTCATTGCGATAAGTCATTCTGAAGTGCGCAAATGCTTTGTAGAATATAGATGGAACTGGGCCCGCTCATCAAGGCCAATGGAAAAGTATATTTCAACATTCAATTACCAGTAAATTTCTTCTGAAGTACATGAAGTGCTGATTTCCGAGCGAGTAAAAAAGTAATTATTGAAGGTATTATTTGTCTGATAACTGAAAACTCTGAAATAGAAATAGAAGTAGATGAAGTCTAAATAGATAATCACTTGATTAAGTATAGCGCAAGCTGGCAAAGCCTGAGTACTCCAAATGTGCAATTATTTCGATATCGAGAGGGTTTTGATAATATCCAATATGTAAGCTCACTTTGAAGGATAATTCGCAAAACTCAAATATTTCGCAGTGAGAGTTTGCAGATTATCGATGTATTTTTGCTATTTTTCGTTGCGATAAGTCATTCTGCAGCGCGAAAATCCGTGATAGGATATAGTTGAAACTGGTGGTGCTCATCGAGGGTATTGAAAAAAGTACATTTTAACATTTTAGTATCGGTAAATTTTTAGTAAAGTGCAAGAAGTGATGATTTCCGAACGAGTAAATCAGTAAGTATTGAAGGTATAGTTTCTCTGAAAACCGAAAACTCTGAAATAGAAGTAGATGTGCTGTAAATAGATAATCACTTTATTGAGTATATTGCAACCACGGCAAAATCAATACTTGAGTATTCCAAAATGTACAAGTACTTCGCTATCGACTCAAAAGGTAGTTTTCTATCTACTCTACAAAATCGGTACTGTAAGACTTTAGTACATTGAAAAAGTATTTGAGTCTAAAAATAATAATGCCCATAAAACGTACTGGATGTGGGTTTCAAAGCCTAGACTAATAAGAAGACCGTGATTAAAATAGATGGAGGATCACTGGATAAAAGTTTACTGAATACACCGCAATGTAAAATTAGTATTTACTATACAAAATCCGGAGTGTAAAAGTCTTTAGTGTATCGGAATAGTGTAGTTTTCTATCGAGTTTACAAAAGTCATACGATTTTTCTTGTTGCGTTCCGGGATAAAATGTAATATTTTGCGCTTTTTAATTTTTTAATTCTATTCAATATTTTCAGTTATCTGGTAAACTATACCTTTAATACTTACTTTTTTACTTGTTGGAGATCTGCACTTCCTGTAATTTCGTAGAAATTTAGTGATAATAAAATGTTGGAATGTACTTTTTTCATTGCTCTGGATGAGAGGTGTCAGTTTCACAAACTTATCCGACAGCATCAGGTATTGGCGATGGAGAAAGCTAGGCACTAATCAAGTAGATAACCTCTCGAATTGGTATTTTCTAATACCTCATTCCCATAGGCGAAATTGCAAACCTTGATCTCAGCTGCGGGGAGAACATTAGCTTGACGCAACTCGGGACTATTATTTCGAGCGATCTGATTTATTTGCCACTTACGAACTCGACCTTGCACTCATTAGGTGGTCACCGAATTTTTCGATTAGTTTATATTCCGAATCTTATTTAAAGCTGAAACTGTTAAGTACTACTTAAAGTGTTATAAAATGTGAAAAAGTGTACAAGTAGAATTATTATTATGTCATGAATAAGTAGTCTTTCAATCTACTTTACAACTTGTCGTGAATTCTTTCAATTAGTTAATATTTCGAATTTTATTCGCATCTGAAACTGTTCGGTACTACTTAAAGTGTTATAAAATGTGAAAAAGTGTACTAGTAGAATTTTTATTATGTCATGAATAATTTATTTTCGGAGTACCGACTTTTTTGGGTAAATTCTGTTATGCGCTTAGTTACTAACTCTGAAAGCAAGCGAAGTTTGTGGTATTTGATCAACATGGAAATTCGTGCACTTTGCGTTTAGGTCATGTTGAAAACATTAGTTACTTAACAACATTTCGACTCACAGGTGTGGATAATTTAAAATGCAGAGTATTAAAGTCATTAAGAGATATTACCATCTTTAAATCATGGCTATCTCATTGAAGTTGACTAAATTTACGGCTTCAGAACGCGCTAATTAGTCCCTGTCGTTATAACGCTGGGGTTCGCGTATATGCAGATGAAGTGTTTGTATAATTATAGCCCTGAGAATCGCGCGCCTGCGGCTATAGTTCGTTCGATTATTTTCGCCTTGGGATTCGCGTATATGCTACTAAGCTGTTGCGACTTCGGAACGAGCACATGCGACTGATTTGTTTCCATAGCTCCGAACTTGAGAATCGCATACCTGCGTCTAATCAAAATAAGTCGTAAAATGTGGAGACCGCAGAAACCGTAACTTGTACGACCAATAGAGTAATATAACCGCCTATAGTTTAGTGGGGTATTGCTAAAATGTATATCCAAACAATCGTTGCAAAATCTGAATGTTACCAAGGTCCTTATCACATAAAATCATTCATCAGAAGCGTAGGGATTAATATTATCAAGTCGCAGCGCTCAAAATCGCATTTTATATTAATTAATTAGTGATGATGTGTAGAATTTTGAGCGAAAATACAAAGTTCTAAAGACACATAATAATAGAATATCTGGCGAATATAGTCTTGCATAGACATCATAGTTTTCAAAATTTATGTATAATTCATAAACCGCGCATAGTCCGACGTTAATTGTAGCATGAGAGAGTTTATATTCGAAATAGCCTCAGGGTGCGTCTATAACCCAGATGATAACACTACTAGTGTCCTCTTCAGATTCCCAAAATATGGTAACCCTACAGTATCGTAAATTGGCTTACGATAAAGTGTTTAAAGATTTTACTTGTGATGATGCTAACACCGGCTACGCAGTTTCTTCATTTTTTATGTATCAATATCTTGCCATTAGCTTGCTGCGAAGTGTTTCTTCAAGTATCCCTGCTTCTCCATTACTAATGTCCTGTCTATCTAGACCAGTGGTTCTTAACCTTTTTTCCTCCAGCGCCCCCTTTCAAAAATTATTGTGCTCCAGCGCCCCCCCCCCCAACCTCATGTTGTAAGGAATGTAATAAAGACAATGAGTAAGTGGGAGGGCCGTAACAGCACTTCGTCAACACCCCTAAAAACGATTGCCTTGCGCACCCATACCGTGATAAACCAAACTTCTGAGGGCTTCGCCCCCAAGAACCCCATAGCGTGATTTCGATGGTCAGCAAAGTTTGTGTGGCCTGGTCGCCCTAGATACCAAAATTTTCTATAATGCATGAATGAATAGGTGGTATTTACATACATAAGTCGCTATAAACTCTTTATCCTCTCGGCCCACGTAATCAGATTTACCAGTAGCGCTGAGTGAGCTGTTGTATGGGAAAATAAAGTTCACGTAATTGATAATTAAACATATTCGGGCGTGCCCGTAGGTACAATTAATTCGTTACCAGGGCCGTAACAGCACTTCGTCAGCCCCCCCCCCCAAAAAAAAATAAATAAATAAATAAAAATAAAACGTTGGTCTTGGGCTCCCCATCGGGTGATAAACCAAACTTCCGGGGGGCTTCGCCCCCAGACCCCATTCGGCTATCCGCCATTTGCTGATACTAGTCATCTGCATTAGGTGTCCATTTACTGAGGCAGCTATTCTCGCCTAGACGCGCGAAGCGCAAAAAATTTCACTAATTAATCATTGAATTGGTCAATATGATCGGTAATTGCATGTATATTGAGATCAATTTTTATCCTCTCTCTGCTCACGTAAACAGATTTACCGGTGAAGCTGAGCGATGTGTGATTAAAAAGGTAGGACTCCTCGATAATAATTATACATCTTCGGGCGTATACCCGTTGGCAGGAACGAAACGGCACTTCGTCAGGCCCCCTAAAAAACTTGGGTCTTCGGCTCCCATAGGGTGATAAACCGACCGCCCCATCACGTTGCCACAGAAACAGCTTTACTGTTTAGCGAGCCAGTGCGAAGCGCGAAAACTTTCGATAATTCATGATAAAATTGGTCAGTAAGATCGGGAATTGCATATATATTGCTATCAATTTCTTGTCCTCTCTGCTCCCGTTACCAGATTTACAGGTAGAGCTGAGTGAGGTGCAATGTTCCCTCTAAGCTGCGCACGTGCGCAGTGCTGACACGGTCTCTGCGCACAGAATATATACGTTGCGCACAACAAATCCGAAGTTATGGCCTTTTTTAGTCGTTACGCACTGTTTTCCAAGGGTCAGCGCAGTGAGTTGTTGAGTGTGCGCAGACTCCTCAAAACTAAAGCGAACATTGTGAGGTGTCTTGGAAACTGTAGGGCCCGTAACTAATAATTAAACATATTTGGGCGGGTGAACCCGTTGGTATGACTTCTTTGCATGATGTTATTTCGTGACCTCCTGTCTGCTATATCAAAAATATAGAATCGCCCAACAGGGATATCGCCCAACAAGAATATCTATCGCCCAATCGTACTAAACTAAAAGACGCACACGATTTCAAATTGGTATTTCTTCACTGGCATATAATTTTTCCCTGCCAGATGGAATTCATCTTCTGGGGTTCAGATTACCAAGACAGGAACATTCGATGCCAGTCATTTAGGCGCCCATGGACAATTAAAAACCGATATGTATTTTGTAGGCTATATATAACGAAGTTTTCGGTGTTAATTTGCTCTGAATACTCGTTAAGGATATGTCCTACCACCACATCATCTACTGCGAAGCCATTTTTCTCCAGCGCCCCCCATACCGCCCCCCTGAGCCCAGCGCCCCCCATATCGCCCCCTGAGCGTTTCCGCCCCCTTCAAAATCGCCAGCGCCCCTTGGGGGGCGCTGGGGGCAAGGTTAAGAACCACTGATCTAGACACATCTAGGTAAAATCCAACAATAATTGCTAGTCAAATTTGTCGTCGCTCTGCTGTCTAATGGGGTAAAGCGTTGTTGCAAAAATAGAACTAGCAATATCCAAGGCATGTTAAATTTACTTGGTACTTAAAACTAGTTGTTGAAAATCAAGGCATTGAAAGTACTTGAGCTGGTGGTTTGAAAACTACGATTCGGACCAGGTGTCGCATTCTTTTAGCAGTTGTTAAGTGGTAGCCACTTCTGAAATTGTTGCTTTCGTGTTAGTGACTAATATGATGCTACGTCGATTTTTCGTGAATATATAAATTCAGTTGCTGACATTATTGTTGTTTGACTTGTCACAATTTAATCAGTATTTGTGAGAACGACAACCATATGTCACAAAACTAATTTAAACATACAACATCCGAAATGAAAAAGTCGGTATAGTTTTTCCTAATAGCACGTGAAGTAGAAGTGGTATAACATCACCGCTAGTGTAAGTAGTGCAAGTCGCCAAACCTGAGTACTAAAATCAACGGTACTTAGTTTAACACCTCTGGTTAATATGAAAGTGTGTCTGATATTTTAATTATTGACGTCGTAGTATATTGCTATGTTGGTTATACCTTGCAATGTTAGTCCTGTGATTTTTGTCTGATTGCATGTAGGGGAGATGTGGTACCGATGGATCAAAAATTTGACAATGGTCGCTGGCCCAAAAATGCTAAGCCGAAAACAGCAGATCTTTTGCTGGCTCAGTACTTTGATACAAGCTCTACCTATCGCGCACATATACATGAATATCCGTCTTTTCAAAAAATATTTATAGACGTTCAAAATTTGTTGCTCGAACGTATCATCGGTCCCCACCCGGTGGGTCCAATGGCACAGGACCCGGGGACCTATGACACATATACCCTAAAAACTCAGATGTGACAATTTTTCTTGCTCAGTATTATAATCTAAGCTACAGCAAGCCAAAGAAGAATGTTTGGTCGCAACCGTCAAAAAATAGAATAAATATTAACTCAAATGTTGTCATAAAATCACGTTTTGATTCAGGCTCGGACTTATAAATTTGAGGGTACATACATTTTGCCCGAAAATCGACAGTGTGACTTCCAAATACCTCTTTATAGCGATAAAATATCATATGCAATTATTACATAAAGATTTTCTGTACGTAGGCATGTTTCATTTGTTTCATGATTAGTATGCTTGATTATTTTGCTTGATTTGGCTATTATATCATCGGTCCCCACCCTACGAATTTTATACATAAATCGAAAAAAATTCCACTCAAGGAAAGTACTGAATAAAATAATAGGTGCCATTATAAAGCCTGATACAAGCCCTACACTTCACAATAAAAATGATTGCTGGTTTGTTCGTGTTGAAGGTTACAAAGAAAAATGTATATGTCGATCTAAATTTACTTTACACCCCCCAAAACAAAAAACATCTGTGAGAGACCCCATAGCTCGCGCAAGTCGAATTTTTTTGTATGTGAGGAAAGATTTTGCCAGCATGCAATTGTAGACAAGTTCACGGAGTGTAATCATGGAATTATCATAGAGAATTTTCAAAGTATTTTCGGTCCCAGTGATCCATCGGTACCACATCTCCCCTATTCTGTAATATTTATTATACCTCCGAGCTCAGTACCTCAATTATACAAAATTGCAATATTGGTGTTGGAATATTTTGCACAATACTTGCCTTCCACTCTTTACGCCATTTATGACTGTGTGTAGAACTGGGCCTAACGACTTTTTATCTTTTATTCGCAATAAACTCATTGTTCCTGAAGTATTGTGACTCGGTATTATTGCATTAAGAGGTCTAGTTTGAAAGGCAGCATTTAGCAGCGTGGTCAGGACCAACGTGGTTAAAGTTGACGTTTCAATTACGTCATCAGAAACGTCAGCTCATCGCTACCTTTTGTTCACAGAATGTCGCAATGGTAACGTGAGTGCCAAACGTTCAACGTTCCATAGTTAACGTAATCGTAACGTGACAGGCGCGTGATCTTGTTTGCGGGGATGCTCGTGTTTCGGGAAAAAATCAGTGCTGCTGTTTCTTGAATCGAAGGCAGTACTTCAGCTATGTCACATTATGTCCTACATGTTATGATACAAGACTGACTTTGATTCATATATGCATAATTTTCTCAACTTACGTGAACTGCAGACGATCATGATCGTCTTCAGCAACACATATAGGCAGATAGCCAGGTACTGCAGTCATCTAGTCGCTGCAGTCATCAAGTCGCTGCTGAAGAGATTCGGTGTCCTAAACATATAAGATATGCGGAAGCTAGAATCGCCAAGTTTATGTATCAGTTCCACTGTGGTCATTGCCCCAAATAGTTCAATGACTTCTTTACCTCGGAATCAAAAGCGCACAAGTACAACACACGCGCGTCCACATCGTCCAAATATCATAGATCGAACGAATAGATCATCGTTCCATCAAATATGCCGGACCTGATGTGTGAAACAGTATCCCGCCGGCCATCCGACAGTCGAGGAGCATGTTCACATTCAACTCTAAATACAAGCAATTTCTACTAAATCAGTGGTTCCCAAACTTTTTCGGTGTGAGGGCCAAATTTAGAATTTCAGAGTACGGTCGGGGCCGCACGGATACTACGGCTATGAAACGGACCCAAACAGTCATCATGGGTATTTCGGAGTAGTTTTATTGCCCTGGGAGATTTCAAAACTGTACACTGTTTACCGCTACTTATCTGCTGCATTGGGTGTCCGTTGAGTGAATCAGCTTTTCTCTTCTAAACGCGGGAAGCGCGAGAAAGCTATTTAGTTTCATGACTGAATCGGTCAATATGATCGGGAATTGCATGTATTGCTATCAATTTTCATCTTGTCTATGTTCACGTAATCTGATTTACCGGTAGAGCTGAGTGAGGTGTGTTTGTAAAGGTATCGGCCCCCTACTTCGTCAGGACCCCGGGCTCCCATAGGGTGATAAACTGACCCCGCATGACGTTGTTCGCTTTTGCCACGAAATTAAAGTTGTACTGTGTATTGAGACAAGCGCGACGCCCGAATATTTCGATAATTCATGATAAGATCGGTGAATAAGATCGGTAATTGCGTGTTTGTTTGTCGTCTTTGCCCACGTAATCCGATTTACCGGTAGAGCTGGGTGAGAGGTGTCTTGAAACTGCAGACCCCGTAAAATTAAACATCATCGGGCGGTCAGACCCCTAGGTATGACTTCTTCACATGATGTTATTTCGTGACATCCTGATGTCTGCTATATCAAAAAATGTAGAATTGCCCAAACCTACTAAACTGGAAGATCACACGATTTCAGATTGGTATTTCTTCACTGGCATATAATTTTCTTTCCTGTGGGATGGTATTTGTTTTGTGAGGTTCAGATTGCCAAGACAAGGACATTCGGCGCCAGTCATTTAGGCACCTATATGGACAAATAAACCTATATGTATTTTGTATATATAACGAAGTTTTTGGTATTTCGAAGTTTTTGGTCAGCATAAAAGCAGTCCTTTACGGCCAAGGCTTTCTCGCTGCCGATCTTTCACACTTCTTGGAGTCACATGTTACATGGCCTAAAACTTTATATGTCTTGGTGCGTTGTGGTGCGGTCATGACCAACGCTGATATGCCCATTTCTATAAAATATTGCGTACTTTTTCTTGGGGAGAGTATACCCAATATTCAAGATATGCGGCGAATTGAAATCGCGCCCAGCGCGAAAAATATTTGAAGAAGTTGCATAAATTTTCAAAAAATACTGTATAATTCACGAAATAATTTTGCGTCCCCTTCGAACTCGGCCCCCTCAATTGAGGGGTTTGGGGTGCGGCAGTTACGGCCCTGAATATATAGGACTACCAACTATGCTGCTTTTAGCCGACTAAGCAGTATGAATCTCGGCGTATTCAACCGTAAGTCACGTGATGCACATCTAGTTATAGGGTTACCATACGCCTTTTTTAAGATGATTTGTCCTCTTTTTTGATTGTTTTTAAAGTGTCCTCGGAGGACGCCCAAATGTCTTTTTTTGCGATATTTTGTCTTCTTTTTTGAGGATTTTGGTTACATCCCAGCAAACACAAAACCGTAAAAGGATCATCCGGGATCATCTCGATTAGGTTCTGATTTTCGAAGTGTCGAGGGAATGTCTAAAATACGTAGTAGGATGGTCTTGTGGTTATATTCAATCAGAATAAATTCATACTCAGTGTTGTCCCATCTCATGCATTAGGCTTCGTTATATCCGGTAGTTGACCTAATAATGCGAATTTTCTATCTCTCGCGGGTATGACTAAAATACGTAGAAAGGATGACTTTGTCGGTACATTCAATCACGATGAATTCCTATCCGGTTTTGTTCGATCTCATGCGGTAGCTTCGTTCTATCCATTAGAAAACAATGTTCTCCCTTCGTTTTATTGCGTGAGGATGTCACCGGTGTTGTATATTCGTGTTGTTGCTCTAAGGTCGAACAGTTTTGTTTTCTTCTGATATATATGATCTTCATTATATATATATTCGCTCTTTCGGTAATCTCGCATGTTCAACGAGTATGGCTAATAGTTTTATTCAGAGAATAACTAAATAAGTGAGATGTTGTACGTTCAGGAATATGATTATCGATGCGTGACTTCTAGAATATTTCGGCGATTCAAATTTTACGTCATCGCGCCGGACAAAGATTTGACGCGCAACATTCGCACCCAGGAGTATTTGGTTGTATTAAGAATATTGGTTGAATTAAGCGGTTGGATTAAGAAACATATACCTACATATATAACAATAATATATGTGCATTGTACTGAACTGTGATGCTCGAAGATGACACAAAGGACCAACAAGAAAAATGTGGATTATGAGACAATCCTCTCCAAGCTGGATTTACTGACAGAGAAAATTGACGAACAAAAAGATCAAACTGGACAGAAATTTGCTGATCTGATGAATGAAGTGCAAGAACTTAAAAAGAGTGCTGAGTTCCTAAGCGCCAAGTATGAAGAAATCAAAAACAAACTCGACACCTCAGACCGGGAACTATCCGAATTCAAATCTCAAAATTGTGAACTAAGGAAAATGGTTTACGACCTACAGTCTTCTAATAATGAAGCATGTAGAGCAATCAATGACCTTGACCAGTATGGGAGAAGAGAATGTATAGAAATCAAAGGAATTCCCTACAACAAGAATGAATGTACTGACGATCTAGTAATCACTGTAGCAAAAAAATTGGAAGTGAACATCAACAAACATGACATAAGCGTATGTCACAGACTTGGGCAACCCACCGAAGACTATCCAGATCCGGTCATACTAGCCAAATTCTGCTCGAGGAGAGTCAGAGACGCAATTTTCAGCAACAGATCAATATTACACAAAGAGAGAGAAATTTATATTAATGAAAGCCTCACAAAGTCAAACCGTACAAGATTCAATGCCTGTCTCAAGTACAAAAAAGCCAATGCATTTAAATACATTTGGACAAGACATGGAGTTACCTATCTGAAAAAGAATGACGATGAACGAGCCATGTCAATCAAAAATGATGAGGACTTATCAAGGTACAACATTTTCTCATAATACGATATTAGGTTTCCCTGCGGCTTCTGCCGACAACCCTGTAAATCAAATCAGAGAGCTATTTACTGTGATTTATGTGATTCTTGGCTCCATCTTAAGTGTAGTAATTTGACTATTCTTCAATTTAATCATCTTGGATTATCCGAAGAGCACTACTATTGTTTTCAATGTGTTAACACCATATTACCTTTTTCTTTGCTTGACAATGTGCAACTTTCACAAGAATACCTTTGGTCACCGAGAATGAACCTACCTATTAGTACTAGTTATCATAACACTGAAAACCTCAATTGTTTGTTTGATGATAGTCCTTCTATGTTGTTATTACATGCAAATGTGAGATCTCTACCTAGGAACATAGGGATTCTTTCCTCAATAATTTCAGATCTTAGTCATAAACCTGACATAATTGCAGTCAGTGAAACTCGACTAGCCTCTGTCCTACCATATGAAATCGGCCTAGATGAATACTCATTCATAAATGCGAACTCTCCAAACATAGTTGGGGGAGTGGGGTTCTACATTAGAAATAGTATCCAATCTCAAACTATCACTGAATTTGATCTAAAACTAAAAAGTTGTGAAGAACTTTGGATAGAGACCCCCTTGATCTGCAACAAAAAAAGATCTAATATTGTCATAGGAGCTATCTATAGACACCCTCACCAACCACTGGCTCAGTTTATTGAAGCTCTTGAGAATTGCCTAGAAAAGCTTACTGCACAGCATAAGACATTCTACCTGCTAGGAGATTTCAACATAGACCTTCTTAAAACATCAAATAAATACTCTAGGGAATTAGCCGATCTTATAACTAACTATTCTTGTCAATCACTGATAAATGACCCTACTAGAATAACTCAGAAGACTCAATCGCTGATTGATCATATCTTTACGAACAACTATTCTCAGCACGACTCTGGTATATTGATCAGTGACATATCCGATCACCTGCCAATATTCTGTAAGATTGCTAATACCTCTCCAGGAGATAAACCAAAAATATCTTTTATTCGCGACTATAGAAGACTCTCACTTGATTTGTTTTCATCCGAACTTACTGAAGCATTAACTGACCTACAACCGGTCAGCAGTTCCGAACCCAATAACATTAACCAATGCTTTACCGCATTCATTAGTTGTATTAATTCACTTTTGGACAAATACGCACCGCTTCGCAAACTAACGCGCAAAGAACGCCGGTTCTCGACCAAACCTTGGTTCACTCATTCGATTCGTAAATCTATAGCAACTCGACGTAAACTATATAAAAGTCATTTTTTGTCAGGCAATGCCGATAAAATAATTTTATACAAAAAGTACACTAATATTCTTACCAAAGTGAAGAAAAAATCTAAAAGCAATTATTATCGGGACCAATTTCAGAAGATCCAAGGAAATCAACAAGAAGTATGGAATCTCTTTAATCGATTATTCAAAACCTCCAAACCAAAAAAATTCCCATCGAAAATCAGTAATGACATTGTCATTATTACTGCTGAGAAAGACATATGCAATGAGTTTAATCAATACTTTGCGAACATTGGAAAAAGTCTTGCAGATAAACATGTGTTATCTAGAACCTACAAGAAATACCTAGGTAGGCCACAACCTAACTCAATTTTCATTGAACCAGCAACAGAGAATGAGATCATCACAATTGTGCACAATCTAAAAATAAACTCCGCAACAGGGCCTGATGGTGTTCCTGTTAATATTTTGAAGGAAACCATATCCATAACAGCGCCAACCCTCACTGTATTGATTAACAAATGTTTCGAACTTGGAGTCTTTCCTGATTGTCTCAAAGTAGCACGTGTGACTCCAGTTTTCAAAAAAGGAGATCCACTCAAGTTATCCAACTATAGACCAATATCAATATTACCTGTCTTTTCTAAAATTTTAGAAAAATTAATGCTAATTAGGTTAACCAACTTCACAGATGAATTTAATATATTATCCAAAAAACAGTTTGGGTTTAGAGAAAACCACTCAACCTTGCATGCAGTAATTGACAGTGTTGATAACATCTATCAGAGCTTGTTTGAGAAGCTATCAACCATTTGTGTTTATCTAGATCTGCAAAAGGCATTTGACACTGTCGATAGAACTATACTACTAGGCAAATTGCATCACTATGGATTTAGAGGAGTGATGTATAAACTATTGGAGTCTTATTTGAACAATAGAAGCCAATTTGTCAAAAGTAATGAATTTTCATCTGATAAATCAATAGTTGAAATGGGTGTACCACAAGGATCCGTTTTAGGTCCCTTCTTGTTTTTGATCTATATAAATGACTTAAATAATGCCTCCGACTTTAATATCCAGTTATTTGCAGATGACAGATCTCTGATGCTGTCGTCGAACAATATAACTGACTTGGAGTCCTCTTGCAACTCAAACCTGCAAAAAATATTGGATTGGATGAATAATAATAGATTAACCATAAATACCTCAAAAACTCACTGTATGCTCTTTGGAAGGAATTCGAATAGTAAGATTGATATAAGGCTGAATAAGGAAAGCCTGATTCTACAGAAAAGCATACATTACTCAGGTATAGTTATTGATAACAATCTGACATGGGGTGATCATATAACCTCTATTTGCAT
This sequence comes from Botryllus schlosseri, assembly GCF_051294905.1. Taxonomy (NCBI): domain Eukaryota; kingdom Metazoa; phylum Chordata; class Ascidiacea; order Stolidobranchia; family Styelidae; genus Botryllus; species Botryllus schlosseri. Next base: position 24,655,579 of record NC_137247.1, on the reverse strand, counting down.
CAAGCTATCTAGAACCATAGGTATCATTCGAAAGTCACGTTTTATTTTACCACAGTCCACAAGGATAATGATTTATCATACCCTATTTCACTCTCATCTAACTTATGGTATCATTCTCTGGGGATCCACATGGGAGACGCATTTGAATCGAGTTAGGAGTCTGCAAAATAAAGCCATCAAGCTAATATGCCTTGCCAACCGTAGAGATCGTGTTAACCCTTTATATTATAATTTAAAAATTTTGAAAATTGATGATATTTATAGATTTGAAGTCGGCATTTTGATGCATAAGTTCTACAATAACACCCTACCTGACATTTTCTCTGACTATTTTACACCTATCAGTGAACATCATTCTCATTTTACAAGAGGTTCTGTTATGAATCTGTATTTACCTAAGGCTCATCACAAAACCATTGCCTATCAAGGTCCTCTAATATGGAACTCCATTCCTTCGCATATTAGGAGCAATACTTTATATGTATTTAAAACCATGTATCGGGCCTTCCTTTTTGATTCATACAAAAGCTAAAATGTATTTTTAGTGCGAACTAGTACCGGTCAACATATCTTGTTTGACTCAGACCAGAACAAATTTCTGTTCTTTTCCTCCATTTATCCTAACATGTGCTCTTTCATTTACCCTGTCAGTCTTACAATTCACTGTTGCAGTACGATGTATGCAATTTATAGCCAATATACTTCGATCTGCTGCAGTAGACTCGATGATCAACAGATCACTTCGCTGCAGCTTCATCTTGCAATCATAAAACATATTGGCCAATTCTATGAACTGTATATCGTATTCGTACACATCTCATTTGCTTTGAAATTGACACTGTCACCATTTTTTTGTATGTGTCCGTGATACTGAAGTCTATGCTATTTACTTTATTTTATTTTTACTGTTTTGTTATCTTGCGATGATGAATAAAATATTCTCTCTCTCTCTCCCAGGCATAGTTCGCTCTTTCTGTATGGTGAATGCCGTAAATATATAGGAATTGTGACTGACTGAGGTAGCGGGTTAAAGGTATATACGCAGTAGCATATAGCTTATGGGGTATTTCGAATTGCCTGTAGTATATGACGCCTAGAGCTGTTTGACTTTCTGCAAAACAGGTGTAGACAACTATAGAAAAGTTTCAGCTTTTCCAGGTTAGAATTAGAGCTAAACCGTTTTTTCCGAATTAGATTACAATTATATTGCTGGCATTTCGCTCTAATTTAGTGAAATTAGACCACTATAATTATCTAGTTGTCCAAGTCGCTTCAAACATCTGAATTACCGGTACCTATACCTACGGCATATCATACGGTAATATTTATGCTTGAATTTTCTAGGTATATAAGTCAATATAGATACATAACTGTAGAACACTGATTCGTGATTCTATAAAAGTTGGTGCAAGAATGGACATTTTCAACTTGATGTTGATTAATGGAGCAAAATTTGATATTTGAGTGCAATTATACCTCGAATCCAGTGACAAGATTATTAATCGTTGAAACCAAACGCAGCTTGTATTTATGTTGGCCCAGAGAATTTGGATAGCCAGACCATATTGATAGAATATGGTCACAGTAAGATAATATTTTGGGCTAATTTACATGAACTTTCCAACATTTGATTTGATATGTCCGCTAAAACAGTTGGTATTCTGCTTTCCAATAAGACCTAAATTGCTGGTTTCAATGGTAACTGTGTTTGTCAAAGGCTGTAAAGGTAATTTCTTTTCCATGTTAGATGTTTGTTTGTTTGTTTGTGGTGTTCATGGTGGTGGTTCGACTACACTGGTCATTTTACACCAGGCCGATTCTTATTATAATCATTCCGTATCTGCCCGATTACCAGTGAACTCGGCACTTGTTGAATTCGGCCACACAAACTCGGCACTTGGTGAATTCGGCCGGAATAGCGGTACCGGTCACCATGATTGGTTACTGGAATGTTTGCCGGTGAACTTGGCACTTTGAGTGGTTGTCAATGTTGTACGGGGGTCAGGGCATGCGTAGATCACACAGTCAATGCGTGATTAGATCACAAATTGCGTAATCGCGGGAAATAACGCGACGCTCTTCACTTGGTGAACTCGGCCCTTGGAGGAATTGGCACTAGAACACCTTCGCATTAGAAATGCATTTAATATGAATGAACAGTATCAAAAAGGAAATTTAAACGTGTCGTGGCTCGCGGTAGATCTCGTAATCTTGGGATCCGTCAACCCTGTTATCGAGACACCCTAACTCCAGAGTGGAATCGTCTCTCCAAAGGCAAAAAATAATTTATTTTGACGTGATCATGCGAAACATTTGTTGATGAGGAACACTGGCTTGTTGTGATCGATAAACGAAGAAGCACCGCTTGATCTTCCACGGTTTCGATCTCACATACAACGCCAAGATCCATCTTCTCAAAACTTACACGACACAGGCCCGTCACTCACGCCATCGATTCCAAGCAGACCGCGCTTGGTCGGTATATGAGCGCTGCGTTATTTCCCGCGGCTATGCAATCCGTGATCTAATCACGCCGTGACTGCATGATCTACGGATGCCCTGACCTCCTTACAAGATTGACGAATCACGTGATAATACTATTATTAGTTTAATAATTCATATTAATAGCTGTTAATACACTTCATTACAAAATTTCCCGAGGGCCGAATTCACCAAGTGCCGAGTTCATCAGCAACCATCTGCCCACTTATAGCACGGCCCACTCCTAGGCTTTTTAAGACATGGCTATGCGGATCAGATGGCGAGGAGGAGCCTAGATAAACGGCCAACACTTCGGTAGGAATTATGGAGTCGACGTGTCAGGCTCGAACCCGCAATTCATTGGTGTTTAGCTATAATGGAACGTACCACTACGTTACCTCGCCATACCTTGTAAAATGGGACCGTAGCATTTGGCATTTCGTGTGGCAATTGACTTTTGTGTGGAAAATTGTGTTTGTTTCAGAACTTATCCGAAACTTTTATTCCGCCATAGATTGTATATGATAAAACGATATCGGAATTGATCCTAGAATAATTCCAAAGCCACTCACCACAAAGGAGGATTTAAAGAAGTTTGATGACATATTGAATGAAAGCAAAAGCCTTTGCAAGATATGTGGTATGTTGAATCTGTTTTGTTATTTTTAAATACTTTGTTGTGCCGATAGCAGACGGCATATATAAACGTAAGATGTGGAAGCTATCAAGGTGTTCTGTTTATTATTTTCAGAAATTCAGTCAGTCAAAGTGGACGATCGTATTGCTTGGATTATATTTAGGCTTATTTTAGCATCTTTGAGATGCAACTCTGAACGTGGACGGTCATGAACAGTCAACTAATTCTGTCCTGTCAACTAATTCTGTATCAGACATTTGCACTCGTACCGTTGACGGCGACAATATTGGTCATTCAGCAAGAAGCATCCTGAAGAAGGTTCCCAGTCTGGTGTAGTTATAGCAGAGTCGGAAAGAATGGGAAATACGCTTTCATCAACCTCCATTTGAACAAGATCACATATAGTAAGAGACATTCATGATATGCTGCAAATGTGACTGTGTTCTTTGTCTAGTCACCCCACTCATGTAATTATTGAGGCTTCATGCCAGGGTTGTAACCAAGTCACAAGGCTCCGAGTCGCAAGTCAATCTCACTTTTATAGTTTTGACTCGAGTCATTTTCAATTCACCACCGGGTCAAGTCCGAGTCCAAGTCAGCGAGCAGAGGTCCAAGTCCGAGGTATGGTATTATGACTCGAGCCAGAGTCTAAGTCATTGTGTTATCTGCTCAGTTTTTTTATATATTTTTTTGTGATATCGAGTGGGTCGCATTTATAATATACGAATTTTCCTTACTTTTAGCAGTTTTACCAGTATCGATAGACGAAATCCCAATAGCGATTTGCAGTACTATTCTTTGAAATAACCATGAAATGTCGGTCTTGGCCGTCTGAGTCTCAAGTCATGCGCAATGAGTCGAGTCATTTCCGTACTTTGAGAAGATGACCCGAGTCAAGTCGAGTCAACAGAAAATCGTGACTCGAGTCTTACAACCCTGCTTCATGCAATGAGCATTTACTTTGAAGATAAATAGTAATTAAATAACTGGTTGGTGGTACAAAATTTTAATACTGCTTTCAAAAGTACCTTCATGATAAACGTTATTGAAACCCGAAGAACTTTTCGCGTGCCAATTAAAGAGCTACCAGCACGATAAAGGAAGCAAAACAGAGTTCAATTCAAAACCAAATGGAGAATTATGACGCATTAATGTCGAATTTAGAAATAACATCAATGGAGCCAGAATACAGCAACAATGCAGTGTATAATAACAGTTGCGTAAAACAGTATGACAGCGTGACACAATTCTTTAATTATTTATTATAGTGGTGCCCACCGTAAATACTATTTTATTCAAATCCAAATTTTTCGATGGCAATAACTCCGCTTCCACTTGTTTGAATCGAACCAAATTTGATGAACATCGTTTCTATACCTAACCTAACACTTTCATGGGGTGAACAGAAAATTTTTCAATTTTTTCTATTGATTTTTAAAATAATAAAAAGAAACTTGCTTTTCCTGTAGCAATGCGGCTACTGTTTGGAATTGAACCAAATTTGGTGTGTAGGGTTGAATTAGGTAACCTAACAATTTTATCAAGTAGCCAGAACGATTTGAGAAAAAAAAGTCATTTTTAAGAGCCCTAATGTCCATGTCAGAGAAACGTTTTAGGGTAGGCCTACTCACATGTCTCGCAGCGTTCTCTACATAATTGTCAACTGCGATACAAACTGTTCGCTTGTACTGGTAAAGCCATCCAACTTCGAATTGTAAAATGTTGGGAGTCTTGATATCAAATTTTTGAAAGGTGCACTTTGAGAAATTTTGGAATCTGTCAAATTATACAAAAATTTTTAGCAAATTCTTTGACATATTTCATCTATTTGGGACTCGATCAACGTAAAAGAATTGGTAATTATTTTATACAATATATTGTATTTGTAGTTGAAGAATAGTAATAATTCTTATGGTTACCGCACTTGTAACGATTCACGGCCATAACTGGAATAATTAGAATGATGTAACTTTCAAATTGTCATGCATTTTGCAACAACATTGTTCTCAATTTTCAAGGTGCTGACCATTGGAGGAAGAATCACCATTAAGCCGGGAATTCACGATCCGTAAACGCGGCCGACTGTTTCTCTCCTCAAGCGGAAGCGACAGAGGAGAGAAACGAAGAGAAAAAAGGAGCAGAAATAGCAAGAGTGTGACAAGTCGCGTCCGTTCGCTTTAATGCGTATTTCCATCCGCGAAGCGCGAAGTAGTAGGTGGGAAAACTAATGGGCGTTTGGTTAGCGCTTATATAAGGTTGACTTCAGCGCTGTATTTGCTAAATGTTGCGGTGAAATAGGGGTGGTGTCATTTGGTATCAATATTGACTATTAAAATACCATTTGTTAGTGGTCATGGATTTGTTCGGCCAGTATGCAGTAATTTCTGATGGTCACTTCACGGGCTTCTGTTCTCCAACCCCTCATGATTGTTTTTCTGCTTCTAGTAAGACTGTCGATTCTAATGTTTTATCGTATCATTTGTCGGAGGTTTCGCTCGCTTTATTTACAACATTTTGCTCTCTGCTAGGTCAATTACTGGCTGAGTATCACTACAGCCTAAGGAATTGCACTAATTCTCATTTTAATGTCTTGCTGTCAATTCTAATAATTTGTTAATGTCTATACCAGTGCCGCCACTCAAATGTTTTGTTCTCTGTACACAATATTGTTAGGTCTTCAGCTTTCCAGGCAGAGTATCATTCCACTTTCTAGACTTAGTATATATCTCTCCAACTAGCTGCCAAATAACTGATTCGTTTGGATTGTTGAATTGATCATTTTTGACAGAATGTAACGAAATTTTAGTCAAGAATTCATTTTGTGTTAGTGGCTGTTTTCAAAGATTGCTGAAGTAGTCAGCGTTGATCTTGATAATCAAGTAGAAGTGGCGATTGAAGTCAGTTCTCTAGTCATATATTAATAAAAAATATAATAATAAAAACTTGAAAACTTGAGTGGAAATAGTCCAGAATCAAATCCATTTTAGTAAGTATCGGTGAAAAAAATGTTGGAGTCATTCGTTACTCGCTACCTCTGCCATTTTCGCAGTACGAATGTCTTAGCTAATAATCGTAATTTTCCTTTTATTTCTGCAGGGTGTTGAAAAGAAAACGCCAGAGGGATTATCATCATCAGACGATGAAACCTTCTGATTACTGACTGTTCTCATAGTTTCATTCATTGGCACTACTTTGCACTACAAGTAATTTCATTCGTTTCATTTTTTACGCCGCCATTATTTACTTGCCAATTCGTTTTGAATTAAATTACCGCAAATGTGATTAATATGTAGTAGATAATGTGGTGTGTGTGTGGACGCAGCCGTGATCAGGTTATGCCCAGTGGTAGAAAACAGGTTATTATGTCAGGATCTTCTTCTAATGTAGGATCTACATTCTACTCACCATGTTTAAAGGCTGTAGTATCTGCATAATATGTACATTATTGAAGTACATGGAAAAGACATTGAATTGAGTCGACACAAAATCCCCCTTTCTACTACCTGCCGAGATCTAATATCTACTATATCGACTCAGCTTTTCTACATCTTTGGTCTGTACTGTGTTTACTGGGATATAGGGCCAAATTCGACTGATATACATTAAGTCAGCACTGTAGGAACGCTACGGCGGCTATTTCGGAGCTGGACCGAGAAGGTTTTTTTTTCAGTCAACCACGTGTTAATGTGAAAGAAAAACTGTATTTTACGGGAGTTGAGTCTCTTTTTCTTTTCTAGTCAAGCGACCACGCGGGAGAGATTTTCATCCGGTTTTGAAAGTTATCAATACCTATTTATATCTACAGCTACTGCTCGTTCACCAGGAAATTTAGGGCACATTGCATTGAAACAGCAGTGATATAACGTTAGCAGTCTATACTCACAACTTTCCTGCAATTCTAATTAAAAACCTCAGAGGTCAAGTCAAGCAAGAGTATTTTATTGATATATATTTTATTTTTGTTGTTAATCGATTTCGTAATATTATTTGGGGGCCGCACGAAGGCTACCAGCAAACAGCCGATATCCCGTGGAGTTACTGGTATGTCCACAATTGTTCCCACTCGTCCCACCTCCCACACTCAGTTACGGAGGACTTGCTCAGTATGCCCAACATTGGACGTCAATTTATGTAACTCCAGTGGACTACCAGAGGAAGTGAATTTTAGAATGCTCCTGTACCAGTCACCAATGACCATTCCAGTGGATGTCATAATGGTGAGATGCCTGGATGCCACCTACACAGGAGTTCGTCAGGATGTCCTTACTTGGAAATCGTTTCTATGAATTCAAGTGTGCATTGTGCAATCAATGCGAAATAGTTTTCTGAATACAGTCATGAATGTCATGATACATTTTACCATTTGTAGTCTATCGGAGTGAATACGAGAATGTTGATTGATGATATTATAGATAACTAGCCTACGGGTAGATGGGCAACACGTGACTCACGGTCGAGTGATGCGACAACGGCAGATTTGTTGTCGCTTCATTGGGCTCGAAAGTCACGTGACTTTTCAGCATAACAACCACCGTCTGGGGCCAAGCGCGTTTCTGGTATCATCTTCTCTGCGACAGTAATGCATTTGTATGTCACAATTTCTGCTACTCCGCTGGTCTTTGCTGTCACATTATGTGTTGGTGTTACAGGATTGATTTTTTCCGTGCAGATAGATGACATTATGTATAGTATTCAATTAACATGATGGAGTATATAGCAATTTAAGATAGCCTATGTCAAACAAGTAATTCCAAGGTTTAGTACCTTCATCTGGACCTACTAACTATTCATCGTATGGCTGCAGCATTATTATGCTTCATGTGTATACTTATCGACACGGAGACAGTGATCAGTCAACATCGGAGATTAGTAATATTGTAACATTACCGTACCGTGTTAAATTTGATTTCAGATGGATTTGGTTAAGCTACTTTTACGATTTGCGAGTTCTTCAAAAATAATCCGAATCTGGTCAGAAGAAGTCAAAATGATTTAGACAACGACCATCCAATATCAGCAATGTATGGTGGTGATGGCAGAGAATTGGGAAATATTCAGTTAAGCCTTGAGTAGAATAAAAGTTAATGTATGTATGTATAATTGGAAATGGTGCGTATAACTGCAAATGGTTTTTTGCACCATGCCATTTCAAAATCAGAAGATCTATACTATAGCATGTCTAGTGTCATATTTCTCTACCAGATAATATGACAAATTCAATTACTGGTGTACTGGTATAAGGGCTTGAGAGCAATAGTTCAATTTCCATTGGGACGTTGTGATACCGCGCATTGTCCCGCAAATGTTGTCGATGTCGATCGTACTTTCTACATTCAAGTAGAAAGTGTGCTACCGTCTCGGGTACTTGGCAATCTTCGCATAATCCATTTGGGTGACAATGCAATTTGCGTAAGTGATAATTGAGTTTGCAATGTCCGGTCCTCAATCGGAATAGGACAGCGGAAGCTCTTCTTGTTGTTTCTTCGCTGGGATACGTTTGGTACGATTTCGCATTGGGTGAGAAAATTCTTCTGTATTGCGATTCCTGATCCACTTGCCTGAATTCTTCTCTGAACAGGCTTCGGCATACTTCTGAGACAACACTTTTATATTCCGTGGTGGACAGTTCAACTTGATCCTCGCCGATTCTATGGAGCGCGGCTGATTTAGCCAGCGTATCTGCGATTTCATTGCACCCCACGGAACAGTGGCCTGGAATCCACAGCATAGTGATGTTGAAGCCTCGGCGTTTCAAATCAGTACACTGGAGTATTATGTCTGCAACAATAATGTTATTTAATACGCGTGATCGGATAGCTTGTAGGGAACTCAGGCTATCGGATAAGATAACTATATCATAGTTACTAGTGTCGTATCTTTGAATCCATTTGAGACTTTCCTGTATAGCTATGAGCTCTGTTGAAAATATTGATAAATGGTGGTTTAGTGATACATTTTTCGACACACGCTCGTCCCACACGTAGAAGGCGGCTCCACACCCAATCTCAGTTTTTGAACCATCAGTATATATTTTGATACATTCTCTATAATAATCGTAAATGTATTGCTCACTTACCAATTTGATAACTGCTGGGGGGTCGGTTTTTCGGATCATCAACGATATACTTACGTCTACGCGACAGTCTAGAATGTCTTCCCATGGTGGGATGGGAAAAGTGTCAGACTTGTATATAGATATATACCTCACGGCAGGTATGTTCGATACCATATTAAATGTTCTAAAGGAATGCGATGGGAAAATCTCATGCCATGATTGTTGTACGAGAGATCGACAGGGGTGATCATTGTCGGATAATATATTTCCTCGGAACTTCAAACAGGCCTGTAAATGACGTAAGTGAGCTGGCAGCTCGTTACACGCGTGTTGCAAAGAGTATATCGGGGTACTACGCATACCTCCACAGCAAAGTCGGAGTGCGGCATTTTGAACAGCTTGTACTGATCTGATCACATATTTAGGGGCGAACATGTACGCCTCGAATCCATATTCAATTACCGATCTTATTAATGCTCTATATAGGGTCAGGAGACAGTCTTTGGACGCACCCCAAGATGTGCCACTAAGAAGGCGCAGTAGATTAAGACGCTTGGTGCAGATTTCAGTGACAGGTAATTTACGTCGTCTAGAAAATAGTACGGCTGCAGACTTGTCCATGTTAACTCTAAATCCCCATTTCTGACACCAGCGTGACAATTCGTGTAGCGATTGTTGCATTGTATCTATAAGACTATTGGCATCCAGACCTGACTCCCACATACATACGTCATCGGCGAAAAGATTCATATTTGATGTCACCGCATCTGGCAGGTCATTTATCATCACCAAAAATAAGACTGGACTAAGAACGGAACCTTGAGGTATGCCATTTTCTAGCTGCTGGATATCTGACACGGAGCTACCCAGGCGGACTTGAAATGACCTTCCATTTATGAATGTGTTAATCCAGTGTAGCATATTACCATTTATTCCTAATGAGTGAAGTTTATGGATTAGGCCATCGCGCCATACCATGTCATACGCCTTCTCGAAATCGATGGACATAGCCAACGTCGATCTTCTGTTAGCCAAGGACTTATATATTTCATCGTGCAGAAGCAGGATGCAATCACTCGTGGAATGTTTCATCCTGAACCCACTTTGCGCTTGATGGATGAGGCCATTGGTCTCAAGGAACCATCGTAATCTATTCGCAATCATCTTCTCAACTACCTTACAGAAGTGGCTCGTGAGCGATATAGGACGATAAGAGGACGCTTCCCCGATCGGTCTACCGTTTTTCTGTATTGGTACCACTATCGAGTGTTTCCACTCGTCAGGGCACCTTCCGTTTACCCACACATTATTTATCACTGCGAGGACGGTCTCTCCACTTTTGGCATTCATGTTAGTGAACATCTGATGGCATATCCTGTCTGCGCCGGGTGATGTCGATTTACGTTTTTCTATTACCGCCAGCAACTCGGTCATGTTGAACTCTGTATTGAAATCATGACCCCAATCGTTTCGTGGTTGTTGTAGTATTGGTTGTACACGATCTATTGCGAAGGTAGTTCTGGTGGATCTAAATTCGTCGTCGAGGTTTCCATCACTACTTACATTGTAGAATTGCTTGGCCAACTCGTTTGCCTTGTCTATTTCATCGGTTACCACCCTGTCGCCTGCCTTTAAATGATGTATTTGGTTCCAAGAACGTGACCCAGACATGGATTTCACTACGCGCCACACTTTTGATATGTTAGAATTGCTATTTAATGAATCACAAAAGTCCCGCCAATAAGACCGTTTTGCTTCCACGATTGCTTTTCTCGCTGCTGCTCGGCGTTTTTTGAAAATCATGACATCGCTCTCACGAAACGTTCGTTTCATTTTCTGATATGCTGCTCGCTTGAGACGCACGTATCTGGCACATGTTTGGTTCCACCAGGGACAAACAGCTTTCTGTTAATCGGTTCACTAGTAGGGATATTAGAATATGCAGCATCTAAGATAGCTTCGGTCGTCTTTTCCACCGCCAAATGGTGGGTTGGGTCAATTATTTCGAGATTCCTTGAACAATCATGTTGGAAGTGTTCCCAATCGGCTTTTTTCAGCGACCATGAGCTATGGTGACTTACGGTCGAGTGTTCATAGTGTGATAGCTTTGTAAGTACAAGATAGTGGTCGCTCCCGAACAAGTGGTCCGTTACATCAGATTGCACGAGATGTGCAATATCGCTTGTCGCGATCGTTAAGTCCAATAGTGATCCTTGACCCATTGTTGGATGAGAAATTGATAGACGCGTGGGTATGCTCGTATTTATGACTACCAGGTTTTTTGAATCAATCACATGGTAGAGGTGGCGTCCACAGGTGTTAATCCGCCTCGCTCCTCACAGCGGATGATGAGCGTTCATATCGCCAATAATGATACTGCGCGAATCAAGGTGCATAAAGCAGCTTTCCATGTGAGAACGTGATATGCGTCTGTTTGGAGGGATGTATAAATTCATAATTTTGATTCCTCCGATCTGTACAACTTGAAATTCAATCGGCGACACATCGTCCGTGGGTATCTCCATATGTGGTAATTGACGTTTTATAAATAAACAAACACCGCCCCCATGGATGTCCCGGTCTTTTCTGATCAGCACATAGCCGTGAATCGTAGGGTTGTATCTAGGAACGAGATGAGTTTCCTGAATGGCTATCACGTCTGGTTTTGTTACTTGATCCCGTAAAAAAACCTTCAATTCGTCCAACTTTCTGTAAATACCTCTACAATTCCACTGAATAAATGATAATGGCATCTTGATTACTTGTCTCCCGTCTCCATATGTTGGCTATTTTCACCTGAAGGATCCTTTGGAGCCCCTTTTTTGCCCTTTACGCGATTGCGAAGTTTCTTGTCGTTGGTTGACAAACTTGTATCTGATACCTGACTTTCTTCAGCAGGTGTATCAACGGATAAATCTAATACAGTATCTTGTTCAGTTTCTCTTGGCATAGCGGGTATAATTATACCAAGATTGTTTCCCGCGGATTCCTCAACAATGGATTCAATGCTCAACTCCTTTCCAGCCTCGAGGGCAAATAATGTATTTTTTATTACTTCGGCAATGAAAGTGAAAAATGGGTTCTCATATACCTAGTACCCTCTGTTACACGGTGAACACTGTATGAAATTCGAGAGAATGGTTATAAAAGAAGTGTGTTATGACGAGGCATATACTTTATTAAAGTTTATTTGAACTTATGTGGAACAAATGAATTTAACACCACTAAAATTTGACGTATAAGCGTAAAGAAAATGGTAGAATTGTAGAGTGGAGTATTCTGAACTTGAAGTTATTAATGTAGAATACGTGTACCAACAATACTTACCAGAAACAAACAAAGTTGACGAGTGGAATAAGTAGTCGGCCATTTTAATTAAAGCGAAATATGAACCCGCCGGCGGCAGCAAAACCCGTTTTAAATTTGGACTGATAAAATGAATAACCGTTAAAGCTTGATGCGATGCGGATTCAGGAAGTTATAAGGAGTCAAATTTCATAATCGTTCCCATACGGTAAACTCGATACCAAAGAGATGCGGTATCCAATTCGTACCAGTCTACTCAACATCGAAATCGCTCACAAAGCCGTGCTCACTGCTCATGGCGAGGAGGCGTGGCGACGCGATTGGAGATGACAAAAATGATGCCTCTTGAAACCACCCCTGGAATATTATACTCCCTGGCCAGTGTAATGTGACCTGTAGTTGCGTTTCTTTTTGACAATTTTAAACTCCGCGTTTTTGTTACTATTCGGTGAAAGAAAACAGAAAGTTAAATGGAAGTTGAATACCTAGCCGGCCAAAGGCGTGTCATCAATGTTACCTAAAATTTTTCACGAGTCTGCGCAAATACGCCAACTCACTGCGCTGGCCCTTGGACAGCAGTGCGCAACCAGCCCCAGAGGGTGATAAACCGAACTTCTGGGGGGCTTCGCCCGCCAGACTCCCCTCAGGCTACACGCTTTTCACCGCAACTAATCATCTATGTCTGGTCTTCGTTTAGTGGGCGTTCCGACTAAACGCTCGAAGCGCCGAAAAAATTCCTATAATTTATGATCAAAACGGCCAATATCATCGGGAATTGCGTATATTGCTATCAATTTTAATCCTGTCTATGCTCACGTAATCCCATTTACAGGTAGAGCTGATCGAGTGAGATGTGTTGGAAAAGTTAGGGCCCCTAAATATAATTAAATATCCTCGGGCATACCCGTTGGCAAAATGACTTCCTTACGTCATGCTATTTCGTGACCTCCTATCTGATATGCCAAGAGATATTGAAATATGGACACAAGTAACTTTGATTCCACTGCGATGATATGGTGACATATTACGGATTACTATACAAGACAGACATACATGCACGAGTACGCACTTGAAACCGAAACATGCGATCGATACAGGCCTATCGCGGTAAAACACTGATGGGACGTCTTAATACCGGCAATGCACTCATCACTATCAAGACATACAGTCAGATATAATGATACGAATATTCAAGTCTGATTGAAGCAAGAACAAGATCAGCGTGTGACCTTATCGACAGAGGATACCCGTTCAAACGAATCAAATAAAATCACGAATTTGTGCTGCTTAGAAGCTGATCTAATGCAACGCCGTACAGCGCTGCATTCCCCGATCAGCGTTTGCAAAGGGATGGATATTTTCAACAATATTCGTGCTTGTACTTGCATATTCTGCATATTATCCGATATCATCATACGTGATCAGATTCGCCCGACGAGGGCTGATTTCGAACATTCGCGGTGTGTAATTGTACATTAAATCTTACACTATATTCATGCCACGCGGAGACGACTATACATTAGTTTCCCGCAGTTAATTTCGAGCTAGTCCGTTGTTATTTATAACTTTGATAAGCCATGTTATTTCGCTATTCCCACTAAGGATTGCGCTATTGATATGATGTTAGACAGTATCGTATTTGTGGATTAAATGTTATGAAGCTTGCGTTGTACACAACAAAATGGGCGGTCTATATCTACATTAAGGGAACGGGTGCGAGTGTTAGATCAAGCTCATGTAATACCTGTATGGCCCGGGCCGGATCAGACTGGTACTGCTGGCTTATATCATAAAATTGGATCACTGATCAGGCAACGGTAAATCTCACCGACCCCAAATTAAAATGAGAAAATCGGCGTCAGTATCAATAAAGTGCGAGTCGTGGTTTAATTATCACGCTTAGATTGGGTGCGCGATCTTTGAATTCTCTGTTGTATTGAAGATGGGTTCCATTGCCTAAATATCAGCTGATCTTCAGAAGTGCTGACGTACAAATTAGTATGGTCAAAGCCGCATACTGCGAAATTATCAAGAATTATTGGTTCTCATATATTTACTACCCTCTGTTTCACGGAGAACACTGCATGAAATTCGAGAGAATGGTTGTAAAAGAAGTGTGTTATGACGAAGCATATATTTTATTAAAAGTGAAGTATTCTACGTAATGGGCGTAAACGGAAAAAGCTAAAACCTCGTAACTAGAAATCTGCTGAGTCATGAAATTATGATAGGTAAAGGGAATACAAAAATAATCCAGGCGATGCATTGTATGCGATTGGTTTCAAGTGAAGTATTTTACGTAATGGGCGTAAACGGAAAAAACTGAAACCTCGTAACTAGAAATCTGCTGAATCATGAAATATTAATTTGAGAGAATGGTAAAAGGAAAAAGGTTGACGTGTAAAAGTAATTAGTCAATAAAGTGATTACCATGAACGGATAATGGTGGTGTATAGTTCACTTGTTTCGAAGTTTTCGGTCAGCACAAGGGCATTTTTTTCGGCCAAGGCCTTCTCGCTGCTGATCGTTCTGGCACACTTCTCGGAGTCGCATGTTACATGGCCTCTAACTTCATATGTCTTGGTGCGTCGTGGCGCAGTAATGGCCGACGCCGAAGTATCCCATTTCCATAAATCATACGTATTTCTGTTGGGTGACGAGGACCCTAACATCAAGATACATGAAAATATTAAATACAATTACTCTATCATTCATGTTAATTCACGAAATAATTTAGGGCTTCCTTCGATTTCGGTCCCCTCAGCCCCAATTGAGGGGTTTGGGGTGCGGTAGTTACGGTCCCGACTCCAATATAGCGGTTTTAACGCGCCATCACCCCCTATCACCCCCTTCGTCCGTTTTCACCCCCCTATCGCCTCCTTCGTTATTTTCGCCCCCTTAGACCGCCAAATCGCCTCCTGGGGGGCGATATCGCCCACGTTGGGAACCACTGCTGTAGACTCTTTCATTCAGCGAATTGACAACTGACAGCGAATAATGCGTTTTCGCAATATGATGCAACATATAACACCACTTGATTGAAAACTCGGGACACCTGATGAAATCGTCGCGCGTAACCTTTTCTAACTTTATATGTCGCGATTAGCAGTTTTTATTCTGCACACGATTAGCATTCCTCGGGATCAGCTAACTTTATGATCTACGCCTAAAATACGTCCCGATTAGCAGTTTGTAATCACATGATTAGCATACTCTCGGATCAACTTTATGATGTCCGTCCTGTATCCTGGCAAAGGTGATCCTGGTCTGTCGCAATACAGTCTCAGTTTGTCAGAAGTCCGTTTCACAGTGATTATTATCTGTGGTCCCCTCCGCCATAGCCTAGTTATTGTACACAAGAAAAACATTGAAGATTGCAATAGAAATAGCGGTAATCAAGTGGCTGTCAAAATAAGCATATTACACTGGTCCTGGTAGAACTAATCCGAGATTTACAGTAAGTTACCTTGCTGGATTTAAACTTAGCCACTCCGTATATATCGGTATAGTGAGCGGAGAGGGTTAAGATAGATCCGCGTAATATCTCGAAAAAACAATCAACTACTCATCAACATACCGGAGTGTAGATCGTTGTTATTTCTGATGGTGAAAACTCTCAATGAAATCGCGTGTTCATGAAATCACGCCTCGGTGTTGATTTGTGCAAGCTGATAGATGGAGACGAGAATCAGCTGACTGCACTTGTTGAGTACCATGCCAACAAATCCTGCACGACAGAATGTATCACCTATCCTTTAGTTAGTTGATGGTCATATAACTAAATGATTTTTGGGTATTTATAGTTTTAGTTGCGGATTTAAAAAATTGAGTTGTTGTGTTCCACTTCTCGTTGCAAATATTGAATAGTGCGTATGTCTACTTCTAATTCAAGTTGCAGATTTTGAGAATTCAATATTTTCTATACTTGTAGTTGTACATTTGATATAGTTGCCGAAAAACTAGAAAGCACTTGTCAACGTTTCGTATGATCGATACCGGTGTTCTGTCAAATGCTGTTTGTGCAGCCACTGCTAGCTCAGAGCCATCACAACTAACAGTGACGTAAGCAGCAGGTGGATTTTTGCTTTTTTTATACGATGAAATCCCTCCCCTTTCAAACTAGAAACCCTGTCCTTTTGAAATGTCGATGCAATGTCCTAAATTTCCGATAAAATAATATTAATGTGTTGTCTGGGAGAATGAACACCTGTTCATGGCGGTTCTTAACATTTAATAACATGGCAACCCCTACGCCAAAGGTTGATAATTATATATTTTGAGAATGAGAAGCCGGAAATATGCTGGTGGGTCGAGTTGAAAGTTTGCACTATATTCTGCGGTATAATAATTTATAACCATTTCTAAATTGGAATCACTAAATTTCGTTGTTAACACAAGCTTCTGAGTGGATATGCTATACTATTGGGCAATTATGAAATTACGAGTTAATGTACAAAAATAATAATTGCCTCACGCCTCACGCCATTCAACACTATGGTAATCAAGCAAAATTGGTAATTCTTAACCCCCAGGTAAGCCCTTCTATCAAGACACCAAAATGTATGGGATAGTATAGCTTGGTCACTTCACTACATCCCGAGTGGGGTGTGTATAGTAATGGTGTGAACGTCGCGAAGTTTACGTTCACTTTCTGTGTGTGAACCTCAGATATTTAGAGGTTCACGTTCACAAATTAACCTTGTTAGGTTCTGCGCTGTGAACCTTTTTCAAGTATTACAATTTTTCACGTCACTACAACATCAGCGGTGGAAATGCATGATAACATCTGTGGCTGAAATTCGTCGCATTTCACCTTCGGGCCACTGCATGCATGGCGCTAGCAGCATAAAAAAATCAACACTCAACGAGCATGCATCATGCCAATATCAAAGAGTTAGTCACAAGTAGTTACGAATATATGATCAGATATAGCGGTGGTAGGGAACCTATGGCTCGCGAGCAGGGTAGCCAACCTGCCACCGTAGAGGAAAATTTGTGCGGCCGTGGCCGCTAAATTCAATTAGTATGTGTTGGCGGCCGTCAACATGCAATTTGATTTTAACAAATTAACTCCCGATTTTTTGAAAGATTTTAATTATTCTTGGAATTTTCTTCGCGTTCTGCGCGATTCAATGTGACTTCATTTTTCTATTTTAATAGAAGCGTCCCACAGTAGGCCTACAGATGCGAACAGCAGATGAAAAGAATGCGCCTCATATGGTAATACCAAATCGGAATCGTGTGCTCCTCACTATACCGACAATCCTGATCGGAGGTCAAGAGAAAACAACATGTAACAAAGTGACTAATAACAATTGTCCCACCCGAAGATGCATCATCATTCATCATTTATAACTTGCCCTAGAATTTTAAAAACACCCCCTGCATCAACACTATGCCGCTGAATGTGATCACATGGGCTGAGAAAGGATAAATGTTTGCTAGTAATATGTAAAACTACTAACATTAACGACGAAATTCTATTGGGGAATCTGAAATTTTTTTGCGCCTTGCGCGACTATAAATAGTCCCTTAACGCCACTTGAGTGACCACTCGAGATCTCGGTGCGTATAGTATAGGGTTGCCATACGTCCGGAATTTCCCGGACATGTCCGGAATTTCACTGTTAAAACTGCGTCCGGGAGGAATTTCTAAAATATGCCTAAATGTCCGGAATTTTGAAGTAAGCTCATAATTTTCTGCTAATCAACATAAACAATATTATTTTTGGGCAGATTTATGCTATATGAAAGTTTTCTTCGCGCTCCGCGCGATTTAGCAACACATATATTGATTTTATTATGGGGACTACCACCCTCGCAAAAACTGCGATAAAATAGAAACCAAAATAACATTAAGTTACAGAAATAAGTTTAATTTTAATCGCAATTACAAGATAAAGGTATATTCAAGCATGTACAAGATAGCGTCATGGTAACGTAAACCGACAAGATAGCGTCATGGTGAAGCGTCCGGCTTCTTGATCGGTAGGTCGTGAGTTCGATCCCCGGCCGGGTCAGACCAAAGACCTGATTAGTAATGCTGGTATCCATGACTTCCCCGCTCTGACGCATAGTGATAGTATGGCGGGGTGGTGCAAGACCTAGAAAGCCGTACGAGGTAATATCTACATCTTCGTTGTCCAGCGGCATATGCTTATTGACATAATTCATTCAAATCATTTAACGACCAGATGCATAGTAAGCCCTCAGATTTTGCATCGCTTACCCCACGATCGGCTCAAGATCACTGTTTGTTTGGGTGGGAGTGGGTTGGAAAATGTGGCTTCGGCCCTGGTTACAACTTACAACACCCAACCACACACTCCTGAAGCTGAACCTGATCGTGACCACCTCTAGTCGAAGCTTTGCTAGTGTGACGTCATATTGACCCACAATGTACTCAAACCTCATTTGAAATCCGCTAGTGGGCGCTGAAGAGCGCCCGGAATTTGTGTTCCAAAAATATGGTAACCCTAGTATTGTATGCCTATATCATTAAATAGATTAGTCCGGAGTTCACCGGAAACGGACATTAGACGCTTTAACATCGGTATTTGTCGTCCCGTTCGTTCATTACGACATTGCCCTGGAACGCGGCCGTAGGCTGCTTGAGTAGTCGAAATGTGGTCGTGAATTGCAAAAAGGTTGGCCACCCCTGCTCGCGATTCATATATGGATCTTTTGGGTATAAGATATTGCTATTTGGCATATTTTTTAGTTTTATACTATATTTTATCGATACTGCAGAAACTTATTAGTAAATTCTCATAACAGCCAGAATAATTATTCTCGTGGCAGCATAAACATGTATTTGATATTTCAAGACAGTGATATATCCAGGGTTAAGGGCTCGGAACCATTACAAAATCCTTAAATTGAAGTTGCTGTAGCACCAGCAACAAATATCTCTTGCGAATTCGATGCCCCCGACATCGCACCCCGGGTAATCTTGGATTGCACCATATGTTGATTGATGAAAGAGAATAGCAGGCATGGAGACGCCTATGGCATCTTAATTTTCAAACACACATTGTCTTCCTGATTTACGCCGAGAAATGAACTGCCTCAGAAGTGACATTCCAATTACAAATTCAAACTACAAACAACGCTTAGCTCTCCCCGTTCTTGATTGATGAGCAGCTTTCTAGTACTGCCGTTAAAATGTAGGCATAAATTGCAACATCTATGTTACCGTCGAATACTTTTAGAATTGAGAAGTCGATCAGTATTTAGATTTTGGAATCAGTGCTATATTAAATTAATATCAGTTATTATACAGTCTGAGCTATTTACGATTAATGGCGCTCTCACAGGCTGATCAGTAGTCTACGAGTTTTTACATAGTAAATATGGCGCTCACGACGAATACCATGTAGGGCAGGGGCGGGCAACATACGGCCCGCGGGCCGCATCCGGTCCACGACGGGATTTCGTGCGGCCCGCCGACAGTTTTTGGTCTTACGTGATGATGAGTCCCGCGTCGCCGTCTACAGGCATTTAGGCGCAAACATTTTCGAGCATGAACATTAGCCATCGGGCGGGCAACTTCTTCATCCGGCGGGCCGGATAGAGGAATATGAACATGAGGCGGGCAAGATTCCTGATTTTTTTTAATGAGTTTAGGGTAGCTCCCCCCGGGGGAACGCGCCACGGATCCATCCATCCTACCCTCTGTACATGAAATTCAGAGACGCACACATTCCTGCAGTTGCGAATTATGTCTAGATTGGGCGACCCCAAATCGATGATATGAACGTGTACAAAAAGGAAATATTCGGCGCGAAGCGCGAAAATTTTTTGCATAAATGAATCAATTTGATCAATGATATTGGTGAGTGTAAAAGCAAGTGGTTTCTACGAAAATTTACAGCACGTATAATTGTAATTTTGAACATTAATCATGGCATAAGAATATACATTCATGAGCTTATCGCAGATTATTCCCTCCGGGCGGGTTCATTCTTATTAATTACTTATTTGAAAACTCCTGCTACCCCTTGGCCTCTGGCTATTCTAGTGTATCTATGATACTGTATTTCCATAATCAAGAAACGTACGTAGAGACACTGAATCGCGCGAAATGTTTTAGTTTGAATCCATCTGCCCGAAAACATTCCACCATTTATAAATATCACGAATATTCTCTAAAAATTTGGGAATGGCATGGCGACATTCGCCCCTGGCTACTTCGATGCGGTGAACATCAGTTATACCAGAACGTCACTTTGTCTTGCTAATGTTCATGCTCGAAAATGTTTGCGCCTAAATGCCTGTAGACGGCGACGCGGGCCTCATCATCACGTAAGACCGAAAACTGTCGGCGGGCCGCACAAAATCCCGTCGCGGGCCGGATGCGGCCCGTATGTTGCCCGCCCCTGGTCTACTGTCTACAAATAAGATGTTCATCAAATTAGGATCAATTCCAACCAGTGGAAGTCGAGTTATTGCCGTCGAAAAATTTGAATTTGAATAAAATAATATCTACAGTTGGCAGATATATATCATAATTAATTTAAAAAAACTTACCACCGTAAATAATTAGGAAAGTCATCCGCAATGCAAGACGCTTGAAATAGAAAGCGTGGATTAGTCATGCCATATTAATAGCTATCAAAACAAGGGACTGGATGCCCAAGCATTACTATCTCCGAGGCACAGACGAAGGCAAAAAGTGAACAAAAATATGCAAACCAAGTGAAAATGCTAAACAAGAATACGTCCAAAAAGATTCGACGAGTGCTCCAAAGATACAAAGAACACCTGTAAATCCATTGGAGAAATTAACAATCAAACTAAAGATAATGCTCCCACGAGTGCTGATGACATCGAGCTACTCGAGAATGGCAGCATGATCAGGGACAAGCTTGCAGTAGGAGAAAAGTTCAATCAATAATTCTGCAACATTGGTCCTGCAATTGCTGTCTCAATACCAAATTCCTCTAATGACTTTCTCTCATACTTTGAGTCCTGGCCCTCTGAAGTCCATTTTTCTTGAGCCGGCAAGTAAAGGATAGGTTGTGATCGTATTATCTGAAATGAAAAGTAATAAAGCGGTAGGACCCGATATCAACATAACTCCCTTTTTGAAGCTAGTCATTAATATTATTGGTGATCCTATATGCATTTTCTTTAATGAGTCGATACATCTAGGCATTTTCCAGATGCACTGAAAAATCCCAGAGTAATGCCAGTGTTCAAGAAAGACCTACTCCTGGTCAAGCAACAACATTTAAATTGCTTTAAACCAGTGGTTCTTAACCTTTTTTCCTCCAGCGCCCCCTTTCAAAAATTATTGTGCTCCAGCGCCCCCCCCCAACCTCATGTTGTAAGGAATGTAATAAAGACAATGAGTAAGAGGGAGGGCCGTAACAGCACTTCGTCAACACCCCTAAAAACGATTGCCTTGCGCACCCATACCGTGATAAACCAAACTTCTGAGGGCTTCGCCCCCAAGAACCCCATAGCGTGATTTCGATGGTCAGCAAAGTTTGTGTGGCCTGGTCGCCCTAGATACCAAAATTTTCTATAATGCATGAATGAATAGGTGGTATTTACATATATAAGTCGCTATAAACTCTTTATCCTCTCGGCCCACGTAATCAGATTTACCAGTAGCGCTGAGTGAGCTGTTGTATGGGAAAATAAAGTTCACGTAATTGATAATTAAACATATTCGGGCGTGCCCGTAGGTACAATTAATTCGTTACCAGGGCCGTAACAGCACTTCGTCAGCCCCCCCCCAAAAAAAAATAATAAAATAAAAAAATAAAACGTTGGTCTTGGGCTCCCTATCGGGTGATAAACCAAACTTCCGGGGGGCTTCGCCCCCAGACCCCATTCGGCTATCCGCCATTTGCTGATACTAGTCATCTGCATTAGGTGTCCATTTACTGAGGCAGCTATTCTCGCCTAGACGCGCGAAGCGCAAAAAATTTCACTAATTAATCATTGAATTGGTCAATATGATCGGTAATTGCATGTATATTGAGATCAATTTTTATCCTCTCTCTGCTCACGTAAACAGATTTACCGGTGAAGCTGAGCGATGTGTGATTAAAAAGGTAGGACTCCTCGATAATAATTATACATCTTCGGGCGTATACCCGTTGGCAGGAACGAAACGGCACTTCGTCAGGCCCCCTAAAAAACTTGGGTCTTCCGCTCCCATAGGGTGATAAACCCACCGCCCCATCACGTTGCCACAGAAACAGCTTTACTGTTTAGCGAGCCAGTGCGAAGCGCGAAAACTTTCGATAATTCATGATAAAATTGATCAGTAAGATCGGGAATTGCATATATATTGCTATCAATTTCTTGTCCTCTCTGCTCCCGTTACCAGATTTACAGGTAGAGCTGAGTGAGGTGCAATGTTCCCTCTAAGCTGCGCACGTGCGCAGTGCTGACACGGTCTCTGCGCACAGAATATATACGTTGCGCACAACAAATCCGAAGTTATGGCCTTCTTTAGTCGTTACGCACTGTTTTCCAAGGGTCAGCGCAGTGAGTTGTTGAGTGTGCGCAGACTCCTCAAAACTAAAGCGAACATTGTGAGGTGTCTTGGAAACTGTAGGGCCCGTAACTAATAATTAAACATATTTGGGCGGGTGAACCCGCTGGTATGACTTCTTTGCATGATGTTATTTCGTGACCTCCTGTCTGCTATATCAAAAATATAGAATCGCCCAACAGGGATATCGCCCAACAAGAATATCTATCGCCCAATCGTACTAAACTAAAAGACGCACACGATTTCAAATTGGTATTTCTTCACTGGCATATAATTTTTCCCTGCCAGATGGAATTCATCTTCTGGGGTTCAGATTGCCAAGACAGGAACATTCGATGCCAGTCATTTAGGCGCCCATGGACAATTAAAAACCGATATGTATTTTGTAGGCTATATATAACGAAGTTTTCGGTGTTAATTTGCTCTGAATACTCGTTAAGGATATGTCCTACCACCACATCATCTACTGCGAAGCCATTTTTCTCCAGCGCCCCCCATACCGCCCCCCTGAGCCCAGCGCCCCCCATATCGCCCCCTGAGCGTTTCCGCCCCCTTCAAAATCGCCAGCGCCCATTGGGGGGCGCTGGGGGCAAGGTTAAGAACCACTGCTTTAAACTAAACATAATACTCAAATACCAATACACACATCACTATTTCAAACTTGTCAGAGTGGTGTTTATTATCCTATTGCGACGTAAATGGCGTCTGAAGTGTATTGATAACCAGATATACTGATTGCCGGTCATTCCAACAATTACACCGCTACATGTATCATATCTATATTGACTTCGTGTGCATTCATTAGGCAATGACGAGCGAAGCTAATATTTTGACGCAATAATGAGCAGTGGCATTTGAAATTCCGACGTTTCTGTTATCACTTAACTAGTATAATGTATCACACTTATCTTTTTTCATGAAATTAACAGTACAAATTGAAATTAATCGTTCTTTCACAAAGAAATGGATTAGATTTTTGAAATAATCGATTACTATTACGATTACTCCGGATTTTTTTCAAATGTAATCGATTGCGATTACGATTACTTGGGAATGCTGTAATCGACGTAATCTATTACGATTACCATAATCAGGGTTACCATACGTCCTCTTTTAAGAGAGATTGTCCTCTTTTTTGACTTTTTTGACAGTGTCCTCGGAGGACGCCGAAATGTCCTCTTTTTTAAGATTTTGTCCTGGCTTTTGAGCATTTGGGTTAAATATAGGGTATAAGTCGGGATAAATTACCGTTTTGCCGGATTTGACTCCCGTATTCTCAGTCTGAAAAAAGTGTTCACTTTTCAGATTTTCAAAATATGGTAACCCTACTATAATCACGAATATTACATGTCTGATAGGGGGAAGCGAGTGGCGCAGTTGGTTAATCACTGCGGTCACGACACCAATGGTTGCTGGTTCGAGTCTCGGCTCTGCTATGTTTCTATGTGTCGGAGGTTTATCTGGGCTCCTCATCGCCGATCCCGCTGTAAATACAGCGCCTTAAAAAGCCCAGAGGAAGAGAGAGCCGAACTCCTGAAAGATGGCATCAAAAAGACAAAGTTGCGGGTGCATGAAAATCGAGCGAGACTGATGGTGGAAGAGCGCGTGAATGGAAGTCGTCCGTAATCTGACGAAAAAAGACCGTAAAAGACAGTTGACATTATTGAAATTGATGTACTGGGCGGAAATGACCTTATAGGCGATAAGCGCCAATGTTGTGCGAATAAAACAAACAAACAAAACAAACATGTCTGATAGGAGCGTTGGAAGGTACGTAGCTTGACATGTACGATTTCTATCAATGGTATCTTAACCATTTCACGAGCCCAAACTCGGTAAGATCAATCGGACTTCGTCCCCATCACCTTCAATACACTCTTTAATATATGGGAGACGCAAGACGAAGAGAATCTCCGAAACGGTGCGCTAGGGAAAAGATTAAGAACCACCGATTTAAACCATGATTCGATCACAACTATTTATTTCGCTAAGAAAATAAAACATATAAACCAACGATCGGATGTATATAAAGAGAATGATATAATCATTGATAAAATTGATTATCATGATTGTCTCAGATTGACTCGGAACTGAAATAAAGCAAATGCTGTTCATTCGCTAATAATTCCAGTGAAATATTCAATCATGACTTGTTGATTTGGCGGTAATACATATCATGGTAATTGTCAGGGGTTCTGGTGCTCTGACATTATTTATATTTATATTTACGGAATCAGTGCGACAGTGAAATTCGATTCGTTCAGTTAGGACCTGCTAATGATGAATTGCGCTATTATAATTGAGGTGTGTATTCTTCTGTTGGTCGTGAAAATACCAACACCAAAATGCAAAATTCTTCAAAACATGCTTAAACATCAAGAATAATATTGTTGCAGTCGCAATTAACCAGACACGTTGTCGCCCACGTCTACATCTGTAAATGTTCAGTATTGGTCCTACTCTAACCGCGGTTTGTTTTAGAAAGCGATCATTCATATACTGCACGCGTTCGCATAAATAGATTATGGCCATAAATTATATATCTCGTGCCATTCTGTACTCAAAATGTAAATATATACCGCTTCCCGTCAGGTGTCCAAGTTGCAAACGTATTCTAGCAATGCCTGAGTGAGTAACTGCTCAAATATTAATGGGAAGTTACTTGAAACAAATTAGGCGAATTGTGTCCAATCCATTCTTGTTGCACTTCTGTGAAAATTAATAGTTAATAGGCTGGTCGATAGCATCCTATATTTCTCTCAGTTTCGAGAATTAATATTTCAAAAATGTTTAACCATGAGTTATACAGGTTCAAAATAAAACCGATAGAGCAAATTATGCCGTAACAATTACAACAACAAGTCACTGTTTCCATATTCGAGTTCAAATCCTGTTTGTTGGCAGGTCTGTGATTTAAACTGTTCCTTCACACGTCGCCAAATCTTAATTCGTATAATATCGCAATCAGTGCACGTGATTAGCGGTCATCCTCACTCACAAATTATGCTGTCAAGCAATGAAAGATGAGGCTGAATGCCGACATTTCAACAAGATTTGGAGCACTACACACATATTTGTTTACTGAAGTCAGCCGTGAACCGGTCTTTATGGTGAGCACCAGACACGTCTCCGTGTTTACGGGATATATTTTGAGTCAGCATTTTGAGAAAAATTATGCTGTTAATATATATACACTCGGCTGATGCTTGATGCGGACCTGGTAGCGAAGCTAGCAATAGCAGCATGCAATGCCATTTAACAGGCATGGTGTAAATGACCATAGTAGTCGACAAGCACCACGAATAAAACAAAGAACAGCAACACAATAGAGTACCCGTTTGAGAGGGTGATCAATGTTGTAAAGATATTGACAGAGGTTGATGAACAAAAACGACGCATGTAATCATACCACAGTTTCTGATAAATTATAGTTAGAATTCGGATTCACATTCTTTTGCGAAATTTCATCTCCGAGAAGCGCAGGAGTGTGTCGGAACCGCCAGCATGCCACCAAAATCCCATGCTGTCTGTTTTGTCGAAGTTTCCATTCAGATTGCTCCAGGCGCAGTGGTCATACCACCAGCCTCCTTCGAGGCGAGACGAGCAATAAGAACCATCGTTGTCTGCGTCTTTCGTTGAGAATTGGTCATTGTTGTTTTGTGAGAGAGCATTGTAGGTTGCGTTCCCGGAGTATCCAGATACGTGAAGTCGGTACTTGTCGGAACCGGGTCCGATGCGAAAGTCGCTGGAACAAAGGAATTGTGAATGTGAAGGATTCTCTTTCGCCGAAAATATCCGGAAACTATTTAGCGACTGTTGGCGGTTTTCAAAATGGATTATGAATGAATTGACTGCCAGTTTTTTCAACGAAACAGGATCGGGAAACGCTGGGAAATGGATTTGTGTAGAGTTACCATAAGTGTCCTCTTGTTTCGGTTCTCAAAATATGGTAACCCTAATTTGTATATTCGGTTCGTTGAGTATTTCATGTTTTATGATGTTTAATGAAAAAAAACTTTTACCTTCACGGAGCTATATGTATATGTTTGCACTTAATCATCTGTCAGCCACACTTTCAGATTTTTCTCAACATAATATATAAAAAATCTAAAATTTCCGTCCTTGCGAACTCTCAGCTTACTTCTCATATTATGATGACAGTAGTTGTTGTCATCATCAGGAGAAGTATAACCGGGGTCCGCTAAACTTCGAAAGTTGCAATATCGATATTAACCTAGTATTCCATTTTCTAAGTTCGGGTAAGTAACATTACATTTCTTACATTTCTACCCGATAAGGAGTAGAGAGATGTGATTTCCAAGACATGTTAAAGCTACTTCAAGAGAAAGTATGTAATGAAGGTCTGAGAAGAACTCCACAGGCTAGTTTCAAATAGTGGATCTGACACGGTTCGCATAATATTAGCTGGTATTCGAAGCTATTTTCAAACTATCAACATGCATCTTGGCGACTGTCGCAAAATGACTATTCACGCAATTTTTACAGTCAATAACCTGATTTTCATATTTGCGCAGAAGACGGTTGCGGGATAAATGTGCTAAATTTGAACTAAAACTTGAGGGCTCCTTGGCGGACCAAAATGTTTGGGAACCACAGGATATTAAGCATGATTTTAAATCAAATGTTTTGTACGAAAACCCATGCTTCAAACTTGCCTGTATTTAGCAACCCAATGAATTCCTTTATCTTTTGTGATCATGTAGATTTCCAATTCCATGCCCCCTTCCTTGGTCCTTTCATGCAATTCCTCGAGCCCTGAAGACAATCATTATGAAATTTTAGAAGACGTTGGCTTTGAATCAAGCTATTCTGCCAGAATATGATTTATTACAAAGGTCATAAGCATAACCAATGTTCCGTCTAATCTTTCACGAGTCTGCGCAAACACACCAACTCTCTGCTCGGTCCCTTGGGCAAGAGAGTGTAACACCAGACGTGCCTGCATCAATTCAAGCCACGTGATTTGTTGATAGAATCAAATTACAGATTATGATGGAAGAAGGGAACTGCGGTCTAAACATGATGTGGTCTCAACTTGAAGTTAAGCCATTGAAGTTATTTTCTTCATAAAGCCACCATATTCTCACTGCGGCAATAACAGTTTTAAAGTATAAACTATATATCACACGTGCAATTTCTGTTGTAGCGAGGTTACTCGACATCGCGCGTCATTACTTCGTGCTGTTGCATAACATGGAAGCAAAGATAGTGACTTGCCATATGTTTTGGAAGAAAATGCTGAAGAAATGGGACTATAAGATTGTGGTCGCATTGAGAAACTGCACCAGGGATGAATAAGTGTCCATAGCTAGGGGAATATCGTCGACGAAAACTTTAACTTTTCTGAGGTTAGATTTCTTTCCCATCTTGGATCTTAGCATTCTGACTGATTTCACGGGACTTGTGGGCTTAATGTGATGCAAAGCCCTGTTGAGTAACTATTACGCGCCGAGAATGAATTGCAATTCGCACACATACACAATGACCCACTGTCCAGTTTCGAATTCCAATTGAAAAGACCAACACGAAACTCATTCACGAATAACTTTGAACACGGAAATGCGACGATCATGGGTGCAAACACAATGTTATTTAGAGAAACGGAATGCGAACTTGCTTGCCCAATGGAGAGAGGAGATTGTGTTTCTTAGGTTAGACTCGGGCCGAAATCGACGTTTCCACCGAAATGGCGTCGCTTCGTCGGATTACGAATTACTGATTACAAATTAGTGAGGTACATTTGTACATCTAAAATGGTCGTCAGTTTGGTCAGATGAACATCAGTACATTCTGCGGAAGACAGAGTGATCATTTTTTCGGACCACATGTTGATTTTTTTGTGCGCGGCACATAGTTCATGTGCGCGCAGCAGTGTTGGGATCAAGTCACTACCTTCGAGTCACGAGTCAATTCGAATCATTTCACATTTTGACTCGAGTCAAGTCAAGTCAATCGATTTTCGAAGGTGACTCGAGTCAAGTCAAGTCACTCGATTTTTGGAGGTGACTCGAGTCAAGTCAAGTCAAGTCACGAGTCAAGTCACAATTCAAGTCAAATTGCCTTTACGAGGTATGAGGCATGATTACGTCATTGCATTTTGCTAGCTGCCTGAAATACATATTGAGATTTTGAACCGATTAACGAATATAGAGTTAAATATCGACGCAAGGCGCTGTACCGCTCACACATACGTAGAATTGCTAAACTACGTAAGCAATTGCATAGCCTCAGTTTATAGTTTCCGGCCAAAATAGAGAATAGAGAAACTAATTGATAAGATGCAATACATTACCCATTTACAAATTGATATGATATAATTCGAGCCTGCGCTAATGGTTAAGGACTATAGAAGCTATATTAGAATTCAATTTCAATAAAACAAGAGGTTTGGTTAAGTTAAGAACACAGAACAGAAATAGACATTTTGCTATTAAATTACTTTACTATACTATACTATAGTTTATGACAACGTAGGCTGTAAGCTTCGATCACTTCGTTTGCTGTCAATATATTTGTGAGAGAACAATGGAGTCGCAGTAAAACGCACGATCATTAAATGATTGGTCGCTCTCGCAGGTTACATTAGCGTTGTGCGAACAATCCGAACATATGCAAGATACATTAATTTTTATCGACATCGATTACTGGATGACTTGAAATTGACTCGTGAATTTTGCTCCGAGTCACGAGTCAATCCACATTTCTGATACGCCGAGTCAAGTCAAGTCAAGTCATTTTAGCAAAGTGACTCGAGTCAAGTCAAGTCATACGAAAAAGATGACTCGAGTCATCCCAACACTGGCGCGCAGACCGTATCAGCAGTGCGCACGCGCGGTGCTTGAGGGAACAGTGTTCAATAACATGATAAGATCGACGAAATCCTACAACTTGAAGGAATCAAATCGAAATCTTCCTACCGAGCCACAAATCTCCTTCACTATTACCGAATCCTTTTATGTAATCATCCCAATCTCGGTAAAAATCCAGGTCCCCGTTTATTCTGCACTGGAACACCTGCAGCGGAATTGTACAGATAATCATGTTTCAGAAATGTGGGGCATTCTATTCTTGAGTGTCTTTGATATTGTGGTTCATACCTTATTTTTAAGTTCTGTTCACCGCAAAGCAAGTTGGCCCAAGGTATTGCCAAAGATAGATTTAAATTGCTACTCACAGTCCATTCTTTGCCTACAACGCATTTCTTCTTCTCGTATTTAATTTTGCGTTGAAGTTCCTTCTGCATCTCCGACAGCCTTCCCGAATCCTTCATGAATAGTACACAGATTAGAGCTTTCAGTGGTGATGTCAAAAAACTCCCATACCAACCCCACATTTCCCCTTCGAGACCCATCTACCGTTGACGTATCTTCTCACGCAGAATTCCGCTGGAAAAGGGAAAATGTAACCCGATTGGAATTGGAACACAGATTATATTCGTATACCTGACGAACTAAAGTAGAACACGAATCCGAACAACAAAAGAAGCTTAATCTTTAGCGACATTTTCGGAAGCAATCTGAGATTCAATTCAGATGCCGCGAGGTTGCGTGTCCTACGGGACTTGATAGGATTGATGTTGTCGGATAGTTCAATGTATAGATAGCCTACAGAATACATGCAACTTCAAAGGCGCCAGCGACACAAATGCATTTCTGAGTTGCGCGCTCCGATTTATCACCAATACCATTTATTCTACACATGTCACCATAAACATTAACACGTTTGCAATGACGATATACTGCATTACTGCTTTTATTGTCATTTTGAGGAAGTCCGATCATTGATATCGTTTATGCAGTACGTCGAATCGATTGTAATAGCAAACTCACTCGATGAAGCATTAGGTCTGATATTGGGACCTAAACAAGGAAACGTTGAATTTCGAACAAACTATAAATTTGATGACTTATAGTATTTATCACGACCATAACAAAACCGACAACAATCATTTATTAGCAGGCCTAAGCTATAGGCTTCCCATACCCTTTTGACCACGTACTCTTTTGAATTGTATGGATCTTCAAATTAATGTTAACGCGTGAATTATGATCATTTGTTCCATCTAATCGTAGAATTTTAGTCAAATTGACAATCTTTTTTTCGTGTTTGTTTAGTCAACACCACACACTAATGGAAAAATGCGGGTAAATTGGGAGTACAGCCGAAGTGATGACCTTTTATTAGTCAACACATTGTCCTCTGTTTCGGATCTCAAAATTTTACGCACTGTTGTCCGAGGGACCGCGCAGTGAGTTGGTGAGTGCGCGCAGACTCATGAAAATTTAGAGGGAACATTGATTGCCAGAATGAATCAGCTGGGTGTGTCAGCAGGACTCAAGTAGTATACACTGAACTACTGTTGGGCTCTGCCCGCGCAGGTTCGAATCCTGCCGACAACGCTTTTTGTTCACAATTTCTCTTTACTGTCAAATTTCAGGGGTGATTTCAACATTTATTACACTTAAAACTTTCTTTTGACGTGCGAAGTACACGAGGAGTTAAATCACAGATTTAAAATGAATGTGCTAGGCTGCTTTCGATGCATAATGATTTCAACTGTATGTTCGAAGCAGCCTGACAGGAAAGGAGGAAAGGCGTTTACCAACAGCAGTTTCTGACTGGTAGTACTGAAGTTCAGTGTATACTACTTGAGTGCTGCTGACACACCCAGCTGATTCATTCTAGCAATCAATGTTCCCTCTAAATTTTCATGAGTCTGCGCGCACTCACCAACTCACTGCGCGGTCCCTCGGACAACAGTTCGTAAAATTTTGAGATCCGAAACAGAGGACAATGTGTTGACTAATAAAAGGTCATCACTTCGGCTGTACTCCCAATTTACCCGCATTTTTCCATTAATGTGTTGACTAAACAAACACGAAAAAAAGGTTGTCAATTTGACTAAAATTCTATGATTATATGGAACAAATGATCATAATTCACGCGTCAACATTAATTTGAAGATCCATACAATTCAAAAGAGTACGTGGTCAAAAAGGTATGGGAAGCCTATAGCTTAGGCCTGCTAATAAATGATTGTTGTCGGTTTTGTTATTGTCGTGATAAATACTATAAGTCATCAAATTTTTAGTTTGTTCGAAATTCAACGTTTCCTTGTTTAGGTCCCAATATCAGACCTAATGCTTCATCGAGTGAGTTTGCTATTACAATCGATTCGACGTACTGCATAAACGATATCAATGATCGGACTTCCTCAAAATTACAATAAAAGCAGTAATGCAGTATATCGTAGGCTTACAATATTTTGGAAATAAAGAAAGAGGACACTTTTTCAGAAATTTGCAACTCGCAAAACCGGAGTAAAATTTTGAAAAACCGGTTAATTTTTCCCACTTTGTGATCGGTTGACTGAAAAAAAAAAAAAAAAAGTCATCACTTCTGCTCAGAGCTCAAAATAACGTTTTTTACTCCACATTGCCAGGTGGATGACTAAAAAAAAAAAAAAAAAAAAAGGTCATCTTTGAGCTAGAATCACCGTTTTTCACTCCGAAATTCCCGCCGGAGCTTCACTTCTGTGCTAATATGCGGCATATCACTCGCAATTTGCTCTAAATCTGCCTAAATTTTCAAAAAAGAGGACAAAATCTCATAAAAAAGAGGACAAAAGGGCGTCCTCCGAGGACACTTTCAAAAAAGTCAAAAAAGAGGACAAATCCTCTTAAAAGAGGACGTATGGTAAGCCTAGTATATCGTCATTGCAAACGTGTTAATGTTTATGGTGACATTGACATGTGTAGAAAAAATGGTATTGGTGATAAATCGGAGCGCGCAACTCAGAAATGCATTTGTGTCGCTGGCGCCTTTGAAGTTGCATGTATTCTGTAGGCTATCTATACATTGAACTATCCGACAACATCAATCCTATCAAGTCCCGTAGGACACGCAACCTCGCGGCATCTGAATTGAATCTCAGATTGCTTCCGAAAATGTCGCTAAAGATTAAGCTTCTTTTGTTGTTCGGATTCGTGTTCTACTTTAGTTCGTCAGGTATACGAATATAATCTGTGTTCCAATTCCAATCGGGTTACATTTTCTCTTTTCCAGCGGAATTCTGCGTGAGAAGATACGTCAACGGTAGATGGATCTCGAAGGGGGAATGTGGGGTTGGTATGGGAGTTTCTTGACATCACCACTGAAGGCTCTAATCTGTGTACTATTCATGAAGGATTCGGGAAGGCTGTCGGAGATGCAGAAGGAACTTCAACGCAAAATTAAATACGAGAAGAAGAAATGCGTTGTAGGCAAAGAATGGACTGTGAGTAGCAATTTAAATCTATCTTTGGCAATACCTTGGGCCAACTTGCTTTGCGGTGAACAGAACTTAAAAATAAGGTATGAACCACAATATCAAAGACACTCAAGAATAGAATGCCCCACATTTCTGAAACATGATTATTTGTACAATTCCGCTGCAGGTGTTCCAGTGCAGAATAAACGGGGACCTGGATTTTTACCAAGTTTGGGATGATTACATAAAAGGATTCGGTAATAGTGAAGGAGATTTGTGGCTCGGTATGAAGATTTTGATTTGATTCCTTCAAGTTGTAGGATTTCGTCGATCTTATCATGTTATTCAACACTGTTCCCTCAAGCACCGTGCGTGCGCACTGCTGATACGGTCTGCGCGCACATGAACTATGTGCCGCGCACAAAAAAATCAACCTGTGGTCCGAAAGAATGATCACTCTGTCTTCCGCAGAATGTACTGATGTTCATCTGACCAAACTGACGACCATTTTAGATGTACAAATGTATCTCACTAATTTGTAATCAGTAATTCGTAATCCGACGAAGCGACGCCATCTCGGTGGAAACGTCGATTTCGGCCCGAGTATAATCTAAGAAACACAATCTCCTCTCTCCATTGGGCAAGCAAGTTCGCATTCCGTTTCTCTAAATAACATTGTGTTTGCACCCATGATCGTCGCATTTCCGTGTTCAAAGTTATTCGTGAATGAGTTTCGTGTTGGTCTTTTCAATTGGAATTCGAAACTGGACAGTGGGTCATTGTGTATGTGTGCGAATTGCAATTCATTCTCGGCGCGTAATAGTTACTCATCAGGGCTTTGCATCACATTAAGCCCACAAGTCCCGTGAAATCAGTCAGAATGCTAAGAAGATGCAAGATGAGAAAGAAATCTAACCTCAAAAAAGTTAAAGTTTTCGTCGACGATATTCCCCTAGCTATGGACACTTATTCATCACTGGTGCAGTTTCTCAATGCGACCACAATCTTATAGTCCCATTTCTTCAGCTTTTTCTTCCAAAACATATGGCAAGTCACTATCTTTGCTTCCATGTTATGCAGCAGCACGAAGTAATGACGCGCGATGTCGAGTAACCTCGCTACCACAGAAATCGCACGTGTGTTAGTAGTATAGTAGATCGGTCGTGACTTGGTGTTTTTAACATGGGGCTCTTATGGCGGGGTGGCGATTCGCCTGGAAAACCCGGGGTGGCGATTCGCCTCTTATCTCTTATGGCGGGGCCGCGATTCGCCATGTGTTCTTATGGGTGCGGTCGTGATTCGCCTTTTCGGGTATAGGCCGCGGTCGTGATTCGCCGTGAAAACTCGTGGTCGTGACTCACCTTTTTTGCTATAGGCGGTGGCGGCGATTCGCCTGTCGTGTATTCTTACGGGTTCTGTGGTGATTCACCATGTGTTCTTATGGGCGCGGTCGTGATTCGTACTTTCAGGTATCTCTCGCGTGGTGTTGAATATGTACGAGTCGCCAACAATAACCGCACAAACGGAAACGTGGCTTGTTGTGAGGATTAAGCAGTGCAACCTATATTTCGAATGACCTGTGCGCTGAATTATTTCTCG
Organism: Botryllus schlosseri; assembly: GCF_051294905.1. Lineage (NCBI taxonomy): Eukaryota > Metazoa > Chordata > Ascidiacea > Stolidobranchia > Styelidae > Botryllus > Botryllus schlosseri. The sequence continues at coordinate 24,620,721 of NC_137247.1, read as the reverse complement.
TCCAGCCGCTACTATCGATTATTACACTAGACCGGTCAGTGTGAAATAGTTTGATCGTAAATTATGATATATGATGTCGTAGTTTAGTCGTGTCAAATGACCGATCGTGTTCTCTTTTCTCGCTATTGATTGCTACCTGAATAATACTTTCGGCTTATTCGCTGTTTCGCACCTACAAAATAATCTGCTATTCACAGTCGCGACTTCACCGCGATAGCGCAATTTTCACACCTCGATCAGTAGAACAACACTGCACTAACCCAGTTGTCGAAACACATAGGTCATACATATTACGTGAAATATTGTATTGTGGTATACAAATATGCAAACTATTCTTTCAATTCAACAAGTCTAGTTAACGAATCGATTTTCAAGCTGCCGACACAGTTTTTAACACGAGTGAGTTGATATTTCTTCCCGGGCACGAGCGAGGCTTTGTTCCATTGGTCCAAAACCACCTCACCAGTATCATCCTTCAATGTAAAACTGTATAATTTCAACTCCTTTCCGGCACCAGAATTGACCGTCTTCTCCTCTCGAGAAACACAAGTAGCGGCGATCGAGACGTATTCATCTTTATTTCCGTATACCGATTCACAGGTCAATAATGGGTATTCTTCAGTCGTATGTCTCGATTTTCCATGTATGGTTACTGACGAAGCCCGTCCCAGTAATACAGCAGGTTTTCCAGTAAATTTGTCAATTTGGATCCAACCGGATTTGACCATGAGTTTTTTTCGTCTGGAGAATGCTTTCTCAACGACCCCGAACAATTCACGATTGAAACACGTGAAAGATATCTCTTCGTTATTACCGTCGATGAATATACCTTTGATATATTGACTAACGCTACCTCTTTTGGGTGATGAGACGAATTTGACGCCGACGTGAAAATTTGAAGCGGCTCCGACTTGCATACTGCTGACGCTGTTCGATGTCATATCGTTTGGTAAAGTGAGAGTCATCAACAAGGTTTGAAACCTTACAACTCGATCAGTGATTTTTTATTCTACTGTAAAATAAGTTAATATTCTGTAAGACACAACAATTATTGCTCGGGTAATGTGACATTGAGATTACCAAATTGTATATTGAGTATACGAGATTTGAATGTTTGACTAGTGATAGACTGAAAAATATCTCGCAAGAGAATCCATGTGTTATAATGCAGGCTATCGTTATACAAACAAATTCAATACGGAATACCTATTAACCAATTGGTCCACAACCCGAGATTCGAGTGTTCGATCAGTGCGCCATAAAAATTATTTTCATGCATACCAACTCTTGTGCTGTGGTGAAAGGTGTTATGATATGAGCAAAGTTTTAATAAACACCAATATCAGCACCCTGATTGAGAAAAAACTTGATTCGTATGTATGAAAAGTGTTTGATTGGGAATTTATCTATTTCTCACAATCCCGCCACTGTTTTGAGGACTGGTGTTATATGATTATTAAATAATATTTCACAAACTCAAGCCGCTGTTTTGAGGACTGGTGTTATCTGATTATTAAATAATATTTCACAAACTCAACCCTAATCGTAAGACTTGAGAGAAATCACGTATTCGCTTGATGATAACACGCATGCGACAAAAAACATCACCGCGATTTTGTAAACTGATCATACTAATCAGGGTATTTACCATCACGCCTCTAGAATAGGATTGACTACTAAAGGTAAATTAAGATAATCCAAAATGAAATATCTCAACTTTGACTTTGACTCTGAATTGAAATAGATTGACAAGCATAACTACCAACTTTCACCCACTCACATTTCGAAATTATACGCACATTGATTTGAAACAAGTAATGTAACATTCCAACTCTACTCCCGATCCAGCTTTCCGTATGTCAAAGAGACATTTTAACATCTTACCATACTCAAAAGAATTATTCACAACATTAACAAGTGTTTAAAATCTAGTTTTCACTTACTTGACTATATCACTACAACTCGCAAACTTGAATTAATTCATCCTGGTGGTATTCGTATGACCGATAATTTTTATCCAACTGTAAAAGTCGTTACTAATCTATAACACAAAGTAATCACTACTCGGTGCATACGACGAGATTTGAATACTCGGTCTATGATAGCAATTCGCACAAGTGAATCCAAGACATCGGGCTGTGAGAAATCTTCACGATGTTGTTATTGCCACATTGACCTACTGCCTTATCCAACGTACTCAAAGTAAAGTAGACACGATTTCAGTAATATACACAGTCATTACAACTGTAAACTATACTAATCAATCTCGGTCGTATTCACATATCACAGACCTGTGTTTTTTTATTCCTTCAGTAAAATGTAGTCGTATTAACCTGATGATAACGTGCACACACAAGAAACATCACCGCGATTTTATAATTGATCACCCGACTTAGAGTACCAAAAAACATTACCGGGATTTTTATAAACTAGCCATATTACTCAATACATCTATCAATATCAGAACACAAGGTCCAATACCGAAAGAAAAGTACTTTTTTAGTTTAATAAAAATCAAATCATTCGTCTTCATCTTGTGAATTGTCACACACCCAACTAATATCATACCAAATAGTTATTTACAATAACCAAGACACAGGAAATTTGTTTTGGACGTTTCGATTTTTTTACTAGAGGTACTCATCACTTCGCTTAATACGATCTTGATTTAAACACCATCGAACCTTTGGTGTCTATCGTTTTGCTGGATACGAATTATGTTAGTCTAACAATAAACAATTTTCACTATCTTGGGTTATGAACTCAGTGTGTTAGCGATCATTCAATATTTTGTAGTGTCAACTAGTTACTTTGTAGGATACGAATGATCATCCCCACAACTCTTACAAAAGTACGAAAGATATTTACATCACACAAAGTAATCAACTTTACTTGATATTCTCACATTACGAAACTAAAGAATGGTTAGTTTGACTCTACAAACTGTTTCGTTACCTCAAGAACTTTATTGTCTGAATGGTTGTTCATGTGTCTCAAGAACCAAATAGTTCAACACAACACTAGTACCAACAGAAACATCAGAGTTGTTTACACAAAAGTTTGTATGTGTGCAGTATGCGAATACCACGTGTAAGTCCAGCACAATTGCAGTATCCATCCGAGTTTAGTTAACACAAATTTATTACAACGGAGCCACGTAAACTTTCGTGAAAGAAAAGCATACTCACTTCTCGAGATTCTGTCAATGTCATAGCAATAAACCAGATACTCCAACAACAGAGTACATACGTTTTCTAGTAACGACTCTCGAATCTTACACACAGATCAATCTACTTTGCTAACGAAAAGCGCTGAGTCATCACATGATTATCCTCACAACAACCAGTACATGGAGCTGTATTAAAATGTTCCTATCCCTCTGCACACCAGTGACAAATTGTTTTGTGAATCGAGTTGTTGTTCCGCGTCAAGTCTCCATGTTGAAGCGTACAATAAACAGCGCAATCCAATTAAAACCATGAATCTATTTTCATTTCCTCACAAACTGTCACATACAGAAAAATAAATTTAATTCCACCAAAAACATACTTGTAACCAATCGCTTTCATTAAACACACAACACCATAAAAGTATTTACTTTCTACAACATATACATTCCGATGTAGTCAAGAAATATTTTTATTAATCAAAATCATCGACTTCTGTTTACGGTGTTGGTGTGTGCATTTCATACATGTGGGGCCCGTATTAAAATGGACACGACACGACTGAATGTAAGGAGATAGAAGTCTATCGCATAGATTTACATGTGGTCTTCGCTACGGTTTCAAAAACGAATCATCTCTTTTGCATTGATCGAGACCGAACAAGTTAGTTACATGTATTCGCGGTCATGATTGTGTTTGTCATACGCGAATGATAGGGTTACTGTCAAATCTACATACAACAACCTTCTGACACTCATAATAGTGTTTCCATTCTCTCCCTTCTTAATTGTAGATTCACGAAAAGTATATTGTACAACTGGACAACTACGTTTAACAAGACCAACGACACTGAACACACACCTCTTACCCTAGTAACAATATCATTTTTCACTTGGTGATCTATCCTTTCCTAGAGTAACAAACCCTTGTCGTTTACAAATCTATTTTTTTCCTACAGCAAAAAAACTATTTTCACTTGGAAAAATACTTTTACCGAGAGTAACTAATAATTTTCTTTTGGAAATATATTTTCTCCCTGGGTAACAAATCCTTTTCGCTTGGAAAACTGTCATTTACCTGAGTACCAATACCGTTTCACTTGGAAATATATTTTTTCTCTGGGTAACAAACCTTTTTCACTTGGAAATATATTTTTTCCCTGAGCAACAAACCTTTTTCACTTGGAAATATATTTTTTCCCTGAGCAACAAACCTTTTTCACTTGGAAATATATTTTTCCCCTCGGCAACAAACCATTTTCACTGAGCAACAAACCATTTTCACTTGGCGGGTCGTCGTTTACCTAACTAAAATACCATTGTCCTTTGGAGATTTATCGTTTACCCAGTGTAACAATACATTTTCACTTGGAAAAATACTTTTACCTAGAGTAACTAATCATTTTCTCCTGGGTAACAAACCCTTTTCGTCTGGAAACTATCATTTACCTGAGTACCAATACCGTTTTCACTTGGAAATCTATCTTTTCCCTGGGTAACAATACCATTTTCGTTTTGAAACTATCATTTACCTGAGTACCAATACCGTTTTCACTTGGAAATCTATCTTTTCCCTGGGTAACAATACCATTTTCGTTTTGAAAACTGACAACCACACCGGTCAATTTGATATTTTTTGTATATTGTTACAACAGACAGCGACAAAATATACACCAACAACGACTCCGATACATTTGTCTAATCAAATATTCACTTGCTCTGATGCATCCCATCAAAATCATTGGTTACTCACATACAATAACAATGTGCTGTTGTACATCGACATGTATGTTTTCGGAATTGGTGAATAAAGGGGTTTCCGATATGTCCGTGATGTCCGGATTCGTGCTTTGGATTTTCCAGAGTCAAAATGTCTGAATAAAACACCTCCTCGACTTTGGTAACTGGTTGATACACGGATAATGGTGTTTGGAAAACGGATGAATTTATGTTCCCCATCGCGCTGACAACATCGGGTTACTTGTGAGTTTCCTCGGGTCTGTTTACTATATTGTGTCTTTACTGGTCAATACATGTCGCTCCAGTCAGCTGAAACCGGATCACTAATTTGAGAAAGTGTGGGGGCCGGATCCGGATATTCACTCATGACCCAACGACCGATATTCAAGTAAACATGTTACAGACCGTGTTTTGTCTCCATGAAAAATACCTATGCATACACCATCACATCAAGTACGTCACGATTGTTCACAAGTATTTGCGTAAACGAGGTGTATGTACAATGTGTCGATGCACAAACATCATGGGACACAAATTCACGTTCTCAAGTCTCATCATGCGCCGACTCTGTACATTCAATGTGGACATAGACGACACACGACATGATACAATGGATAGTGCATTATGCATACCGATATATTCTCAGTCAAATATGCGACCCATACACAACCATATACCCTGATTTTCGCTGAATATCCACAACACCAACAAATCTGTACATTTCTTTTCCCTTGACCTCGACGATAGAGTTGTCATCCCAATGTACCAATCGAGTGTATGGTTCATCAGGTGTAAAATCCAAATCAAATGTTACCAAGGTATCGTTTTTCATTTTCAATATTTCCACCGCTGCATCTTGTCTGTGTCGTAAAACCACGGTGTGAGGCCAGAGGAATCTATGGAACGTTACGCTTAATCCCATAATTACTCGTGGATATAGTCAGGTAACGACAACGTTTTCTCAGTGGTCTGCGTGGGTGCACCGTTTCAATACGTAGCTGGATCAACTAGACCAAAAGTTTCCAACCACGTTTTATAACGGCATGTAGAATTACGAGACAGCACCCTCTTGCGGAGTGGTTAACACGAAATCAGTCTTCAACCCACAGAGACACACCTTGGATTACATTATCTAATCGTATTCGAACTCGAGATTCACACACACACAGAGTCCCTGTTTACGATTTCAATCCGGAGTCACTGCTCACGATGTTTAGCTGGAGTCGTTGTGTGGGAGTAGCAACATCGGGCATATTCATCACCTGCAAGATTGATAACGATGGTGATCGCCAAATACCGAAAACCAGGTGAAACACTGCGGTCTCAGCAAAAAGTTCGCAGGTTAGGACGAACAATACGTGGAGGGATTGAGCGAGTTACGCAACCCGATTATGTCGAAGTCTGGATCACGATACAAGTCTACCTGAGAATCCGAACAATCTTGCAAAATCAAGGTGTGAACCCGTGAAAGGGCTGTACTCGTGTGAGATTTATTTTTCACAAGTTGGGTGGAGGTCGGTTCATACTAAGACCATGCTACGTGCAAATATGACCGCTTGCCTGTCTCCAAGTCATCTATGCCCACATTGAATGTACAGAGTCGGCGCATGATGAGACTTGAGAACGTGAATTTGTGTCCCATGATGTTTGTGCATCGACACATTGTACATACACCTCGTTTACGCAAATACTTGTGAACAATCGTGACGTACTTGATGTGATGGTGTATGCCAAGGGTCGGCAACCTACGGCCCGCGGGCCGGATCCGGCCCGCCAAGCGAAATCGTCCGGCCCGCGACATGATAATTAGTTATCACAAGAATACGGCCCGCCGCTTCATAATGAGTTTCAATCTGCAGTGCTGCGCTGCATGAAAAAATGCGGCATTGCTACGATATAATAGTAGCCTACATCGTATTAGTCAATTGTTACGCCATAAAGCGAAGGTGGTTGAAGTAGGAGATGGAGATAGACTAGACTGGATCAGTGCTTATCAATCGGGTATATCTCGCAACCGAAGGTGTTCCATCCTATTTAAAGGGCTGATCACTCTAACGGGGTGTGACAATAAAGGTGTTCTTCCTTAGCTTCAAAAGCGCTTGGAGCATCTCAGACGCAATGACGGAATCTCAAATTATTCAATTATAGATAACTAGCCTCCGTATGTCAGTTAGCCTGTCTATAGTTTGATTTTCCAGAAGGCATTGTGTGCCAAGACAAAAAACCTGAATAGTGTTTTGGCCACAATGGTGAAAACTGTTAATATGATTTTTGTCTCATCAACTGTATCAGTTACGCCAGATATTACTAGATGCAGAGAATCAATATGGCGATGTCATGTAGGCCTATATCTGTCATGTTCGTTCATTGAGTCGAGCAGCTATGCTTACACGAGTGTATGATCTGCGAAATGAAATAGCAACTTTCGTCAATAATACAAATATCGCCGACTCATAATCTTGTAATCGAAAATGGGTATCTCATCTTGCTTTCCAGGTACATTTAACGTCACATCTGAACAAATTGAACTTGCAACTTCAGGGGGAAAACAACTACATACATGAGATGTTGAGGCGCCTTCAAAACAAATCTGTGACTCTGGAAATGTCAACAGTACAACGAAAATTATGCTCACTTTCCTATACTGGAGGAGAGAAAACCTAGTACCAACACTACATTTGTAACTGTGATACGAAATTTAACTACTGAATATTCACCCGCTTTTCCGACATTCCTTGTTTACAAAATGAATTCTGACTATTCAGTACTGTGTTTAATATGGACGCCGATACCATTGCCTGCAAATTTCAAATGCGCCTTTCTGAAATGCGATGCAGTTGAATTGAATGACAAATTTCATACAAAGAGCATATCGCTGCATGACTTTGACAAAGAGTACGTTCTTGAAATTGGTCTTTATCCCAGCTTGACCAGCAATGCAAAAAAAATTGCATCGATTTTTGAAAGCACGTACGCAGGTCAACAATAGTTTTGAACAATGAAATTCACGAAGAGCAAGCTAAGATCACGTATTTCGGACGTCCATTTTGAATAGGGTCTGATTCTTGTTTCATCTGACATGTTACCAGAAGTTGAAAACCTTACACAAAGCAAGCTGCGTCAATTGTCACAATTATTCTGTGTCGTTGAAGTGTAAATACATGTGTCTTAGGAACGGTATGATTGAGATTGCAGCAATGTAGGATAATATACCGAAGTGAGCGTAAAATATAGTACTAAGAAAAAATCCGGCCCGCCGAAAGGTTGTACACCCGAAATTTGGCCCGCGACTAGCAAAAGGTTGCCGACCCCTGGTGTATGCATAGGTATTTTTCATGGAGACAAAACACGGTCTGTAACATGTTTACTTGAATATCGGTCGTTGGGTCATGAGTGAATATCCGGATCCGGCCCCCACACTTTCTCATATTAGTGATCCGGTTTCAGCTGACTGGAGCGACATGTATTGACCAGTAAAGACACAATATAGTAAACAGACCCGAGGAAACTCACAAGTAACCCGATGTTGTCAGCGCGATGGGGAACATAAATTCATCCGTTTTCCAAACACCATTATCCGTGTATCAACCAGTTACCAAAGTCGAGGAGGTGTTTTATTCAGACATTTTGACTCTGGAAAATCCAAAGCACGAATCCGGACATCACGGACATATCGGAAACCCCTTTATTCACCAATTCCGAAAACATACATGTCGATGTACAACAGCACATTGTTATTGTATGTGAGTAACCAATGATTTTGATGGGATGCATCAGAGCAAGTGAATATTTGATTAGACAAATGTATCGGAGTCGTTGTTGGTGTATATTTTGTCGCTGTCTGTTGTAACAATATACAAAAAATATCAAATTGACCGGTGTGGTTGTCAGTTTTCAAAACGAAAATGGTATTGTTACCCAGGGAAAAGATAGATTTCCAAGTGAAAACGGTATTGGTACTCAGGTAAATGATAGTTTCAAAACGAAAATGGTATTGTTACCCAGGGAAAAGATAGATTTCCAAGTGAAAACGGTATTGGTACTCAGGTAAATGATAGTTTCCAGACGAAAAGGGTTTGTTACCCAGGAGAAAATGATTAGTTACTCTAGGTAAAAGTATTTTTCCAAGTGAAAATGTATTGTTACACTGGGTAAACGATAAATCTCCAAAGGACAATGGTATTTTAGTTAGGTAAACGACGACCCGCCAAGTGAAAATGGTTTGTTGCTCAGTGAAAATGGTTTGTTGCCGAGGGGAAAAATATATTTCCAAGTGAAAAAGGTTTGTTGCTCAGGGAAAAAATATATTTCCAAGTGAAAAAGGTTTGTTGCTCAGGGAAAAAATATATTTCCAAGTGAAAAAGGTTTGTTACCCAGAGAAAAAATATATTTCCAAGTGAAACGGTATTGGTACTCAGGTAAATGACAGTTTTCCAAGCGAAAAGGATTTGTTACCCAGGGAGAAAATATATTTCCAAAAGAAAATTATTAGTTACTCTCGGTAAAAGTATTTTTCCAAGTGAAAATAGTTTTTTTGCTGTAGGAAAAAAATAGATTTGTAAACGACAAGGGTTTGTTACTCTAGGAAAGGATAGATCACCAAGTGAAAAATGATATTGTTACTAGGGTAAGAGGTGTGTGTTCAGTGTCGTTGGTCTTGTTAAACGTAGTTGTCCAGTTGTACAATATACTTTTCGTGAATCTACAATTAAGAAGGGAGAGAATGGAAACACTATTATGAGTGTCAGAAGGTTGTTGTATGTAGATTTGACAGTAACCCTATCATTCGCGTATGACAAACACAATCATGACCGCGAATACATGTAACTAACTTGTTCGGTCTCGATCAATGCAAAAGAGATGATTCGTTTTTGAAACCGTAGCGAAGACCACATGTAAATCTATGCGATAGACTTCTATCTCCTTACATTCAGTCGTGTCGTGTCCATTTTAATACGGGCCCCACATGTATGAAATGCACACACCAACACCGTAAACAGAAGTCGATGATTTTGATTAATAAAAATATTTCTTGACTACATCGGAATGTATATGTTGTAGAAAGTAAATACTTTTATGGTGTTGTGTGTTTAATGAAAGCGATTGGTTACAAGTATGTTTTTGGTGGAATTAAATTTATTTTTCTGTATGTGACAGTTTGTGAGGAAATGAAAATAGATTCATGGTTTTAATTGGATTGCGCTGTTTATTGTACGCTTCAACATGGAGACTTGACGCGGAACAACAACTCGATTCACAAAACAATTTGTCACTGGTGTGCAGAGGGATAGGAACATTTTAATACAGCTCCATGTACTGGTTGTTGTGAGGATAATCATGTGATGACTCAGCGCTTTTCGTTAGCAAAGTAGATTGATCTGTGTGTAAGATTCGAGAGTCGTTACTAGAAAACGTATGTACTCTGTTGTTGGAGTATCTGGTTTATTGCTATGACATTGACAGAATCTCGAGAAGTGAGTATGCTTTTCTTTCACGAAAGTTTACGTGGCTCCGTTGTAATAAATTTGTGTTAACTAAACTCGGATGGATACTGCAATTGTGCTGGACTTACACGTGGTATTCGCATACTGCACACATACAAACTTTTGTGTAAACAACTCTGATGTTTCTGTTGGTACTAGTGTTGTGTTGAACTATTTGGTTCTTGAGACACATGAACAACCATTCAGACAATAAAGTTCTTGAGGTAACGAAACAGTTTGTAGAGTCAAACTAACCATTCTTTAGTTTCGTAATGTGAGAATATCAAGTAAAGTTGATTACTTTGTGTGATGTAAATATCTTTCGTACTTTTGTAAGAGTTGTGGGGATGATCATTCGTATCCTACAAAGTAACTAGTTGACACTACAAAATATTGAATGATCGCTAACACACTGAGTTCATAACCCAAGATAGTGAAAATTGTTTATTGTTAGACTAACATAATTCGTATCCAGCAAAACGATAGACACCAAAGGTTCGATGGTGTTTAAATCAAGATCGTATTAAGCGAAGTGATGAGTACCTCTAGTAAAAAAATCGAAACGTCCAAAACAAATTTCCTGTGTCTTGGTTATTGTAAATAACTATTTGGTATGATATTAGTTGGGTGTGTGACAATTCACAAGATGAAGACGAATGATTTGATTTTTATTAAACTAAAAAAGTACTTTTCTTTCGGTATTGGACCTTGTGTTCTGATATTGATAGATGTATTGAGTAATATGGCTAGTTTATAAAAATCCCGGTAATGTTTTTTGGTACTCTAAGTCGGGTGATCAATTATAAAATCGCGGTGATGTTTCTTGTGTGTGCACGTTATCATCAGGTTAATACGACTACATTTTACTGAAGGAATAAAAAAACACAGGTCTGTGATATGTGAATACGACCGAGATTGATTAGTATAGTTTACAGTTGTAATGACTGTGTATATTACTGAAATCGTGTCTACTTTACTTTGAGTACGTTGGATAAGGCAGTAGGTCAATGTGGCAATAACAACATCGTGAAGATTTCTCACAGCCCGATGTCTTGGATTCACTTGTGCGAATTGCTATCATAGACCGAGTATTCAAATCTCGTCGTATGCACCGAGTAGTGATTACTTTGTGTTATAGATTAGTAACGACTTTTACAGTTGGATAAAAATTATCGGTCATACGAATACCACCAGGATGAATTAATTCAAGTTTGCGAGTTGTAGTGATATAGTCAAGTAAGTGAAAACTAGATTTTAAACACTTGTTAATGTTGTGAATAATTCTTTTGAGTATGGTAAGATGTTAAAATGTCTCTTTGACATACGGAAAGCTGGATCGGGAGTAGAGTTGGAATGTTACATTACTTGTTTCAAATCAATGTGCGTATAATTTCGAAATGTGAGTGGGTGAAAGTTGGTAGTTATGCTTGTCAATCTATTTCAATTCAGAGTCAAAGTCAAAGTTGAGATATTTCATTTTGGATTATCTTAATTTACCTTTAGTAGTCAATCCTATTCTAGAGGCGTGATGGTAAATACCCTGATTAGTATGATCAGTTTACAAAATCGCGGTGATGTTTTTTGTCGCATGCGTGTTATCATCAAGCGAATACGTGATTTCTCTCAAGTCTTACGATTAGGGTTGAGTTTGTGAAATATTATTTAATAATCAGATAACACCAGTCCTCAAAACAGCGGCTTGAGTTTGTGAAATATTATTTAATAATCATATAACACCAGTCCTCAAAACAGTGGCGGGATTGTGAGAAATAGATAAATTCCCAATCAAACACTTTTCATACATACGAATCAAGTTTTTTCTCAATCAGGGTGCTGATATTGGTGTTTATTAAAACTTTGCTCATATCATAACACCCTTCACCACAGCACAAGAGTTGGTATGCATGAAAATAATTTTTATGGCGCACTGATCGAACACTCGAATCTCGGGTTGTGGACCAATTGGTTAATAGGTATTCCGTATTGAATTTGTTTGTATAACGATAGCCTGCATTATAACACATGGATTCTCTTGCGAGATATTTTTCAGTCTATCACTAGTCAAACATTCAAATCTCGTATACTCAATATACAATTTGGTAATCTCAATGTCACATTACCCGAGCAATAATTGTTGTGTCTTACAGAATATTAACTTATTTTACAGTAGAATAAAAAATCACTGATCGAGTTGTAAGGTTTCAAACCTTGTTGATGACTCTCACTTTACCAAACGATATGACATCGAACAGCGTCAGCAGTATGCAAGTCGGAGCCGCTTCAAATTTTCACGTCGGCGTCAAATTCGTCTCATCACCCAAAAGAGGTAGCGTTAGTCAATATATCAAAGGTATATTCATCGACGGTAATAACGAAGAGATATCTTTCACGTGTTTCAATCGTGAATTGTTCGGGGTCGTTGAGAAAGCATTCTCCAGACGAAAAAAACTCATGGTCAAATCCGGTTGGATCCAAATTGACAAATTTACTGGAAAACCTGCTGTATTACTGGGACGGGCTTCGTCAGTAACCATACATGGAAAATCGAGACATACGACTGAAGAATACCCATTATTGACCTGTGAATCGGTATACGGAAATAAAGATGAATACGTCTCGATCGCCGCTACTTGTGTTTCTCGAGAGGAGAAGACGGTCAATTCTGGTGCCGGAAAGGAGTTGAAATTATACAGTTTTACATTGAAGGATGATACTGGTGAGGTGGTTTTGGACCAATGGAACAAAGCCTCGCTCGTGCCCGGGAAGAAATATCAACTCACTCGTGTTAAAAACTGTGTCGGCAGCTTGAAAATCGATTCGTTAACTAGACTTGTTGAATTGAAAGAATAGTTTGCATATTTGTATACCACAATACAATATTTCACGTAATATGTATGACCTATGTGTTTCGACAACTGGGTTAGTGCAGTGTTGTTCTACTGATCGAGGTGTGAAAATTGCGCTATCGCGGTGAAGTCGCGACTGTGAATAGCAGATTATTTTGTAGGTGCGAAACAGCGAATAAGCCGAAAGTATTATTCAGGTAGCAATCAATAGCGAGAAAAGAGAACACGATCGGTCATTTGACACGACTAAACTACGACATCATATATCATAATTTACGATCAAACTATTTCACACTGACCGGTCTAGTGTAATAATCGATAGTAGCGGCTGGACGAGAAATAATTCAGCGCACAGGTCATTCGAAATATAGGTTGCACTGCTTAATCCTCACAACAAGCCACGTTTCCGTTTGTGCGGTTATTGTTGGCGACTCGTACATATTCAACACCACGCGAGAGATACCTGAAAGTACGAATCACGACCGCGCCCATAAGAACACATGGTGAATCACCACAGAACCCGTAAGAATACACGACAGGCGAATCGCCGCCACCGCCTATAGCAAAAAAGGTGAGTCACGACCACGAGTTTTCACGGCGAATCACGACCGCGGCCTATACCCGAAAAGGCGAATCACGACCGCACCCATAAGAACACATGGCGAATCGCGGCCCCGCCATAAGAGATAAGAGGCGAATCGCCACCCCGGGTTTTCCAGGCGAATCGCCACCCCGCCATAAGAGCCCCATGTTAAAAACACCAAGTCACGACCGATCTACTATACTACTTGTGTTATAGTTTATACTTTAAAACTGTTATTGCCGCAGTGAGAATATAGTGGCTTTATGCAGAAAATAACTTCAATGGCTTAACTTCAAGTTGATACCATATCATGTTTAGACCGCAGTTCCCTTCTTCCATCATAATCTGTAATTTGATTCTATCAACAAATCACGTGACTTGAATTGATGCAGGCACGTCTGGTGTTACACTCTCTTGCCCAAGGGACCGAGCAAGACTCGTGAAAGATTAGAGGGAACATTGGTTATGCTTATGACCTTTGTAATAAATCATATTCCGGCAGAATAGCTTGATTCAAAGCCAACGTCTTCTAAAATTTCATAATGATTGTCTTTAGGGCTCGAGGAATTGCATGAAAGGACCAAGGAAGGGGGCATGGAATTGGAAATCCACATGATCACAAAAGATAAAGGAATTCATTGGGTTGCTAAATACAGGCAAGTTTGAAGCATGGGTTTTCGTACAAAACATTTGATTTAAAATCATGCTTAATATCCTGTGGTTCCCAAACATTTTGGTCCGCCAAGGAGCCCTCAAGTTTTAGTTCAACTTTAGCACATTTATCCTGCAACCGTCTTCTGCGCAAATATGAAAATCAGGTTATTGATTGCAAAAATTGCGTGAATTGTCATTTTGCAACAGTCGCCAAGATGCATGTTGATAGTTTGAAAATAGCTTCGAATACCAGCTAATATTATGCGAACCGTGTCAGATCCACTATTTGAAACTAGCCTGTGGAGTTCTTCTCAGACCTTCATTATATACTTTCTCTTGAAGTAGCTTTAACATGTCTTGGAAATCACATCTCTCTTCTCCTTATCGGGTAGAAATGTAAGAAATGTAATGTTACTTACCCGAACTTAGAAAATGGAATATTAGGTTAATATCGATATTGCAACTTTCGAAGTTTAGCGGACCCCGGTTATACTTCTCATGATGATGACAACAACTACTGTCATCATAATATGAGAAGTAAGCTGAGAGTTCGCAAGGACGGAAATTTTAGATTTTTTATATATTATGTTGAGAAAAATCTGAAAGTGTGGCTGACAGATGATTAAGTGCAAACATATACATATAGCTCCGTGAAGGTAAAAGTTTTTTTCATTAAACATCATAAAACATGAAATACTCAACGAACCGAATATACAAATTAGGGTTACCATATTTTGAGAACCGAAACAAGAGGACACTTATGGTAACTCTACACAAATCCATTTCCCAGTGTTTCCCGATCCTGTTTCGTTGAAAAAACTGACAGTCAATTCATTCATAATCCATTTTGAAAACCGCCAACAGTCGCTAAAAAGTTTCCGGATATTTTCGGCGAAAGAGAATCCTTCACATTCACAATTCCTTTGTTCCAGCGACTTTCGCATCGGACCCGGTTCCGACAAGTACCGACTTCACGTATCTGGATACTCCGGGAACGCAACCTACAATGCTCTCTCACAAAACAACAATGACCAATTCTCAACGAAAGACGCAGACAACGATGGTTCTTATTGCTCGTCTCGCCTCGAAGGAGGCTGGTGGTATGACCACTGCGCCTGGAGCAATCTGAATGGAAACTTCGACAAAACAGACAGCATGGGATTTTGGTGGCATGCTGGCGGTTCCGACACACTCCTGCGCTTCTCGGAGATGAAATTTCGCAACAAAAGAATGTGAATCCGAATTCTAACTATAATTTATCAGAAACTGTGGTATGATTACATGCGTCGTTTTTGTTCATCAAATTCTGTCAATATCTTTACAACATTGATCACCCTCTCAAACCGGTACTCTATTGTGTTGCTGTTCTTTGTATTATTCGTGGTGCTTGTCGACTACTAAATTGACCGAAAACTACACGATCACAGCTTACGTTGTCGAAGTAGTAATAGAAGATTAATCTAAATAGAAATGTACCTCTGTTTCTTAGACGGCTCAATGCTTACGGTGCGCAGTGCTCATATTTACCAACCAAATTATATGATTTAAATCGAACAAATATAGTTTGGGCGTTTATATTCTCACGGATGTGTATAGACGGGTAGTGTAGGCTATTGTACCATATAATTTTGTTTCAACTTCTCCAAGCTTCGCATTAGGTCCTATATTTTTGATGATAATAACTAACTGTATCATGTAGCTGTACAACTCCCGTATTGTATTAGCAGTTCTATGTGTGCGTGAGGGATACAGCTCTTTTTGCATGTATATTTAGCTAGATATTCGTTATTTGATTCAAGATAAATGATCAATTAATCTGTCTTTCACACAGCTAGCAAAATGTAATGACTTTGAATCATCACTCGTACGCCGAAAACTCAATTTGACTTGAATTGTGACTTGACTCGTGACTTGACTTAACTTGACTCGACTTGACTCGAGTCACCTCCAAAAAACGAGTGACTTTGAATCATCACTCGTACGTCAAAAACTCAATTTGACTTGAATTGTGACTTGACTCGTGACTTGACTTAACTTGACTCGACTTGACTCGAGTCACCTCCAAAAAACGAGTGACTTGACTTGACTCGAGTCACTTTTGAAAATCGATTGACTTGACTTGACTCGAGTCAAAATCTGCAATGACTCGAGATGACTCGTGACTCGAAGGTAGTGACTTGATCCCAACACTGACATAAGGTAATGTGGGTCACACCAGCACGTGTGTTAAAAAAGTCGTTGAGAGGATAGCAAACGTTTTTTCGGGACATGGCGTTCTCATCACCTTGAATATCCCATCCTGAGAATTTCCGCCAAAGCCAGTTTCGTCCGTCGCCCGGATCGGCAAATAAATGCAATTTCGTCGCTTTTCCGGGTTTGTCGAATTTGTATAGTTGCTTGAACTCGTCGGGAGTTTTGTTGAAGGAAGACTCTAAACGAAGGTACACCGTTTTAGTCAACAAATAACATTGGGTTACGTGACGAGATAGCGTAGTAGTCGACAAACACCATGAATACCACAAACAACAACAACAACAACAACAACAACAACAACAACAACAACAACAGCAACGCTGGGTTACGTTGAAATGTTGTAAAACTATTGTACTGATAGTATAACGCCTGGTCACAATGATGCAAATACTCAAATATGAATCGAATAGTGTAAAATGATTTTTAGAGCACTGAAATTATACCCACCTTGACTAGGGTTCTGGTTTAAATCATTTTGCCCTTGATTAAAATCGATTTTAATCAATTAAATAATTCAAATCACGATTTTTTTGATTTTTTTGGTTTTTTTACTCATAATAACAGCAACCCAAACCAAAGAAAATGGGATGAATGACGACCATGTCAATCAAGGTGATGAAGAATAACGCTTACACTTTAATAATGTGGGGCAGTGAATTATCATCCAGATAGCTGAAAACGTTAAACCTATGTGGTAATGATAGCTGAAAACCTATGTGATAATGATGGGCCGCGCGAATCATTACTGATCGGTTCTAGTAGCGAGAGAGAGAGTCATTATTTTCATCCAACCGAAATACACAACAAACGGCAGTGATGGCGGTGCAGAAAATACGCGTGCACAGTATTCGGTATTAGATAGGAATGATCGATAAGACCGTGAAGGTCATCTAGTCTGATCACACCAGCATCAAACAGGTACACTTGACTCTGAACAGTCTGGCTGTAAAAAATGTTTAGTTAAGAAAGGAAAATACAAGAAAAATTAAACGATGGTAGCAAATGATCAATGAAGCAATGTCTGGGCGAGGTAGGGCAACAGTGTTAGTGTAACGACAAGAGGTGATCAAGTAGGGCTCTTTTGAATCCATTATAAGGCAATTCACGGATATGTGGTGGTAATGCATTCCAAATGATAGGTCCGGAGTAGTCGATAGATCTCTTAGTTAGCGAGGAAACATTGTTGAGTCAAATCGGGACCATCCATAATAGTTGAATTCATCTTGATCGATGGAGTGGTTTCTGCCAGAAAACTGGATCAGAGATATGGGATTTTTTCAAATTCGATAGAGACTCCCGATTGCGCTTCGCTTGCTGTATCCCAGCAGTGCCTTGGAAATAGCAGCAGCATGTTCCAGACAACTAACCAGTATTCAATAGCAAAACGCTAACATATTGTTTGACTATCGCCCTTTTCCCATCTGTCTGTCAAATAGCTGAAATATACCGGTGCCGGTGACGAGATGTTATCTCCGGTTTATATAAAATGCACATGATTGTCCGATAATAATACCCACATTCACGCATCTCGTCCGAAAAATTTGAAAAAACCAAAAAAATCAATAAAATCAAAATGGTAAAATTAAAATCAAAAATCAACGAAAAAAACCTGATTTAAATCACACTGATTTAAATCAGCCTGATTTAAACCAGAACCCTAACCTTGACCCTAAGAGTTCATTTGTCAACGTAAATTAATGTTTCGATGGTATTCTCCACTTTGTAAGGCTTTAAACATGGATCGGTCGTATCGCAGCATACGAATCATGTAAATGTAAAGCTATGCACGCTATAGTGAAAATGACAAAACTGTGATATCGTGATTAGGGCTGGGCAAAATCGAGTACCTGAGTGATTCGATTCTGAATCACGTAATACGCTTCGAGTCGTGTCGAGTATTCGAGTATCACTCATTATTACGTCACAACAGAATGTACTATATCAAAGTTCACATATGTTCCTTTTATACAATAACAATTAATATATTGCCCGTTATCCGCCACATTGAAGACACTTTGGTATTTTTCGACCATACCGATTTCATTGCATTTCTTGACAATGTTGTGGGATGATCATGACTTCGGAAATGGGTTATTTCCAGTAACGTGTACGTAGCTTTGTACTATATCTCGTATGCTGCGACACGGACAATCAAGGTTTCAAGTCTTCCTCAACGGAAAATAGTATCAAAACTATAATTATCGCTAGTAAGTTAACTTTCAGTTGCGAGGAGCGTATAATTTCAGTACTCGAACAAATCGTATTTTACTACTCGACTCGAATAATTAAAATTAATTCTCGATTCAGATTCGAGTACTCGAATCATGTGCTTAGCCCTAATCGTGATCTTTCCACAGCATTGTCACAAATTGTAATGATATAAGCATGGTAGATAAAACACCAAGTTATATTTAATGTGATATAGACTTGGCATTGTTTTTTTTTGTGGTAGAACTTTTCACATCTTTCATACTGTTGTGACGTGAATAAAATGCTTGAACACTATACTCAACTCGAAGACGAATACTCGATACAGAACGGAGTTACTCAGGCACTCTATTTGTCTCGCCTTAGTAGTTTCCCTATGTATATATACATCACTTAGCAGTGATATCGGTACTCGAACAGCATCATTGGCTATAGGGCCTATACTTATAATTAAACCGCTCCTGCCGCAGATTCTACTAATCGTTTGTGAAAATAGGACACAGCTTGCTAAAAGTAAACGAAGATTAAAATTTACGATTTGGAGTTGACAATGACGATATACTGCATTACTGCTTTTATTGTCATTTTGAGGAAGTCCGATCATTGATATCGTTTATGCAGTACGTCGAATCGATTGTAATAGCAAACTCACTTGATGAAGCATTAGGTCTGATATTGGGACCTAAACAAGGAAACGTTGAATTTCGAACAAACTATAAATTTGGTGACTTATAGTATTTATTACGACCATAACAAAACCTACAACAATCATTTATCAACAGGCCTAAGCTATAGGCTTCCCATACCTTTTTGACCACGTACTCTTTTGAATTGTATGGATCTTCAAATTAATGTTAACGCGTGAATTATGATCATTTGTTTCATCTAATCGTAGAATTTTAGACAAATTGACAACCTTTTTTTCGTGTTTGTTTAGTCAACACCACACACTAATGGAAAAATGTGGGTAAATTGGGAGTCCAGCCGAAGTGATGACCTTCTATTAGTCAACACATTGTCCTGTTTCGGATCTCAAAATTTGACGCACTGTGGTCCAAGGGACCGCGCAGTGAGTTGGTGAGGGCGCGCAGACTCATGAAAAATTAGAGGGGACATTGATTGCCAGTATGAAGCAGCTGGGTGTGTCAGCAGCTCTCCAGTAGTATACACTGAAGTTCAGTACTACCTGTCAAAACTGCTGTTGGTGAACGCTTTTCCTCCTTTCCTGCCAGGCTGCTGCGAACATACAGTTCAAATCATTATGCATTGAAAGCAGCCTAGCACATTCATTTTAAATCTGTGATTCCACTCCTCGTGTACTTCGCTCGTCATAAAATACCAAAAAAAAGTTTTAAGTGTAAGAAATGTTGAAATCACCCCTGAAAATTGACAGTAAAGAGAAATTGTGAACAAAGAGCGTTGTCGGCAGGATTCGAACCTGCGCGGGCAGAGCCCAACAGATTTCTAGTCTGTCGCCTTAACCACTCGGCCACGACAACTCGAGCCACCAGTGAGGATCGAACTCACGACCCCTGGTTTACACGACCAGTGCTCTGACCACTGAGCTATGGCGGCTGCCTGAAGTATGCGCATGGAGTGTTCCACTCACTAGTTTATGACGTTTTCGAAGGGCTGAACAACAAGGATTTGTCTACGCTTGCTGACTCGAGCGGTATTGCTTTTTAAATACTTCCACTTCTACTCCACCAGGTCATGGAAGCAAAATACTTCTAATATATCAGAACGTGTTACATATGTAGGCTATAAATACGCATTTCGATTAGAAAGTATTAAATATGTATTGGAAGCAGCTAGTTAAAACGGTTGGCCGGATCTTGGGTCATGGCGCCTGTGTTAAATAACTGTTAGTGACGCTTTCTTGAAATTTACTTATCAAAATAAGTCGCTTCGCAGCCAAAAAAGCTAATCAATTAGAATCAGTTACTACGAAATGGTAATTGTCAATATCGTAGCTCCGATCCACGCATCCACACTCGTTGCTTTTCAGCCGAGCGCGTAATATCAGGTCCCGCGCGGTTCGTTTGAATGATGAAAAAGTCAATAGTTTACCCCCAGCAAAAGCGTCTGGCGTTCACTACCACTTAACCATACAGCCACCAGTTAGATTCGAGCTCACGACCCCTGGTTAACGAGACCAGTGCTCTAACCGCTGAGCTATGGCGGCTGTTTAGGCCAACGCGGAGCTCGTATGTCATTATTTTTATTTACTTACTGCACATTCTTCATCTCGATCTGCACTATCATCACCTAATCAAAGTCAACAGAACAGCGCGCAATTGCATGGTCTTAGGGGCTGAGTATGGTGCTAACTTGTTTCATTTCAGTAATGTCTGCATGTTTCGGCGACTAAATAACGGTTGGATTGTATTCTGATACAATTTACTACTTCTGTTCGTTCATTCGCAGTGTTGCTGGAATGCTTTGTTGGTATTTTACAGCAAAAATATATTTAGTTCTCCCACCGATCTGGAATGCCAACATTTAGTCATAAGCTTCTATATGAAAAAAAACTCGTTGTCGGCAGGATTCGTACCTGCGCGGGCATAGCCCAACAGATTTCTAGTCTGTCGCCTTAACCACTCGGCCACGACAACTTCTCTCATAGTTGCTTTCATGTGGATGCCGATCCCCTGGCAAATATATCTCCAGATCGTGGATTGATAATGGTCGATATCTATAACTGCTTCTTTTTAGGGGTACTCAATTAGGTTTGTCTATAAATGCAGCACTTACTCACGCGGTATTGCTCTTTAAATGGTTGCGCCTTTATAAGCAAGTGGTTTTTAACGTCACAATATACTTTAACCTTTCTCGTATCATTTTATTCGAACAATACTTCAGTCCATTCCAACTTTATAGGTGTCTGCGTATTTTGAATTATTACTTTTAAGAAAAACTGATTGCTGTTTCAACTTCTAAGTGAATCGAAATTGCCATTATTCGTTTGTTTCTACCAGTGTAGCATCGATGACTATATACAATACAAAATACATGCAATATCAGGATGAACTGATAGATCCTCGATTTGTGATTTTTCTCACTCTGACAAACCATAGTAATAGGAAACGTCATACCCAATGAAGCTATGTCAAAGAAATCAAGAAAAGTTGTCACTACAATAAATGTCTAGATTTGCGGTCCGTTGAGCAAAAGGAATGTTAAATTTCTTCCTGCATTTGCAACTGTTCTGAAATAATCTTACGAATTTATTTTGGATACCTTGAAAGGCGCTGGAATGTAAATTGGTGTCTGGCATGAACGTACGGAGGTCATCTTTCATTGTCCAAAATTCAGGAGTGGCAAGTATAGCCTACATATTGGTGCGTTCCATCGCTACATCGATAATGAGCTAGCACTTGTTTCGTCACGGTGGCAGCAAGAAAGGAAATTCAACTTAAAGTAAAAGCGCGACGTCATACTTTTTACTGATTTCTGATAATCTTGGTTTGATCCCCTTCTGTGGTTGGTAATTGCCTAGCCATGACCAGGAGTTTTTACCCTTTTTTCTTATGGCCCAATACGTTAGTACAGAAATACGTTTCACAAATCAACTTTCAAACATAAAGTTTGAAAAACACACTATATTAATTGAATGCAAATTCCACCAAATTTAAGGAGAAGGTTGTCGCGGAATTTTGTTCATAAGACTCTGTATTCTCGTTTCAGTCGAAGAGAGTTACCATCGTTAAGTTACGCATTGGACTTTATTTTCTATACCGGAAGAAAAATGTCACTCACGCAGCCACGTTGAGGTGGAAGGCAGCATATTTTCCTAAATCATTTTTTGCGGATTTCTGAGTATGATCACGACAGTTGGATCCAGAATTCAGCGAGATACACATTTCGAAATAGGTGCGATACCTTGAAACGTGTCGTTCAAGGTCAATTAGTCACACGTTCCTGTCCATACACATTACAATGGCTCACAGCAGAACTATTGGGTTGCTTCAATTTTAAGTAAAAATATTTTCAGAAACGCAACATTAGGTTAAACTTGTGAGCTCCTACCTGTCGAACTCCTATGTAGTCATAATGGCATGATATCCGGTGCCACTGTAAATTATGGACGCGCTGTATAGCGCTCTGAAAACAGCATCATGGCCCCATCCGAAAAATAGCATAGTTATTCATGTACAGACCGGAAATGATTTGTTTGATATATTCTTCGATTGTCCCTTAAATGCCGTGTGTCAATGCCAGGATGACTACGCGCACAGAACGGCACCATAAGAACGACAACAGCAGTATACTGTGATCAATAACTACTGCTACAGTACAGTAATATATTGTACGGAAAATGATGTGGATATAACCGAAAAAGCGCTTTCAAATGCAGCCTTCTCATCAAGATTTTCGAATAAATCACTGTGATGTCATCGTATATCTTCAAACGTCACTTATCTTGCGATTTTAGATAACTATTTTGCCCCTGCAGTATTCTACACATTTAGAGAGTGTTCGGAATTAGCTAGGCGACGTGATGTTAGTGTTGACGATCGTGTTTGCTTTTCGGAAGATCGCACAATCTTCTTAACCATATTTGGTCGCATGAGCTAATCTGCACCTAGCCTTGTTGTGTCTATCAGTCTAACAAGGATCTGTAGATGTAATCAATACATACGGTATTGGGCCGTTTAACTGTAATAAGATCAACGACGGTGCATCGGATAGTTTTCAGCAATGAAACAAATGTCCAATAAGAGCATTTTCATTAAAGTCATGAGGTCAATATTCTCACAGAGAAATAATGGATGAATAAAAATAGAAATAAACGAATAGGTAAAAAAAGGCTAAAATAATGAGACGGATCCTCCCCATGTAGCACTCCTCTCTACGCCAACTTCTTTAGCGTTGAGCGTTAGTTTGCCGAATGTTGAACCATATCGGAACTTTAGACCTGAAGCGCAATATAAATCTATACATAATACAGAGGCGAGAGTAGCAGACTGCAGATATAGAGTTGTGATGTAGGCTTATAATTCTCTACGTATGCGATGGACATCAAAGCACGCATTTCATATACGCAATAATTGAATTTCATGTCCAGTTAGTTATGTCGACTCATTAGAAGAGTGTAACGATTTTGATGTTGTTGAATGTGTCGCTAAAGACAACAATACATGTAAAAATGTCTATGATAAATCATATTCATATTGTTAACAATAATAAGGGTAATAAAATTATTATACCCGGAACGTATCCCATATACTTCGGAAGTAGGCCGTACTCGATTTGATACAAAGGGTTTCTTTCGTCCAGGACGTCGCGTCTGTAGAGATCGTATTCTGGAAGAATCCGTACTCCTGGAACTGGCGTGCATTGCCAATTAACGTTGCCCGGCCCGAGTCGTCGACGGGCGCTGCTTCGCTTTAATGTGGGAAGATTAAAATGCGGTGTTAAATCACAACTTTTATCAGCATAATGTAGAATTGGGTTGCCATATGTCTTGGTTTACGCAAAATTTTGGTGTTAAAATATGCGTGTACGATTCAAGTTTACATTCGCAAAAAGAATATTGTGCAACAGCTGTTCTGTTTACACTTGTTCGGAACAAGTATTGATATCGATTAGCACTATTATAATATAAATGTAGCCATCCTTCAAGCCTCTATTGACTGTGCTGAATACAGTTGCAGTATCCCAGTGTTAAAAAGATAACTGCCGAATCAACAGTAGCAAACATACCAAATGACTCAATACAAACAACCTACTTTAATACTACAGAAAAAGTAGCGGCTTAATGTTACCGATGGCTTGTAGCGTTTAGGGCAGGGGTGGGCTAACACCGTTTTGTGCGGCCCGCGAACGGCTCAAGAAACGTATTAAAAATATTGATAAAATGCGTACTAAATATCTAATTACTGCAGGGACTCGATTAACCTTTTCCTATCATATTTCACCAATATATTTATATGTTATATTCTTAGTATAGTATATTGTATTTATATCTCATTGCTGGCGCGATAGCCCGACCTCAAAGCCCACGCACTTTAAAAGGTTTCAACTGCGCTAAACGTCCCACAAAGTCAAAACGGGAATGACTTAAGGATCGCTAGTGTAATGTTACATTAGCCACTCCAGCGAGTTTATTTCTTTTTAGTGCATGCTCTAATTGGAAAAACTGATTCGCGCGTAAATTAGGTAGATTAGTTCAAATTTTTCTTTAGCACTCACATTTCAATGGCTGAAATTGCGTGGAATACAGCGATCGTTTTGGGGATGTATCCAACACTCTGAGCGAAAAAGTATGTATTCACACTCTAAAGGTGGCTCTTACCAGGGTTGTCATGACTCGAGTCCGACTCGAGTCGACATTTTTTTAGGGACTCGAGTCATTTTTTCAAATGCGTAAAATGACTCGACTCGACTCGAATTTCATTGTTACTTCGAAGAATAGTAAAGTTCTTGGTATTTCGTCTATCAGTCCTGATACTTGGAAAATGGGGCCAACAACTGTTAAGACTGAGGAAAATTGCTATATTATGACTGCGAGGAGTCATTCTATATCACTCGGGCTGAAAAAAACGTGGATTGAACCGAACTGACAACTTGCCAGTGAACACAATGACTCGGACTCGACACGCCACTAGACGACTTGGACTCGGACTTGACTCGGTGTTGAGTTGAAAATGACTCGACTTGACTCGAGTCAAAATTATATAAGTGAAATTGACTTGTCATTCGGAACCTTGTGACTTGGTTACAACGCTGGTTCTTACCTGATTTAGCTCAAGCGCTATGGTAAAAATATGAATATACATCCTATGTTGAACCCATGGATTTAGAGCAGACCTGGGCAAAGTGCGGCCCGCGACGCTATTTTGAGTGGCCCGTGAATAATTAACTGGGATTCAGAACATAAGACCTACTTTGGAAGGTTAATCTGCGGACTAACATCATAAGCTGTATAAACTAAACCGGACATTCATTCACTATTAAGTTTTCTTATTGGTGTCGTATTCACACACTCCGTGTTTGAAAGCCCGAATTCGCAAAGCAAGTCAACCGGTTCTCGTGATGAAAGGACGAACGGGAAGGCATGTCCAAAAAGGAAATGTGAGGGACGACTGCCGAATATCCAAGAAATTTAGGAGCACTAAATATTTGTTAACTTGAATCAGGGGTGGACCCGTCCTCTCGGTTTATGGCGACCAGTTCGCCGTGGAGTATAATTCAACTCGGTGCTATGGCAAAACACGAAGAAAGACACTCGGCTAAGAGAGGGCGAAATTAGGAAGCACTGCTAGTTTCCATAACAGCAAAGGATATTTCACCAAGCTATACACTGCTCGCTAGGCAGCGACCAAGACAAGCTTTGTGGTGTCCTAAATACATTTTAATGTCCTAATAAATAACGTGTCTGTAGGTTGAAAAAGAGTTTCGAATTTATCATACCTACTATTGTTTTTAATTATGACGGCGACTGAATATTATTTTTGGTAATTAACCGTCAGTTTCTTAATGCCTAAATATCAATACATCCACTGAGCACTATGTAATTCAATTCAGAAATACAATAATCACGCCACATAAGATACGTAAAAATCTTGACTCGGCCCGCCAATATATTTTACGCTTTCATTTGACCCGTGGGTGAAAATAATTGCCCAATGCCCACCCCCGATTTAGAGTGAATGGTGTCAGTCTGGTAAATACAGCTTTTCACCACCCTTGCATTTACATTGTCCGTCGACTTAAACTTTTAAAGTTTTATTGAGAGGTTTAAAGACACTTACTGTTGACGGGCGAGAGTCATTCCCAGACAGCGGGGGCAAACATCCGGAATTTTGCGATCGCCTCGCTCGACCTCCAGGAGCGGAGAACGCTCTGCGGAAATCGTCGCCGGCATCATTTTTCGTCTGCGCCACGAAGCGTTTCGTCTCGGCTTCCATGTCTTGCCGGGTCTTGTGTTTTGTCTCTGAAAAGTATTACGTTACTGTCATACTGATTAACTGAACCGAACGGTCGTGTGCCGACTCCCATTCAAGCCGTAATTAATCGATATGTTGCCGGAAGCGAGTATGTTGGGAACTTGCTGACACGCGCGCGACTCAATGTTATACAGCTGGTGTCGAGACCCTTACCTGACACCGGATTGAGTTAATTGCTATTTCTGCACACGGTCGCATTCCAGTAGCTCACAAAAGATTATCGCGCTACAGTATACTCAAATCATATATGGGACTGGGGGCAGTTATTCGAGTCTAATAGGGAGAGATGTTTCGAGTACTAAAATTATACGCTTCTTGTCATTGATAATAGTCGATATATCAACGGTTTCGATATAAACTTCAAATGCAGAAACATCTAACCCTAGATTCGTCATACCGCTTCATCCAAAACAGGTCGTACAAAGCTGCGTATACGTTGATGAAACTGAAATGAGATATCTGCAAAGTATTTATTCACCCGCAGTATTATCACGAAGTGTAATGCATTGGGCATGGTTGGATTAAAACCACACTATCTTTATTGTGATGTATAAGTGGGGTTATATCGTTTGTGGTAGCATGATCAACATTTTCGCATATTTCAGACTGTTATGACGTCATAATCATTGATACTCTAATACTAGACTGAAATCGAATCCTATACCACTCGATTTTGCCAAACCCTAATCATATACTGAAATATTATATTGTTAATCCGATATAGTAGGTTCTCTGATACAGTGCTCTGCAACTGGCGTGTACGGTAAACCCTAATGAGCCAAAATATCCATGTGGTCCACTAGTATGAAAATGTATACAAAGTTGTAAGTTTTTTACAAAAAAATTCTGTGAGCAAATATGAACACTTGATATTTTTCTTTCAGGATATTAGGAAAATCATGTAGGTTTCAACTGATGCACATGTTAATAACGTGCAACAGCGAAACAGTCATTAAATAGCCTCTTCACTGTTTTCACAAGATATTTAAATGCTGTATTACGGTAGGCAAGATTGCTCGCAAACAGACTGCAGCCATACTCGAATTCTCGCACACAGTGTACCAAACTTCGGCAGCTCCACTTCGGTAAATTGATATGATGATTTTCGTAACGCGGAAATACTGGTCAATCTCGGATTGCGTTGCCTCGAAAAGCTATCAACTGCTAACCTTATCCGGAACTAGCCGGTCAAGTGCATATTATCACGTAAGGAAGCATTGGCCGTGCGGATCACAATGTAAACAAAAACTATGACCGGGGACTTGATACGATTCACTATTGAATCAACAAGGGAAACCCATACAAAAGACTTACCGCAGGGGTTTTCAACTTCCCTTGTACAACGGGCCGCATTTTAACAGCAAAAGACGCTGCGGGCCGCAGAAAAATATTACCATGTATTAGTGGGGTACTATTAGATTTAGGCTACTGTAGCCTATTTACCAGTGGTATACGGACATTTAGTACAGTTTTATGCATTATAAAGTATTTATGGACAGCGTTCGTAAGTTTGCAGCTGCTGCTTGCTGTGAGAACATGTAGGCCTATCTTCTAGCGGCGCAAGTAAATCATTTCATGGAGCGTGCATTGCATTCGTTGCCGAGTCAGTATATGCAACTTCAAACCCTACCACCAGAGAACCGAACACGGTTTCAATGCGTGAGCGAGCTAAGTATAAATTACGGTAACTTTTGCGTTACAGAGGCCATTATCACATTGAGCTCTGAGTGATATGAGAAGAAGTCTGGCGTTTGGGGCCGTTTCTGAGCAAACCAATCACCCCTTATCATTTCCTTCCATCCCTGGGGCCCTGCACCAATAGTTACAGAAGCCAGCTTATATTTTTCGATGGTCCCCTCCCCACGTTTGCCCAGACAGCATTTCCTCTGCATATATTATGCAAAGTCGGTGGATTCGTCCGAGGCTGGGTTTAAGTAGTCTACGCGGCAACGTGTTTCAGAACATGCGATAAAAGATCGACTGGCATTGATGTTACTCGTCTGGTCATGATTAAATCAGACGACTGTATCTCAGAAATTTGTCAGGTGATGTTGTCCTTGCTGCTAAGTTCCGGAAACAGCAAATATTCGCACACAATGTTAAGGTTTTATTGAAATCACACATTCTATAGCAGATTTCTTGGGTTTAGCCATATTCCAAGCAATTTTGAACAATGCGTATGTAACGTAGTCGGCAGATGCAAACAATTTTCAAAAGTGTAGGCCTACTAAATAGCGGGATTCTGTTGAATCCGAGTCCAGCCGAATACCGATTCAAAACAATAATAATCTGAAGTCGAGCATATATCAGGAAACGTCCCATTAAAGCAGTGGTTCTCAAACTCTTTTAGACACGCCCCCCTTTTTGATAGGGAAAACTTCAAGCCCGCTAACGTCATATAACAAAATGCAACCAGAATGCTTGCAATACAAACCGCTAGTTTGATGGCATGGAAGGTTATGGCTATTGATGAGAGAATTCTCAAATATGAAACCTGACAATACACAGAGAAATAACTACCGTATGCATTGGAAATAAATTGCGCCCAGCGCGAACATTTTTTTTAGTTGAACTTAGTTTCGCGCCCTACTTCAGATGCTTTCACGCCCTAGGGAGCGCGCGCCTCAGTTTGAGAGCCACTGAATTCAACAACGAGTGATATCAAACGAAACAGAGACGGTGCGATAAAAGTGCTAAGTATCTAAATTAATTTGTAACAATACTGTATCAGTAGTACTTGCGTTTACAATAAAAGATGTCGCGGGTTGAGAACCCCTGACTTACCGTATAGTTCTTTGGTGGTATAGTAAAACTGATATTTCGGGATGTAATGTCGCGCAGGTGGTCTCTGAATCATAGTTCCTTGCCTGGACCATGACGGCCTTTCCATTTCCCGATTTGCAGTCATCAAAGGCGATCTGTTTCCGGAAAGACATAATTCTCCGTCGTCACCCTGACGACTCGGCGCCATCTGTATTCCTCCGTTGCGTTTTCGGCGGCCGACGGTAAATTTGCGAATAGTAGTATATTGCACCGATTATGATGTAACAATTAGTATAAACTCATGCTAGATTGGGCGTGTTGCCTGCTGGGGAATACAGACCGGGTAATAGTTGCTCTCAGAAGTTTAACCGTAAATATGATTGAACCGGTCAGCCATGTCATATTAATCAATGACTGTGTGAATGTTAGGTCTACGCCAGACCTTATCAAAACAATTAGATTTCTTTGTGAGCTCGTGACATTCAGCTATCAGCAATATATGCGTTTACCAATTCACAGACGATGGGCGATGTATACTTTTCAAAGCCTTTATCCCCAATTTTTTATCATTCAACCGATCAGATCCAATGAGTTAATGAGTACTATCGAACCAAAATGCGTCATAAATTGCGATGTTATGGAAAACAAAAACACAGCGTTATTCATAGGTTTATACACAATAATTCTACGATCTGCGACAGACTATAATAAGACAACATGTAGCGTAAAACTGAGAGCAAATGGTAACTCATACGGTCTAGCTTAGCACAATCGTAATATCCGAAAGTTTGCTTCACCATCATTCTCAACACGTATTTTAATTTCAAAAGGTTCACGTATTCCATCTGGGATAAAGGAAGCAACAATGAATCGTTCATCGGAGGCTACCATCGTTGGTAAATTCCACTGAAAACATAAGTAACAAAATGCTACCTCACCCGAAGCCCTGTCATAAAACACACTCTCTGTATGGTTAAGATATTGCTGATCACAACCTTGTCAATACTAAGTAACAGCGCAATAGTTTTCATGTTTAAGACGTCGCCACAAAACAACAATACGTGTATAGCACAATAGACTAGCGATTACGCTACTCTGGCTATTGTCAAAACCTCTTGAATGGTCCCTGTATCGATCGCGATCCATTGTAATCATTATCTTTTGGCTTGGCCGGGTGAGAGTAATATTTCTCTCAATCAGCGCTATGTACCATTCTTTCCTGTGTGATATATAAACAGAAACGAAGCCGACTGTGCGTTGAGAACCTTCAAGTATCAGTAACTACAAATATTTGTACGAGATAGATATCATTTTAACCTTAGCAACGTCAATCGATGCTTGTTACTTTTACGAATGGGACAATGAAAGGTTTATGAGATACGCTAAAAACCCGCACTTTCGATCATAACATTTTACAGTAAGCTGCATGTATATTTTGCACATAATATGGTAATAATTCATAATATTGTGATTATGAATACGAATTGAATATAGTTCTTATTACACATATTTATAAACCTAAACATTAGATGGTTGCTCATATCTATATAAGAGTTTCGATATTTTTCAGTCACTGTGTCACTGAGAAGTGACTAGTGAGCACTGAGCAGGTATGACTCCCTCATTTCCCAGGACTCATAACACAATGTATTTACTGGCTACGTGGGTATTTGACGAAGTCGTTCTACTCTTTGCTATCTTATGCTGTTGAATATCGATTGAACTAACGACCTAGACCTAGACCTAGAGTTTGATCACGGGCCAATTTTTTTTATACTTCATATCAACGTCGCATCGCTATGATAGGGGTATTCAATGTCTTTTGAGTAGGCATGTAAGTCTTAATTTAAGGGACCTTGCAGAATTACATTACACACCCATATGATGGAAATGTCACATGCCGTGTAGCAATTCACGTCTGGCACTAAAATGAAACTATATTTTTAAATATTTGAATAATTTTTTGCACTCGCTCACATCGACTGGGGCCGCGTGTTTCAGAACCCTACACGAGTCTCTAGATCAGTCTCGAGATATCATAGCCTGGCGGTCGGGGACGTTAGCTACATATTAGACGTTCCCACGTCTTTCCACAAGTTACCAAGGCGATTATCCTTTCACATGTCGAACAAGTCAAAACTTTGTCAAAATTGTAGCGTTAGCACAAGAAATTGCCGAAATTGTTTACTCAAGTCAATGCCAACTGCATTTCACTGGGCCGTAGTGAACGCACAGTCGGTGGACTTATCATTTGACCATTTATACCTTGTAGCCTACTTTACAGGCTTACTGTTGTAAATGGCACATCTTGTCTACTAATTGTCAGGCCGTGTTATTTATGGCAATTTTAGCATCGCCATGAATTCATATTTATGAACTAGAATTATCCATATAAAACGCTGCAGTCTGGTCTTTCTTATGAGACGGCAGTCACAAAATACGCAGTATCCACACCGTGGCATCAATCAGCAAGATTTAAATATAAATTGAAAACGGTGTTGGTGATGAAATTCACCCGATAAAAAACCGAGTACTTCTGCAATATCTGTTCTCAATAGCCAATTCACTATGCGTCCAAACTTACCGGCATTCACACAGGTCACAATATGATAACAATTCACAAGGGTTTCTGACACAGTTGGATCGTAGCCTTCCCAATGAAAAGTTAAAGGGAATGAAATTTGGTATATGCACTGCACAGTGCACATGCACAATTACACATTGAGCTGAATGCAGCCTTGGGGCGGCATTACAAAACGACTATTGCACTGCGGAATCAACATTTACCGTCACAATTCGAGAGAAGCGGACAATCGCCTGGGACTGCGAGAGCAATTGTTCACAGGATTGAAACAACTCAGCTTGAGCCGGACTAGAGTACCGTTGCGAGTAATGACGGACTTCGAGTATCTTCAACTGACTGCTATAAGTCCAGACTACAGACACAATAATATCACCGTTGCGATGTATTGTAGAATCAAGGTCAATCAGTCTGGTCCAATAACATACCGACGAGATCCTCGTCTAAAGGAAATATCTACTTACCCCCACCCAATAGCAACCTGACTAAGAGGTCCATCGACTACTCGGGACCTATCATCTGGAATGCATTACCACCACATATCCGTGAATTGCCCTATAATAGATTCAAAAAAGCCCTACTTGATCACCTCTTGTCGTTACACTAACACTGCTGATTTACCTCACCCCGACATTGCTTCATTGATCATTTGCCACCATAGTTTAATTTTTCTTCTATTTTAATTTTTTTTTGACGACTGTAACATTTTTTACAGCCAGACTGTTTAGAGTCAAGTGTACCTGTTTGATGCTGGTGTGATCAGACTAGATGACCTTCACGGTCTTATCGATCATTCCTATCTAATACGGGGTAATACTAGGCTTACCATACGTCCTCTTTTAAGAGGATTTGTCCTCTTTTTTGACTTTTTTGAAAGTGTCCTCGGAGGACGCCCTTTTGTCCTCTTTTTTGAGATTTTGTCCCCTTTTTTGAAAATTTAGGCAGATTTAGAGCAAATTGCGAGTGATATGCCACATATTAGCACAGAAGTTAAGCTCAGTCGGGTATTTCGGAGTGAAAAACGGTGAATTTAGCTCTGAGCGATAAGATGACCTTTTTTTTTTTTAGTCAACCTATCACAAAGTGGGAAAAATTCACCGGTTTTTGAGAATTCAACTCCGGTTTTGCATCTTGCAAATTTCTGAAAAAGTGTCCTCTTTTTACATTTTCAAAATATGGTAAGCCTAGGTAATACCGAATACTGTGCGTGCGTGCATATTTTCTGTACCACCACCACTGCCGTGTGTTATGTATTTTGGTTTGATGAAAAATAAAGACTCTCTCTCTCTCTCTGTACCTGTTTGATGCGGGTGTGATCATACTAGTTGGCCTTCACGGTGGTACCAGTCATTCCTATCTGATACCGAATACTGTGCATGCATATTTCTGTACCCCCATCATTGCCGTCTGTTTTTTATGTATTTTGGTTGGATGAAAATAAAGACTCTCTTTCTCTTTCTCTCTCTCAATAACGAAGTCTTCGAGAGCATTTTTACCGCCAATTATGCCCAATCGAGAGAAAACGTGAACGATCCGCGTAACGAACGTCACTATCCGCGAAGTTCGGTATTACAAAACTGAAATTAGCGCAGATTTCTCTCGGTAACTTACCGCTTAGCTTCTAGCTGGCGGAGTTGAATCCGCGCTGGAAATTGCAGCTTTTTGAACTGCAAAATCTTAATATTCTACTTCAATATAGTAAAGAAGTGAGGCAGTAATCGATCTAAAAGGGCATGTCCTGTAAGTTACCCAATTGGGTTATATTTCGTAGGCCTAACTGTTAGTAAAATCAAGCGAAATAAGGCAGTGGCGATATATAACGCTTATGAATTGAATTCTCATATAAGGACCAGTAAGTGCTGGGACTGATTCAGAGAGTAGGCTACCTCGCCGTTTAAAGCTTGTATGAATATAACGGGGACTTGAGTTCTATGTCGGAAGCATGCTATTAGAATCTTAAATTGTAGATTACTAACCTCGGTAGGTTAGTAATCTATTGCCAAATAGATTTATTTAATATCCACTTTTTAACTTTGGCTAGCATATCGTGTGGTCGCCTTGTCAATAAGTAATTATCTGCCGAACGGTAGAATTCAGTCCGATTCGGTAGGCCTATGAAGACGTTGCGATCAGTGCCATGTTTCCAGAATGTTATACATGTATTGCTCCAACTGTATTATCCTCATAAGAAGTTAGAACTCAATGCACGCGTGATACTTGACGCAGCGGCCTAAAGCAGACAAACTATAATGTACCGTACGCCTGTAATTTTGTTCTCTTAAGAGCAAATACCACAAACAATTAGGGTATTTCCATTTCCCTGTATGTGAAAGATTATCGCAGCTAAATTACAAATCGTTGCTGACCACACAGCATTATAAACCCTCATTTGATGTCATCTTTTACTGAGATTATCGACTTGGCGAAATCACGAAATAGCGCGTTGATTGCGAAACGTTGTGTTGCGTCTGGAATTACGAGAGTTCACGTGAGTTCAAAGCGCTCTAGCGTGAGCTGGCCGCAAAATATTTTGAAATACCAATTTTTACATTATGCGGTAATCGCATTCGAGAGAGCTCGTTACCGCTGGCGGATATTCTGATTTACCGCATTGTTTTGTAGTGTCCCCCCTGGTCACGCGTGGCGGCTACATGATGTAACAAAATGCTTGAGCAATGGGCATTAACAACTCTAAAATACCAGTAATTGTGCCACATTTAAAAACATTATGGCCCTCTATCACGGATTGCGAATGTGTTCACTGTTCAGTCAGGAGACTTATGTCAAAATCGGGCCTAGTGTATTCTATTTCTGTCGTATACGACATATTTCCTTCATAACACCGGCTGATAACTATATAAAGTTCGATCTCTGACTGCTGGGGCGTGAAGTTCTTGTGGAAATTTTCAATAAATTGCAGTTCCATTGCGATGGCGTTCTGAAAAAAACGGCTGCGGCCAAATTTTTTTCGTTTTGCCCTTCAATTTGATTCGACATCATTTTAGAGTGAAGCTCCCCTTTAATATGATCTAATTCCTAGTCGCAGGATCGATCGATCCACAGATTGGCCGTAAATCCAGATTTAATCACTGAACTTGTTGGCCTTTGCATTTACCTGTCATGGATTAATAGATACAGTAGTAGGCTAGTCTGCGTACCGCTGAAGGATTCACGGAGCCTAATTTAAGAAAGTTGCTTTACATACTCGTTTATGCGAGCTATTACTACTATTTGGCTGTTCTGTGCCATAAGAGGAAGCTCCTTTGATCAGCGTGTAGCGGTCGATGCAGCGACTTGTTGCAAGACACGCTGGTATATTGCTTGATTGGAGTCGACGCTACGGCTACAGTTCCTGTTGTACGCACTAAGTCGACTGACTAATGATCGCTCTGAGTACTCTAGCAATCCTCATCACACTAGCAATCCTCATCACACACGCAGATCCAAGGAGCTTTCTTTTATAGCACAGAACAGCCAAATAGTAGTTATTACTACTACTCGTTTTGTCGCTTCATAAAAGCTCCTATCAATTCTGGTTGACATTTTTATCAAATACTTTCATAAAAGTCTATATTTCCGAAAAGCGTTATTTTGGGCATTGTCAAAATTTTATTTTTGGCAGCTTTGGAATTTGGTTCCCGAAATGCCAAAAATAACAATGCCTGCTCATCGTGAGTCATAAACCATCAAATGAAACAAATAAGTTGGCATGAGGTGATGATCAACATGCCTTAAAACGAGTGACAATTGTAGTTGATCCGAAATATTTGCAAGCTCACGCCGATATCTCAAATATAAATTTGAAACTTTACTGCGTGGTGAACATAATAGGGTCTTAGTGGTGTTGTACGTATGGGTGGATCGCAAATGTAAACAATACTCCAAATTGGGTTGCGGTACAAATAGTGCTATGTATACAACATCTTCGTATTGAGCAACAGGTGCGTTACTAGCAAGGTCCAACACTGGTTGATTTAATAAGAGTCGTATATTCTGATCCATACAATGAAAGAGTTGCATAAAACGATAAAGTTGTAACTGATATAAGCCAATGCTCAAATCAGATCGTCTTTCACGTGGCAATACAGGGCCACGTATGTGGCTGATTGTTCGAAAGGTATTCGTATATATTGCACACCAACGCAGTGTATAACAGCATTATTGAGCCACTTCAGAAATGTCGAGCAGCGTAAGTTGAAATAAACACACTAGGAGACTGTCAAAAGCCCGCTGGCAAAACACTACAGGGCCGAAATCAAAATCTGATTTTGAACTGAAAGCGTATGCTTCATGCAGGTGAACCGATGCAGTAGCCTAACTGAGGAAGGCAAATGTACTGTACAATTTACAATGTACAGTAATAGAGCCGGTGTCATACTTATATGTTGTGTACTATATCTGGATGAACAGTTGCAATTCCAGTATAGCCGCTCTCTTGTCATCAGCGAAGTCATCCGGGAAATTTTCGCATTGCCTTGGTCGCTTTGAATGCAGTTTCATATGCCCGAGAAATATGAGAATGATTGATTGCATTACAGGAAGGCTACCGGATGTCTATGGCCAGCTGATCGTTTAGTTTCATTCTGTGCTGATCTCGGTTGCAAGCTAGTGCATTCGTTGAGTTACAGTAATGGTCCTGTTGCGAAGGTTTTATGTGTTGATTCGAAATTACGTATAGCATCTCTAGCTCTAGCGTTTTGCTCGAAGAGACCTTGCAATATCGAATTTGATCGTATTGGCTCCTTATCATGACGACCGATCAAGGCACAAAGTGAGTTGTGCATTATTAAACCACCGATTGGTGGAATTAGATATAGATTAGGATATATACTCCAGTAATCGGTAGCCTATATAAACCATGCATTTTTGATATCAGTATCGTAATACATTGCGTCTGCAATGATTGCATTTGCTAATTATTAGGTAGATATGTGGCCTTATGTAATTGTAGCTACGCTGTGAGCACATTGCAATAGTCACGGCTTGAAGCATACATTCGACCACATAACTGTATTGGTGTCTGCGAGTGCAAGATCCACAATCGAATTGCGACGCAATTTCATGGTTCAAATCCATATATAAACATGATAAAAAGCGATCTTTCGCAAACCTTGGTTCGTAGCATTCCCGCCTCTCTGCACTCTATTGGCCACACTATACATTGACACTTCGATTTCATTGAATATCTTATGATTCCATTGAATGTGGGCAAGACTTTGGAATGACTATTATAATCCGCATCGTTCAGGTATGTGCGCGGTTCGAAATGTAGCTGAATAATGACTCTACGATAATTTTACACGGAACTTTTGTCCATCATGGCGTGATTGTCATTCCTGTTTTAGGTTTTCGGAGATATCTTTCCCTGAGTTGCAACAAATCATCCAAAGCAACAAGATGCTCGTGATAGATGTGCGGGAACCGCACGAGGTCGCTGAAGCACATGTAATTGCGAAAACATTTCTCAACATCCCGCTTAAGGAGTTGGGTAAGAGATAAGATAATTGAGTTTGAAAAATTTCCCAAATCATTTCGTTACCGTGGTATTGCTCCGCATCGTAAATTTTAATTTTCGCTTACCAATACCGAACTCTATTTTCACACAGGATTACTAGAATCGGCAGCAAGAGCGCAATAATTATATGTATTGCCAATGATGCTACTTAAGTAGCGATAATACTGCTAAGTGATGAAAATATATAATATGTTAACTTCTAAGTAAGGATGGACAAATTCGAGTGGCTGAGTAACTACGTTCTGTATGGTGTACTCGGCTTCGAGTTGAGTCGAGAGTTCAAGCATTATATTCACACGTCATAAAAGTATGGAAGATGTGGAAAGTTCTATCACAAAAGAACATGCGTAGTTAATATGGTATTTTATCGATCATGCTTATATCATTGCACTCTGTGACAATGCTGTGGACGGTTCAAGATGTCACAGTTTTGTCGTTTGCACTAGCGTGCGTAGCTTCATATACTATGGCCCTACGGCCTACATGTTTCGTGGTATGCTGCTATACGACCGATCTATGTTTACAAGACTTACAACGTGTAAAATACCATCGCAACTTTAATTAGGGTTGACATATTAGCTCTGAGGGGCGAGGCGGGCATAATTTCAGGGATCGGAAAATCCTTTTACACTCACGTTTTACACTACACTACACACATCTTAGCGTAACCAAACGTTGCTGTTGTGTTTTTTGTTGCTGTATTCGTGGTGGTTCTCGATTACTAATGATCATCTACACCAGACCAATTTCCTTCGTCATTTTTATTCCGTAGCTGCCGACTTGAAGCACGGCCCACTTTTAGAATTTTGCACGGATGATATGGCGAGGAGGAGCCTAGATAACAGTGCGGTGCGCATCGATAAATTCTTTCGTCCGACTCCGATCCTGTTTTTCAATTCTCTGGTCCGGCGCCATCTGTATCAGGATAAGTACTGATCCGGATCCGGCTAAAAATGAAAAAGTCCGGGCGGATATCCAGTCCGGCTCCGGTCCATGATCCGCCCTACAGGTTATTGGTTCCGTTAAGTTTATAAATATGGCTCGTTTATATTCGCACTGGCTTGGTGGTCACATTCGTACGGTTGGCTGGTAGTTATTTTATTGCAAAAGTCATTCTTATCAATAAATATTCTAGAGACATCAAAAAAGTACTGATCCGGCTCCGGCCTAAATCGAAAAAGTTTGTAAGGATATCCAATCCGGTTCCGGTACATGCCTGCATTAGATAAACCTCTAACAACTATACAAGTAGGAATTCCGGAGTCGACCTTGGTCGGACTCGAACCCGCTAGCCATTGTTATTTCATCTGTGGATTGCACTACTACGCCATCTCGCAACGTACCCAACGTTATTTGGT
This sequence comes from Botryllus schlosseri, assembly GCF_051294905.1. Taxonomy (NCBI): domain Eukaryota; kingdom Metazoa; phylum Chordata; class Ascidiacea; order Stolidobranchia; family Styelidae; genus Botryllus; species Botryllus schlosseri. The sequence continues at coordinate 24,581,619 of NC_137247.1, read as the reverse complement.
GACTAAAACGATATAGCTTCGTTTAGAATCTTCCTTCAACAAAACTCCCGAAGAGTTCAAGCAACTATACAAATTCGACAAACCCGACAAAAGCGACGAAATTGCCTTTATTTGCCGGTCCGGGCGGCGGACGAAGCTGGCTTTGGCGGAAATGCTCAGGATGGGATATTCAAGGTGATGAGACCGCCATATGGCCTGAAAAATTTTGCTATCCTCGCAGCAACTTTATTAAGACATGTGCTTTGTATTACCTTATTTTAAGACACTAACTGCAGACTGGTCCCTACCAACCCATAGTTATAGTTGACGGTTACCTAACTATAAAGTGTTTTAAATGCAACCCTACTGCCACGTTGGCAGGAGGTTGGTTTGGCGGGTTCAATCCCTGCCATTCCCAACTCGAAACACCGTCCGTCTGAAATGCCAATTTGATCTCTAATATTTTTTAGCTAACATTTGCAATTCAGTGAAGATTACTATCAATTATAGTTGAACTTTTGTTCTAGTTAGTTACGAATTTATAAGAGTCGTTCGTTCATATTTCTAGTTACAGTTAGAAGTTTTTTAAAGTGAGTAGCCTAGTTATAGTTCTAGCGTATAACTTCGAAGATATTGTAGTCTGCATAAGTCTGACTAACGGAAATAATGTCAGTTTTATTGACGCGATGACAAATATGCCGGAGTAAAATAATCACTTGCCCCACTATATGCTGTCTTCAGCACGTCAAGTCTTATATATATCTTGTTGCACCGATACACAGCATTCAGCGCCGTGAAAACAGTTCGCTTCTCCTAATCTTGTTTTTTTCGCAACCAGATCTTCCCACTTTGATGGAGGCACAATGAGGTTATTGAGGGATCACCCGGAAATAGTAGTGAAGAAAGAAGAAAAAAGTCCAGTTTCATAGTCTATTCCATTGTCCTTTCCTCGTCAGATCTGCCGCGTTCGGTAACGCATACGTTAGTTATCAACAGTTCCCAAGATTGCCATCACCAACCCGTGCGAAAACAATTGTTTAAACTATCGGAAATTATTGGTGGGATGTTATTAGATTTCTATTTGATTCCGTGTACTAACTGCCTTCTGTTGCAGGAAGAATCTACCTACATAGTTTAAAATAGAATCAGTCGTCTCGAAGTCTCGGAAGCTTTCACGAACTTCGAAATTTTATGTTCTGCGATATTAATAAAAACGGATTTCACAGCATTATAACACACACGGCTACATTTTCTGGCAATGATGATGAATAACTGAAACTCTTGATAAAATCATGATAAACATTTTGATACCAACGTCAAAACTACAATTTGGCGAATACTCAGCATCCGAAACAGTGTATGTACGGATTTCCGAGTGATATTTATGTTCGGTTCCATGACATGTATATCAATTATTATTTTTTAGGGAGACCCTGCTGCCTGTAGTTCGGTATAATTTCATTTCGTGTGAGTATAGAAACCCACAACAGTGTAAATAGCCACAACTACGTCACTTACACGAGGTACTTGTATATTCACCAAATTTGTGAATTATTATTGTGTCTTAACAATTATATCACCTCAAATCGGATGCAGATTCGTTTGCGTGTGTAGATAGACGTAGCAATTAACCGTCTAAGACGCAGAAGTTGTGGATAGCCGGTAACAACTAAAAGCAATCGCTTTTACTACAGCTCGGCGGATGTGGAATGTAATTCTCTCTTATGGTTTGAGACGCTTGCGAGAGAGATTACTGTCGCGACTCGATAGACAGCGGAAGCCGCCATAGCTCAGTGGTTAGAGCACTGGTCTTGTAAACCAGGGGTCGTGAGTTCGATCCTCACTGGTGGCTGGAGTTGTCGTGGCCGAGTGGTTAAGGCGACAGACTAGAAATCTGTTGGGCTCTGCCCGCGCAGGTTCGAATCCTGCCGACAACGCATTTTGTCAAAATTTGGTAAAGATTACGCAGTTTTATGATTTGCGTGGGAATTTCGACATTACACTTATAATTCATGTCATGCAAGGAACAGAATTAGGTAAATGAAGCATTTTGCACGTAATTCTATAATCTGTGGCACTATCAATGTTCCCTGATTTGAGCTGTTCGCGGCAGCTTGACAGGAGTGAAGAAAAAACACCATTTTAGACAGTATCGAAGTTCAGTGTATACTACAGGTGGTTCGCACCGACATTGTCGTCTACATCGCAGATTTTCATCTTGCTCTTCATGGTATATAAACCGCCATGAGTTTGTTCAATTGCAGTGTAGTACATGTCTCCTAGCAGCTTACATCATAATCTATCACCAGAGATTGTCCATAACAAAGTAACGTGATGAAGTGTTCAAGTAAGTTAAGGCAACTTGCAGCACTTTTTTAGTCTTGGTTCTATTTTAGAGTTCAACCACTTTCACTTCAGATTGACATCTTCTGACTCAAAACTAGGCTACTTACTATTCGAACTAGAATTTTATTTATTTTTTTACAGTAAAAGGCAGTATCATGCTTGGCTTATGAGCAGCACCGTAACTGCCGCACCCCAAACCCCTCAATTGGGGGGGGAGCGAGCTCGAAGGGGGCCCAAAATTATTTCGTGGATTAGCATAAATCATAGAGTATATTTTGAAAATTTATGCAAAGTTTTCAAAATTTTTTCGCGCTGCGCGCGAACTCCAGTAGCCATTTGTCTTTATTATTGGGTATTGGGCCATTACCGCGCCACGACCCATCAAGATTTACAATCAAGTTTTGGGCCATTTAACATGCGACTCCAAGAAGTGTGCCAGAACGATCGGCAGCGAGAAAACCTTGGCCGAAAAGGTCTATGCCCTTATGCTGACCGAAGACTTCGTTATATATATACAAAATACATATAGGTTTAATTGTCCATTGTCCTTAGGTGCAATCTGAACCTCACAAGACAAATACCATCCCGCTGAGAAAAATTTAATGCCAATGAAGAAATACCAATTTGAAATCGTGAGCGTCTCTCAGTTTAGAAGCTCACGTTTGGGCGATTCTATATTTTTTGTTATAGCAGACTGGAAGTCACGAAATAACATTATGTAACGAAGTCATTAACGAGTCCGCCCGCCGAAGATGTTTAATTATTATTTACGGGCCCTCCCGTTCTCAAGACACTTCACTCGGCTCTACCGGTGAATCTAATTACGTGAGTAGAGACGACAATAAATTGATAGCATAATATATATGCATTCGCCGATCTGATTGACCGATTTTATCATAAATTATCGAAAATTTTCGCGCTTCGCGGTGCCTCACAATACAGTACAGCTGATTTCGTGACAAACGCGAACAACGTGATGGGAGGGTCGTTTTACACCCTATGGGAGCCCAAGACCCACGTTTTTTGGGGCCTGACGAGGTACTGTTTCGTCCCTGCCAATGGGTATACGCCCGAAGATGTTCAATTATTATTGCGTCGTCCTACCTTTTGAAACACACCTCCCTCAGCTATACCGGCAAATCTGATTACGTGAGCAGAGAGAAGATAAAAATTGATAACAATATATATGCAATTCCCGATCATACTGACCGATTCAATCATGAATTCTAGAAATTTTCCGCGCTTCGCGCGCTTAGGCGACAACAACTGATTCACTAAACAAACTCCCAACAATATGATATATAGCAGTAAACAGGGGGGTCTGGGGGGCCCTAGACCAACGTTTTTTTTTGGGGGGGGGGGATGGGGGCTGACGAAGTGCTGTTACGGTCCTGCTTATGAGTAAAATTATCGCAACACCTAACCGTGTATCTCGAGAACTTTATACATTTTGGAAAATCGCAACTAGTTGTGTACTGCTTTAGTCGCCTTGTAATTCCGAAAATAGCCTCTACTTTCAGAAACCAGTTACCTGCGTACTATTTAATCTTTCATTTTCTACTCCTATCAGTAGTGCTGACGTGTTTTTCAAATCGCCACTTCTAATTGCGATGAGTATCACTACTTCGAGCATCCTGTCCATCCCAGACTATATAGTACTGCCAAGAAATAGTTACCCAGCAGAATAGATGTATATTGTACAGAAGCTAACACAGCTGTCGTTAAGTGCCGAGTAGTCACTGTCGCTGTTGATATCACATGTGATTACAGTCGCATATGCACTCTTTTATAATGTATTCACAAGATCAGTGATCAATGATCAAACATGGTCCACTCGATGATACATTACGGTCAGGGCTGCATTTAAAACGAAAATCAATATATAACAAACATGCTTGAAACAAGGCAACAAAAAGGATTTATAACAAACATGGATTCCGATTACTGTCATACACAGACCAAAAATATCTTTAATTAGGACTACATTGTTATGCAGCATTTTTACGGTCGGAGGTCATCCTCATACAATCACATAGAAAATTCACGTTCACAGCCACTATGCCTTCCGTCCTTGCTTGTCATTCGTTATTATCTAGACCTGCTCCGTGCTACTCATGTTACATACATCCATACACTGTTCAACTTCAGGAACAGCCTACCCGATGGCTTTATACTTTAATCCATGTCTGTCGCAATGCGTAACAAATTTTCGAACGTGTCGCGAGTCGCGTCATTAGAAAACAGTGAGCCAGCCGTGCGGTCAAGATCGTCAGCTTTCCAGCAAAAGTAAGCGAAAGCTCTTTGATACAGGATGCCAGAGAAAAGTTTCTCTATCAAGGGAGATTCTAAGGGCTCACCAAGAAGAGCGTTCAAAAACATGGCGTCCTTCATGCAGCACAGCCATTGAGATGAGCTGTGCAGAGCACCTTTGTTAAAGGAGCTCTGTGGTATTTCCTCGATTTCAGGAGGCAGCGGTGCCTCATAATAGGTTGCACAAATGGTGAATATGAGGGCTTTTATGGCTTCTTCAACATGGCGTTCGTGGTCTTCGCTGGATGTGCTCCAGAATCTCAAGACAGCTGCTAGCAACTTCATTTCGTCATCGAAAGACTCGACGATACCTTCATTCCCTCCTCTCAGTAAGACATCGAAAACGTAGGATAGCCTCTCTCCCATTATATCATTCCGATCCGCAAGCGCATCATCCTCCAAATTCAACTGTAGCGATTCCATTCTGGGCTTATCAATTGTCACAGTTACCATTTCTGCTACATATTGACTGCCTTGACGATCCGCCACCATAACCTGGTAAGTATCGTCTTCTCCGACATCTTTCACCAGATGTACCTGATACGAGGCGTTTCTGATAGAGGAAGACATTTTGTTACAAGAAATTCGGTCTTGATCATCTGGGACAATCGGAAGGAAATCCGCCAGAACCGGAGGATCACCGACTTCATGTAAGCATCGTGTTCCTCTACAAAATCTGTGACCGCCTTGCTTCAAATCGTCGACGTAAACTTTGGCACCAGGCAAATTTCTGTACACATTGAGGCAAGCTCTGATCTGGTCTTCCGGAATATTACTGACATGTTGCTTCAAAAGTTGAATCACGCTATCATCGTCCCGGTATTTCCTTCCCAACCATATTAGTAATTCCTTGAGCTCCTCTGGCGACCCCCGATTCCCTCGCCCTCGTGGATTACGACGAGCTGGTGCGACCTAGAATGTAGTTACGTTGCATGATGAAAGATTATTATCGGTACCTCGATAATATTGAGTCGATATCACAATTTGCAAGAACTATCAAATATTGATATAATTATTATAGCTTCAATGTGCCCTTTCTCGTTTATTACGTGTCAAAGCATAACAATGGCCGTAGAGCTGTTAAAATAAATGCTCCAAAGTTTTGGAAATGCGCCTTGCAGGGGGAATGCACTCTAAAAATGATGTGGTCGCAAATTGCAGGGCAAGACGAGAAAAAATATATGGCCGCAGCCATTTTCTTCAGAACGCCACCGTAATGGAGCTGCAATTTATTGAAATTTCCAAAAGTGTTTCACGCTCCAGCAGTCACGCAGAAATCGAACTTTATATAGTTGTCAGCCGATGTTATAAAGGAAATATGTCGTACACGTCAATGTGGTTTAGATACTGCGTTCAACGGAAGATCTCCAGTCAGGCGATTTATGTAAAAATCGGGCCTAGCGTATTCTCCTTCTTTTGGACAGAAATAGATCATGCCTAAACATGTTGTATACATAAGAATAAGACATGATCTCTTTCTGCCCGATTTTGGCATAAATCGCCTGACTGGACATCTTCCGTTGAACGCAGTATCTAAACCACCTTGGCGTGTACGACATATTTCCTTCATAACAGCGGCTGACAACTATATAAAGTTCGATCTCTATGTGACTGCTGGAACGTGAAACACTTGTCCAAATTACAATAAATTGCAGATCTATTACAGTGGCGTTCACAAGAAAATGGCTGCGGCCGAAAATTTTTCGTTTTAATTTGAGACCAACATCATTTTTAGAGTACAGTGCCCCTTTAAGCTAAATGCTATGTCTGTTGAATATCTGCGAAATGTATCGGAGTTCTTGGTGAAGGTGCCATAGGTATCGATTTTACCGGCATTTGCTTGAAATTCTGTCTGATATCAGTTGAGCTCTAACCATGATCATTGAACACGGATGTAGCCAGATTAGATCGTGAGGTGAGGTAAAATTTCTATTCGCAGTAATGCCTTTAGCATTATCGATGTCACAAGATTCCAAATCCGACGAAAGGCAAAGACGTCTTGATCAATGTTCCCTCTGATTTTTGACGTGCCTGCGCACTAGGGTATGACTAAAAAAAATTGCCTGTAGCAGGGATTAATGAGCATTTTGGTACAAATTATAAAAATTATAATCATTTTGTTGAAATCGAAAAAATGTCCCGCACGAACTAACTTCAATTTTCGTCACTGGTCCAAAATATAGAAAAAATTAACATTTTAAAGGTATTCTTTGCTACAAATTTAACCTTCATATATATGTCCTTTTGCACTTCTGGTAAAGTTCATCCATCAATTTGACTTCCCTTTCTGTTATTATGTTAGTGCCAGGGACATCTACAACGGACATATCCGACTTCCAATGGGATTTTAAGGGACTTTATTGCTGCAGTACATTCGAGCGCAAAGATAGCGGCAAATATTCTTTGGTATACTCCACAGCCCAACCGATTTCGGATTTTTGGGTCGATAACGAAAAAACCGATACCTCACACCTTGACCGAGAACCCCAATACATTCAGCAGATATTTAAAAGAGGTTGGATATACATTAAAGCACATTTTCAAAGCTTCAGAGCATTTATCCGATCATCTTTACAGCCATTGTTATACTTGAACATGAGAGAAACTAGAAAGGCAACATTTGGACACTTGTTAAGTGTAAGCTATGTGACATATATCAATATTATCAGTCTAGCGGTCAAAGATTAAGTTTCTGACTCCCTACCGCCATGTTGTGACGTCACGAAAATTGCCGATCATTTTTCAGCTTCAATGGCCGATACTGATAATTCTCTTAAAGTGTGATATCGTCCCGATATTATCGGCGAACCGATAATCGGTCGGGCTCCAGTATATTCCATCTATAGACATCTGGTTAGAATACCAGGCTTCCTGACATGTATTTGCGATGAATAAGCATGATTGTTGTGGATGATTGTTTTCGTAGTGTTTTACCATATAATCTCCAAATTTGTAGCTGAGAGTTGGATTTGTTGAGGCTGTTGGATTAAATAACTCTGATGTATGCTTTGAGAAACGATAATATTTTGTTGGCAACCAATGTTTTGTGGTTTACGAAAACCCTTGCTCATCATTGCAATCTGCAGTCTCACAACAACGCCATTCCGCCGCCCAGCATCAACATTTGTTGAGTCACATATGATATGACATTTTCAAATTTTCATGATATTCCACTAATCGGTTTTCCAGGCCGCTGAAAATATGTTGAGCTGTTCTACTTTCGTGTTTTCGAACAACCAGTTCGATTTGTGTCAGACAAATTGAAATTATACGATATATACAGTGACATCTGAAATCGAATTTAATAATTATTTATTTATTATTTAATTTTGACTGTAAGCAAGAAAAGGATCGGATTAATTCAATCTGGGCAGTCATAATTTACCAAAATACTATTTTAGGTCTTCGCTATTGGAATCGTGTCAGTTAAATTCAAATCAGTCGGTATATATTTTATAATGTATGTATCTACAAAAAATGTCTATTCTCCATACAGTGAGAAATGTAAAAAAATTTTGCGGGAGGTTTTTGTTCAACCAGTCTTAACTTTTGTTAATTTTGTAATCAGGACACAAAACCTCATCGTTTGCGACTACAGGACACACAAAATTTAGAATTTTTTTTTCTAGTCATAACCCTACTGCGCACACTATTCAACTTACTGGCAGACCCTTGGACAACAGTGCATAACGACAAAAAAGGTCATCACTTCGGATTTTTCGTGGGCAAGTTGGATTTTCTGTGTGCAGAGACTGTGTCAGTACTGTGCATAGCAGACCATATCTCTCGGTAAATCGTGATTGATTTACAAATCTACATGGGCAGTGGTATTCAGTCACCCTGGCGATTTTCGGCAATGCTCAATAATAAAAACTATCCCGTATATCTATCGACATACAACTTTCTACAAGGCCTAACTAAAAATGTTTCGTTTCTCTGAAGAAGTGGGAGGCAACAGCCTACACCCAAATTTGGTTCAACTCCAACCAGAACCAGCCTTGCTACAGGAGAAACAAGTTTCTATTTATTATATAAAAATAAGTAAATAAATCTAAAATTTTCTGTTCACCCCATGAATGAACCAATGAAAGCAAAGTTATTGCCGTCGAAAAATTTGGAACATCAATAAAATAGTATTTATTCTTTCTATTCTTCAATTAATTATTAAAGTGGTGTCCACCATAAATACTATTTTATTCAAATCCAAATTTTTCAACAGCAATAACTTTGCTTTACTGGTTGGAATTGAACCAAAGTTGGTGAACATCGTTTCGATAGACAACCTAACACATTCATGGGGTGAACCCAACATATATCATTCTTTATTTTCAATTGGTAGGTAATGGAAACTTTATTCTCCTGTAGCAATGCGGCTACTGGCTGGAACTGTACCAAATTTGGTGTGTAGGCTTAAATTAAGTAACCTAACAATTTTATCAAGTAGCCAGTACGATTTGAGAAAATAAGCCATCTTTGAACACCCCTATTGTAGAACTACATCTTGAAGCAAAGCGTGGTGAAGAGGTGAGGGAGAATATACGTACTGGAGTAGGCTATTTGCTAATAAGCAACCTGGCATATATTGAAGATGTCCGCACAAATTTATCGGGCACCATTAGTCATCTTTTACAACGTGCATGGCGTTAGATAGCGGCAAATGTCACAAGATTGCAATCATTTCATGCGAACAAACCTACCGTTAAAACAGCACTGACAAACGGGCTGAAATCGACATTGTGCAATGCATCTTTACCCGATATTGGCTCCAGAAAGGTAATTGCATTTGGAGGGAGGTCAAACGCGCTCTCCAATCTTCGGCGGTGGAAGACCTTACACGGACATGTTCCTGCCACCTGTGTAATTGTGTTACATGATAATCTGCGCGCAGTTGGTCCATTAAAATTATAATGGGATACCAGGATTCGAATTTCGAAAGCACATGCACTTTGACCGGAGAAAGACAAATCAACGTATGCGTTACATGAGGCAGCATCTTCATCACAGATATACTTTATAAAGGGACATTGAATGCAATATATAGGTATAGATTCGCTACAAATTTCTGAAATTATGCCTCTCACTTACATTTTCCCAACAGAAATCCGACATCGGGAGAAATCCTCTGGCCAAATCGTACACGCAAAAGTCCGTGTCTGTCCCGAGTACGTAACCATCCAGCGCGTTGGCTACAGCGGCGATAACGGAATCTGCATCACCACGAACGGCAACATACGGAATACCCAATTCCGTAAGAGTTTGCTTGAAAACGTCCTCTAGAAAAATGTTATAAAATCACACCAATGAAGATTACAGCTGTAACTTGCGTTGAATCACATTGACAGCGTGCCCAAATGTGACCAATATTGTAGGGTTACCACACGTCCTTTTTCAAGAAATCTCAAATATCTTTCCCAAAGGCTTGCGCACACGTCTATGGGTTCTCAGGTCATTAAAGGTTAAGATTCTTACAGCCCCTAGGTAACTCATTCATTTTTATTCCATCTGAAATAGTAGACGTAGAATCAGCATTTCAAAAGGACGAGGTGTGACATTTTCTACAATCACAGTGCAGCAGTGCATATCGTCGCTGGAAAACCAAACTGTCCTATGTCCACTTTTGGTGATTTTGACTTTTTTGGTTTCTATTATTATTTGGACATAGGTCTTTCTTTTTAGCCGGGTTTCATGTTTCTAGGTAGTGTGGATCAATGGTCAAGTGGACATATACACATGGATTTTCATGGCAAATTGAAAACCAAACTGGGTTATGTCCAAATTATGGACATAAACCTCTTTGACCTTCCACTTGACTAAGGTTTTATGTACGCCTGTGAGGCTCTATGTCCATCATTGCATGTAAGTAAAGTGGCGGGAAGATCCTGCCATGTGTCATTCGAGTGTTCTATAGTATCTCTCAGGATTTAATTACCTTTTTAGTTAGGTTAATGCATGTTCTCGAATATGCTCTGCCAAAATTCAGAGATGAACAGTAGGGTTGTCCAAAATTTGGAAGATCTTACAAATCCTCCGTTGTAATGTCTTATTCTATAGATTATTGATAAAAAACGACACTGAGCCTAAAAGAAGCTTACAGGAAGGCCGTTAAGATTTCGTGCAAAGCGTTTGAAAGTAGCTGCCAAAGAATCGGCGTGCCACCGACCATCGAACGGAGAGAAGATTAGTAATCACGAAACCACGGCTCTTGATTGGCTGATCGGCTATGCTTCAATGAACACGGCAGCAGCAGCTTGCTGATTATGTGATCAAGGAGTCTGCTACCGGCGGCGATTCTGAAAGCGCATTGTATGTAGGCTGACAATTAATGATTTAGGATTGATTCAGGGTATGTTGAGGTACGAAATACATGATGAACAAACAACAGCTGCTTCACAAATCCGTCTAAAGCATGACCGCTTTAATGTGAAGGACACCGCCGTAGCTTATATGCCTTTGTTTTCAACGAGGGAAAGCATAGGCGCTTATGCAAGTGGCGACGGATTCCAAGTTTCAGAAAGGATCTATCATTATTGAATACAAATGTAAAACTTAACAATGACACTACTTTGTCTGTGTGATCTTATTGGGCTCAGGTTGTAGTACATAGTTGAAGTTTTGAAAGCTCTAAGGATCGGCTGAATCAGCGGGTTATGCTTGGCACTTATCAGATGCTTTCAGCAAATTGTATTCACTTGCAAGTGTTGTCAAAGTCCTTAATGCTGACGCAGAAAAGGGGTGTAAAAGTAAGCACATACTATGCTGGATATGATATGTCAAAGTCCTTAATAATCGTGCAGAAAATGAGTGTAAAGGTAAGCACAGACAATGATGCATAGTGCACAGTATCCAGCATAGTTTGTATGTCATATCCAGCATAGTCTGTGCTTATATTTACACCTCGTTTCTGCGGCATCATTAGGGACTTTGTAAACACTTACAAGTGAATTCAATTTGCTGTAAACATCTGATCAGGGCCAAACTTAACTGTCTGATTCAGCCGATCCCTAGAGCATTCAAAACTGCAACTATGTACTACAACCTAAGCCCAATAAGATCACACAAATTATATTGTCATTGTTAGGCTTTATATTTGTATTCAATAATGATAGATCCTTTCTGAAACTTGGAATCTGTCGCCACTTGCATAAGCGCCTATGCTTTCCCTCGTTGAAAACAAAGGCATATAAGCTACGGCGGTGTCCTTCACATTAAAGCGGTCATGCTTTAGACGGATTTGTGAAGCAGCTGTTGTTTGTTCATCATGTATTTCGTACCTCAACATACCCTGAATCAATCATAAATCATTAACTGTCAGCTTACATACAATGCGCTTTCAGAATCGCCGCCGGTAGAAGACTCCTTGATCACATAATCAGCAAGCTGCTGCTGTCGTGGTCATTGAAGCATAGCCGATCAGCCAATCAAGAGCCGTGGTTTCGTGATTACTAGTCTTCTCGCCGTTCGATGGTCGGTGGTACGCCCATTCTTTGGCAGCTACTTTCAAACGCTTTGCACGAAATCTTGACAGCCTTCCTGTGAGCTTCTTTCAGGCCCATTGTCGTTTTTTATCAATAATCAATAGAATAAGACATTACAACGGGGGATTTGTAAGATTTTCCAAATTTTGGACAACCCTAATGAACAGTGTGATATGCCAGAATTCAGAGTACTGGTAGATTAACAGTGAGAGATGAGATAATAATACTTGTGTTGAAATTTAGATGTTACTCATATCTTGATGTTTTTACTGGATTCCTATCAAAATTTGTTGATTACAGGGATATATTATGGTAATTCCCAGTACTTGTGGTTTAAAAGTGGCAGAATGAATCGAATTAGAATAAATTCAAGGGTGTCAACGGAAGCCTGGCAATCTGACGAGAAAAACCAGTTGGACACTGACACTCTGACAGATTGTCTTATATGCATTTTGGAGATTATGGAGAGATGCAAGAATACAAGGAACAGTTATAAAAGCTTTGGGATCTAAGTGGCAAGTGACAAGTTGTTTCTAGAAGGAATCGCAGATAGAAAAGGAGGAGTTGCAGTTGAGCCATCTTGTTCTGGTGGTGCCGTAAACAGAGGCAGTGACTCTGACTATGAGGAGATTGAATTAAGTGACTCTGCAACGGGAAACGATTCAGATTATGATCCCGAAAAAAAAAAATGGCAGCAAGTGGAAAGATGTGTTTCTAGTAGATGAGCCTTGTTCGTCGAAACAGAGAGATTGTCTTATTGAAGGAGAGGAGGTTTATTTGTGTCATCATTCTATTATTCCAAAAGACAGCGAAATTATAACTTCACTATAACTGATATAAATTCAATGAAAACGACATGCTTCCTATGGAATGAAACTGAGACCAAAAAAAGGATCCTGTGAGGTTGCTATCGCAGTTTTTCTGCACTTGAAGTCATTGAATGACACAGGAAAGAAATCTGTTCATTTATTCTGTGACCGGTGCGAGGAGCAAAATAATAACAGAACGGTTGTTGTAATGCTATGCCATGCTTCTACTGTTTTTGAATTTGAGGAGATAACTTTAAATTTCATGGTAATTGAACATTCACAAAGTGAATATGACAATGCACACTCTGTTATCGAAAACGCCACCAGAGGAAAGTGCATATTTACCACAAAACAATGGGAAAAGGCAATAAAAATGGCATTTAAGAAGAATTCACCTGAAGTCAATGCCTTTAATTACAGTGACGTGATTGACTTCAAGTCATCACTGGGTTTTCCGCAGTATGCCTCAATTTGGCAGAGCTAATCCATCATTGATGCTGGGAAAATGCCGGTGAAAAAATTTAGTGGTCAAAAGTGATGCAAATGAAATTTTTCAAGGGTTCCAATTCAACAGTTTTTTTTCAAGTATAGTTACAGTGAGCCCTCGTTCCAAAAATTGCAGCTGTCCAGTTCAAGACCAGCTACTAGGTCAAATGCCACAGTTCTACCACTGCTGTAGGAGGAGAGATCAGGGATTCCGGAAGACAAATACAAAGACTTGTCTAAACTCTGTGATAAAAATTTGGTTCCTCCACACTTGCATTCCTTTTACAAAACCCTTCCGGTGGCATGCACTAGTGAAGGGAGTGACTGAGTTATTCAGTTTCTTTCATTCGTTTCATTTGTTATGTTCCTGTTTCTTACTTTGACATTATTAAGCCATAAAATGCTGCTAAAGTACATTATTGACGCATTGATTGGTAATTTGAAGAGGAATTATGTCCAAGAAAATGCTACTTAGTTGAGGACTATTTGAGAACCAAACTGGCCTATGTCCAAAATGGGGGTTGCTCTTATTTTGAGAAACTAAAAATTATGCGATATCCCAGCTATATGCATATATATCAGTATCCCAGGAGCTCACTGTTGCCGTGTGGACTAGGGTTGGATTATCCGGATAACGGTTAACCGGTTAACCGGTTAACCGCAGGTATTTTCACTATCTGATATCCGGATATTTTTCTGCCGGTTAACCGGATAAAAAAGAATCGTTGCTAACGCATTTTACACGTTTTAGTAAGCTTCAATAAGTCGTATTCAGTGTTGGCACGGCCGATTAACGAGAAGCGTGTTGCCAATTAGCGAGATGCGTCTGTACACATTGCACAATATAATGTGACGCGATCTCCTGCTGAGAAGATCGTTAAATTAGTAGGTCATTGATTGCCTCGCGCTCGGCTATCGTCTCTGGCCTGATTTATCGCGTCTTCAACAAGCCGATAGTTCCACTGGATTGAAGAATCGCATCTGCAATAGGCCATGTGCAGTGTACACACTATTCCATCGCTGGCCTGCACAATCGCATCTTCATTGGCTTGGTGCTCACGATATTATCGTTGACCTGCACAATCGCATCTGCAATAGGCCTACGAACGATATAATCGCTGGCCTAACCATCTCGGACCCAGCACGCATTGGCTCCTATCTCTCGATGGCTTGTTGACGATATGCCGTTAAGTGTATTCTAATTAGTGATTCTGAGAGTGACACCGCGAAACTGAATGACATCGAATGTTCGCAAAAATGTGCGTGCGTGCAAGCGTAATTGATTTCCGCTGATGATTAATTCGAAAAAAAAATCGAAACCCCCTGATTTTATTTCAGTCCCCCTACATTTTCGGCTGGCTGCGTGCCTGATCACGTGAATTAGAGCGAGGTATGATGTCGGCATCAATTCCAGTATCAGCTAGTCGTCCTTCTAGTACTCTAAACCTAAACATAAGGATGGTCAAAAGGATGCAAAGCCGTTGAAGTTTCCGGCGGACGACCTGCCAACCTTTTGACTCTCTATGAAGCGCTGCTTTCTATTCAGCCCACTTATGTGGAAGCTGAAAAAGCATTCAATGAACGTGGACTCTTTGTTACAAAATTCCGGTCCCGGCTACAGGATCCCACAATTGATGCATCTGTGCTTTATAAAGAGGGCATTGCAGAAGCAGTGAACATTAAATTTGCGTGGTTTTTCTCGTATTCGCTCATACTGCGCGCGTAGGTAGGTACTCTACAATAACACTGTGTAATGATTTTGCGATCCGTTTTACATGCAGACCTAATGAAATCGATTGTCTCACTTAGCAGTTATTATCCGGTTAACCGGTTAGATAAATTCCAAAATATCCGGATATATCCGTTATCCGGATAGTGAAAATTATTGATATCCGAACTAACCCTAGTGTGGACAGTGTGAGCATGATAACTATGGGAAATCTTCTTTTTCGATTATCTCAGCTTGCTGTTTTGTGACATAGTGCAGTTTGGTTTTCCAGCGACGATATAATGATATAAGTTCTCAATACGTATGTATACATCTTATTACAACCAAACACTCTAAGGTAATAGGTAATAAACATGGGCATGGTAAATAAAGAAGTGTTTCTAGTTTCTCCTCTGTCCAGTCCGACGACATGAGTATGAGTAGGTTGTCACTAATTGCACAGCACACTACATTCTAGCATTGTACTCCAAGCATGCGACATACTTCCCACTATAGGCTGCGGTAATCGCGTATGCTGGGTGACTTTACCACCGTTAACTAGAGTCCAAGCGCCTTGAATATTCATTGTTTTTTTTTCAGATACTCCGGGATCTTGTCTACAGACCTGAACCTGCAATATGGAACAGAGTTAGCCACTTCTACACTTGAAACGTGTTGTATAGATTCTGTTCCATGAGAAAGGGCATGGGTTCTTATAGTGTACGGTAATCTAGTAGTGAAAATTGCTTCGTACAAGCTCCATTTTCGTTCGAAATTTCTCAACGAAGTGAATTTAAGTAATGGAGTGTAAAGTGGCATCAATTGCTGGCGACAGCGTTCGAAATTGCAGAAATGCATCTTTTCTACTATCGAACAATGGCCGATTAAGCCATGAGTAGGCACTGTTTTTGAAATATGATGTAGCCTAATTAGCCTTCAAAATCTGTTGAAGTAGAGGAGTTCGCCTTAAAGCGGGGTTGGGCAATTATTTTTCTCCGCGGGCTAAATGATAAGTAGAAAATATGTCGGTGAGCCAAGTCCAAAATGTTGACCATATTCTGTGGCATATTAATTTCATTTCAAATTGAAAGCAATGAATTGCCTAGTGAATAAATGATGCTGATTGGTTGCGTTGATATTAGGTAAAGAGTAGGGCGAATTCTTTGTTTTGACATGTCAAAATATGTCACTATTTTGTAATAATTAAAGCGTTAGGTCAAAAGATTGTCAAAACTGTTTACAAAGTCTAAAAATTTTTGAACCCCATATTTCGTTTGTATCATAGATTTTGCACTGTCGGTGAACTTATCATTTGATATTTTAAAGCTTGTAGCCTACTTTATAGGCCTACCGTTGTAGACAGCCCATTGTGAATCATAATCGTCGAATGAAACAAATTGGTTGACATGGTGTTATGGTCAACGTACCGCAACATCGTAACTCAGTTTTTGTCATACTTTTTTGTGCTACCGCTCCCTTGACAAGGAATAAAGTGCCAGTGCCCCCCGACCCCCTCAACACGGATAAATCAAACGAATGTTGTTCTGAATATATTACAGCTAATAATGGGACGGATCCAGCTGACGTGTTACTAACATCATTTGATAAGATAAATCACATTCTAAAATCTCCAGTCTCCACGTCTCGTACTATCAAGTCTTTTTTTTCACTGTGAGTCAGAAACCTAGTCACAGAACTGAAAACAGGTTCTGAGAGGGGAAGAGCAATGACAGAAAAGTCAACCCGACCCAAGTTAGAGTATTTCTATTTGATTCAACTGCGTGTATCAAGAACGATTGATTACAGATACTGAACTTCAGTTTCAAATCAAAATTTTCCTATGTACACTACAATGTAATCAGCTCCACAGCCATTTCATGCTCGGAAACTTTACAGAGTAGATTGATAATCCGGTAAAAACTTTCTACATGTAATATATCCTGGACCCAAATCACCATGAACATATCCTTGTGCAACTTGTGTATTCGAGCTGGACCGGTAGCTCCTGCGGGCTTGAGAATTGGAACTGTTCAGTGTTCGCTAGGGCTGTTCAAAAATAACTTTTTTTTTCGGATTTCAGCCATTCACTGATTAAATTGTCAGGTTACCCTAAAAAAGGCTGTGCACCAAATTTGGTTCAATTCTAACAAGTATCCTGTAGGACTCCGCATATCCTATTTCAATTCTCAATTTATTAGGAAAGTTAAAAAAAAATCCAATTTTTCTCCCAACCCCATGAAATTTTTGAGCTGTCTTCAAAGATGATGCAAAACAAATTTTACTCGATTCCAACCAACTAGTAGAAGCGGAGCTATTTGAGTTTTTCGTTGATAATTCTCAGAATACCCCAGGGGTGCAATGTGCACTTTGCGAGCCACTGTCCTAACTGAATCAAGACTGCTTGGGCATTGCATGGTTGTTATATCAAGAAGCGCACAATGATTGGTGAAAAATTGTGATGTAGACAACATTGTCCGAATGAAGCGACAGCAGCAACTTGAGTGTTGCCAGCCAACATCTGTTGCTGTTGGCCGTTGGGCGTTCTTTCTCTATTCTTGACAAGCTACTTAGTAAGGACTGACACTTTCTACCCGAGAAGGTAGGAAAGTATCTTTTGTTGTACTACAACAAATTTTAATTATTTCTACCGTACCGTAATACATGGTGTAACTACTGGAATTCTTCATAGGGCCAGATTTTGTTGAAATTAAGTTTTTCCATGTAAAAATTTTTCAGTTTAGTAGTAGAATTTAAACATCATGTAGGAAAACACCTAAATTTGCATAATGAGGTCATAATTTGGTAAAAATTAGTTTTTCTAGGTCAGAAAATATCAATATTTTGATTGTTAAGGTATAAATCTTGCGTTTTGCGTTTTTTAGGTAAAAAGAAAAAGACTTCCGTGAACCCAAAATCATACTTATTTATAGTCATTCTTCAAAGTAATGTTACACATGATACATTTGAAACTCTCTTTAAACCCCTATCCACATTTTCTATTAAGGCAGCAAATTTATTTTGGATAGGCCTACGGTACTAAAAAGCTTATCGACTTGGTCGCTGCCTTCGAGCCGTTCCCCTGACGCCAGTAAACAAATATATAATGCTCCAAACCTTCTTTGCATTTCAGCTTTTGGCTTTTTTACATGCACGCCTTATAATCACCACCACTGATTGACTGGTTTTAGGAGTTAGGGATTCAGAACAGAAGAGAATGACCTGTATTTGGACATATATAGCGTAATAGGATATTCGGTAACTGTATTCACCAAACGGCATCGCAATCACCTTCGGAAAACATTGGCGATGAAATATTGACCCTCCAAACGTAGGCTACAATATGTTCCGCGGCAATAAAAGCTCAATTAGACAGAGTTCTCATATTATAAAGAGGAATTCTTACGCATCAAAAACGACGTAGCAGCGGATGTTACAACGATCGACCAGCGTGTTGAAAAATCTGATTGTGATTCCTCGCAGCTCTGAATACTCGCCTCCACACCTGTAACATATATAACAGTCATGAATACGGCGATTTTTTTTACATGTCAAAATTTTGTCAAAATTGTTTACAAAGTCAAAAAAAATTGACGTTTGCATTTCGTTTCTATCTTAGATTTTGCTGTCTGTGAACTTGTCGTCTGATGTTTAACAACTTGTAGCCTACTTTATTGGTCTATCATTGTATCAGGCCAATTATCTGTTCATTGAAAATCATGAACGGTCAAATAAAACACATGGTCCACATGGTGTTATGCTCAACTTACAGTAATATCCTAACTGAAAACTTCTTGGGCATTGCATCATTCTTATATTAAGAGCGCACGATGAGAAATTGTGATGTAGACAACAACTGCTGCCACTGAACGTTCTTCCAACTCCATTCTTGGCAAGCTAGTTAGCAAATACAGACACTTGCTACCCAAGAATGTTGGAAAATATTTCTCGTTGTACAACAAATTCTAATTATTTCTACCATAATACGTATTGTAGGCTAACTACTGGAATTCTTCATAGGGAGGTATTTTGTCAAAACACTACTTTTTCAAGTAGAAATTTTCTGTTTTGAAGCCAAAAACGATTTTTCAGGCCAAACTACTCCGTTACAACCAGGGCTTTGGAGCCGGAGCTGGTGCCCGTTATTTGAGGAGTAGCTCCGGCTCCGACCCGTTTCATATGATGCTATTATATATGCAACAACCACATCTGCTAATTTGTCATAATTGACCAGCAGGCCTGAATTTTAATGCTGTACACAGCAATGGCATGGAGTAAAGTGCGTTCTAGTGCAACTATCATGTTGTCGACAATTGACAAGTACTCAGTATGACGTCACAAGCCGGCACGGCGGCACCTATGTGTCTTCGTTGCTACATCGGATGTTACTGATGGCTGACAGACTCTAGATTACTAACCTATGGTAAATTAATAATCTATATAGATCAGGAATAGCCAACCTTTTCGGCTAAAGGGGCACATGCAATTGACGAACGAGTGCGCGATCCACTAGTAGCGCCAAGCGGGTAAAATTTTCCAAGTTTATAAAGAATAGGCCAATAATATTATTACTTGAGTATTGCGGGTCAGTTGTATTCCGCCCGCTAGGCTCAGTTTGCAAGGACAGGACTATTCGGCGTCTGGCCACATCGATATCGAAGGTTTACGATAATATGCGACAATCATTCTGTGCCTACATTTCACCGTCGAGGATCTTTATGCAAGCGCAAACGCGAAAAGACTTTCTCCCGTGATTGCAAATACAGTTACACTCAATCGGGTAAAGTAGGCATTTTTTTCATTTTCAGTAGGGGGTAGGCTACCAAGCAAGAAATCGTGTGACAATTAAACACGCGAAGGGTGAAGAAAAATTTCGCTACTAGGTTATTGTAATGTACGACGATTTACTGAAAATGTGACTGGACCCTGGATCTGCCAATGCGTCGGAACTGATATTTTAGTCATCAACATCACAAGTGTCGCAGCCAGAATTGTAATTTTTGGTTGGCATTGCAAGTTCACAATCTGAGCAATTCATTTTCGATAATATAATAGGAAATTACCACGCAAAACCCTCTCGGCCACCCCTGATATAAACAGGCCCATTCGATAATTTCAGAACCGGAACCGGAGCTGGAGCCGGAGCAGTGGTAATAATGCGGCTCCGGAGCTGGAGCCGGAACTAATGTATGATAGAAGAGAGCTCCGGAGCCGGAGCTGGAGCAGTTTAAATTTACGGCTGCTCAAAAGCCCTGGTTACAACAGCCAGTTCCTACCAGAAATTAAGATAAATGGCAGCCTACAATTTCAAAATTATGTGGGAAAACACCTAATTAACATACATGAGGTGAAAATAAAATCGCCCTAGTCATGATAAAAGTGGATATAGCCATATTCTGTGATCAGTTTTGGGCTGACCAAATCAGGATTATGGAATAGTTGCTTTTTGACATAGGTGGTACTTGATTTGATAGTGGCTTAAGACCATTTGCTTGTATAGGGGCATAGGTTGCAATTGCGAAAATCTAAATAATAAGAAACAGCTTTACATATGCAATTACAGTGATCACTCGATAAAAGTATCAAAATTCTATAGACATATCCAACCTACCTTCCACTGTCTTGCATGCAGTCACAATATAAATAATAAAACAGACTGGAACCATCGATGATCACCGTCGAGTCGCATAGTTCCAAGTCGTCCGATAGTCCACGTCGATCAATGAGACCTTTCAAATACTTTATGCCCATAATTTACGGAAAATCTATATGTAGTAAGCTGTATTGAGTGATAGAGTAAGGGTTGGTATAACCCAAGTCAAAATGACCCGAATTCACCAGTGCTATCAGCATAAGATAACTGCATGTTTGGTTTCGTTTTATTTTTAATGTCATCTTTTCAAAACACCAGAAGATCCAGATAGAATGTAATAGCAATAGGAAGGTATCGAAACGACCTGGAGTAGTACTTCAATCCTACATCCGCTTTGGCCTAGAACAGGGTTCACCAACAGACAGCGGCTATAAGTTTGAGACTTCGGTAGAAGCACATAAAGATGTATATATAAATGCTGAGATAAATTACAGTTTCGCAAGGATGAACAAGTCACAATGCTATTGTACAATCATCTCGCACAATAATCTCCACCAGTAGTGACTGCATAATATGGCCTTGCATGTAACAGAAGCCGGTTATCAATGGCGGAGGGATGGTGACCTGTGACCAGAGATGGGCGGATTCCAGATTTTGGGAATCCGTATCCGTCCTGATCCGACAGTCAAATAGGATTTCGGAGTCCGACAGTTGAGCAACAAAATTAGGATCCGAAAAAATCCTGCTATTGCTTTAGTGCTATTTCACATTAAATATAGCCTGCAAAACACATATGAACATTATAATCAACAAATTAGTATCAAGTAATGCCTTACAAGGGTTTATTTATATCACATTTCGAATCAATAATGTTAGGTATGGTATATATCTTGAATATAAATGCGAGTAGTATAGGAACTAGGCAGGGGAAATGAGCGAAAAAGACTGTGAGAACAGAGAAAGCAATATTAGTAGCTTAACGGAGAGGGTAAACATAGTAACCCAGGCATGCCCTGATGCCAATAACAAAATCAGATATTGTGCATTGTGACTTGGCCAAGACAACTAGGCCTAGTACTACTGAAGAATGGAACTAAATTTTCACAAGAAGTGGCATAGTCACAGAACAGACATGTATCAAACAAAATATGGATGAATCAATCAAATTGATCACTTGATAGAGCAGCAATGAATAGGGAATATATATAATATTATATAATAAGCATGATGATGTGCACAATCAATCAGAGAGTACTGGTGGTACTTCAGTTCTAGTGTGTCTCCGAAATCATAAACAAGACCAATTGACCATGCCAGCATATATTCATACATTACCACACCACACAATCATTCCAAATGACATCAGAAATCAGAACCACCAGTTACCTCTGCAACAACACCGACACCTCGCTTTTCTGTCATCCAGTACCCTAATGGCTGATGAACAGGAAGGATAAGAATCAATATCCGAGGAACAACTGAATTCGAAAACAAACACTTCTGAAGCTCGCTTGCTGGAGCCTGCCTTCGTCCTCATCTCATCCGGCAGCAGTAGTAATCTCATCACTTTACTTATGTTGCTTACGCATTTCAACGATATGACCGGTATCAGCGGTTTCAACGTTGTCATTTACTGTCGGAGCCAGCCTGGGCTTGATCCATAGCAATAAATGCATTTAACTACGGAAATAATATCGAAGCAGCTTTTTTCATTGAATATAAGATATCTTGAACCTTTATCACCAAATAATTGTTATGAATATCAAATCATGAATATCAAATCCTGTTTAAATCCGGCTCATATGGCAGTTTCAGAATCCGGCTCCGATCCGGCCACACAAAAATTCATCAAAATCCTGCTCCGGCTCCGGCTCCTGAACCGGACTGTGGCCATCTCTGCCTGTGACCAGATGACAAAAAAACGTGTACAGATGAGCCTATATTGAGACCTATAAAAAGCTTTTGTCTACGTAGGACAGCGCACACATACTTCATATTTATCTTAAGTCTAGCTTAGACCAATTGATACAATGATACAGTCGCGGTCTGTTTTAACCCAGACTTGGATGACCACAAAATTTGCAGATATTTTTAATTAGATTAGAATTATATCCTCACAATTTTTCTAAATTATAAAAACAAACAGAATTATTGAGTGTTTTTTTTTTAATTAGATTAGAATTAGGCTACAGCTACATTTTTTCCAAGTTAGGTTAGTATTACCATGACTAACTTTATATCACTGGATTCATAAAATAGGCTTAGACAGTACTGAAGCCATTTAACTACGCAAGACAGTTCAGTGGTTTTGGTTTACAGTGGTCAACTTCTCGCGACCCATTCGATATTGTCAATACACGCTCTGAATGAAACAATATAAGTAACGCCCGTACGTAAGCTATCTATACTGAAACATACTCTATGCCAGTGCTCTTCAACCTTTTTCGACATCGTACACCCTTTTAACGTTTGCTCAAAACTCGTACACCCCTGTTCATTAGAGGTCTTCAAAAATGACTTTTTTCTCAAATCTTACTGGCTACTTGATAAAATTGTAAAGTTACCGTACCTAACTTAAGCCTACTCACCAAATTTAATTCAATTCCAACCAGTAGCCGCATTGCTACGGGAGAAGAAAGTTTCTATTTATTATATAAAAATAAATAACGAAGTATTTGAAATTTTTCTGTTCACCCCATGAAAGTATTAGGTTGCCTATAAAAACGATTTTCTTCAAATTTGGTTGAATTCAAACCAGTAGAAGCGGAGTTCTTGCCGTCAAAAAATTTGGATTTGAATAAAATAGTAGGCTATTTAGTCACAGAGTCTATTCGCAGCCAGTTAGGCCGCAAGCCAGGCAAATTGGAATTTATTTCGTGTCAGCCAAAAAACAGCATGACATTACTAACGATAATCAACCTAAATGTAACAGTATTGGGAAGCTGAGTAGGTAAAGCTACTGCTGCTGAAGCGGTAATTCAGATCAGCGATGATAGCAGGCACACCAGCCTACTGCGCATCAGGCCTGCTCCACACCACACACAGTCTATAGTAGCACATGGGCTGCAAGGTGGCGAGATAGCGCAGTGGTATAATCCGGCAAATTTCGATATTAAAGTTGACTATGTAAAGGTGCGTGCTACAGTCCCGTAACGATATTAAAGTTGACTGTGTATATGTGCGTGCTATGCTCCCGTAAAATAGATTAACGCAAAAGTCGGTATAGAACTGCGTTAGTTTTCAAGGTGTTCCGACATAAAATATGTTACGAAATTTGGTATGTTGCATTGTCATAATGTCCTACAACTGCGTACCAAATTTCGAGTTGGGGAAATGGCAAATTTCGATATTAAAGTTGACTGTGTATATGTGCGTGCTACGCTCCCGTAAAATAGATTAACGCAAAAGTCGGTATGGAACTGCGTTAGTTTTAAAGGTGTTCCAACATAAAATATGTTACGAAATTTGGTATGTTGCATTGTCATAATGTCCTACAACTGCGTACCAAATTTCGAGTTGGGGAAATGGCAAATTTCGATATTAAATGTTGATTATGTAAAGGTGCGTGCTACAGTCCCGTAACGATATTAAAGTTGACTGTGTATATGTGCGTGCTATGCTCCCGTAAAATAGATTAACGCAAAAGTCGGTATAGAACTGCGTTAGTTTTCAAGGTGTTCCGACATGAAATATGTTACGAAATTTGGTATGTTGCATTGTCATAATGTCCTACAACTTCGTACCAAATTTCAAGTTGGGGGAATGGCAAATTTCGATATTAAAGTTGACTATGTATAGGTGCGTGCTACAGTCCAGTAACGATATAAAAGTTGACTGTGTATATGTGCGTGCTATGCTCCCGTAAAATAGATTAACGCAAAAGTCGGTATGGAACTGCGTTAGTTTTAAAGGTGTTCCAACATAAAATATGTTACGAAATTTGGTATGTTGCATTGTCATAATGTCCTACAACTTCGTACCAAATTTCGAGTTGGGGGAATGGCAAATTTCGATATTAAAGTTGATTACGTATAGGTGCGTGCTACGCTACCGCAAACAGATGTAACGGAAAAGTCGATGTTGGACGGCGTTGGTTTTGAAGGCGTTTCATCCTGAAATGGTTGGCGAAATTTGGTATCCTACACCTTAATGTTGTTGGCTAACACTGTTATGAGTTTCGTGATTGGGTCTCAATTAGCGGAGTAGTAATTCGTCCATCAAAATCGAGTATCTAACAATGACGCGGTAAACTGGCATCTAGCCTGCGCGTGAGTGTGTACGCGTGCATTCACCGATTCGAGGCTCGGATCCCCCGTCTTTTTCCGAGGCTGGATTTCCGAGGCTGTGATCCCCTTCAGTAGCCTACTGCGTATCAGGCAGGGCTGTGGAGTCGGTAAATTTTACCACCGACTCCGGCTCCGACTCCGACTCCACACATTTTCAATATACCGACTCCCACTCCGACTCCGACTCCTGAGTCTTTAAACGTACCGACTCCGACTCCGACTCCCACTCCTGGGTCTTTAAACGTACCGACTCCGACTCCCGACTCCGACTCCGACTCCAGCATTATTACCAATTTACCTCGAAAATTATATGCCACATTGTCTGTTGAATGACTATCATACAACCATTAAACATATGCAAACATATGATTAACTAAGGCATGCTGAATTGTTTCATTGTGGCACAGCTCGAATTATCCACTATGCAATTAACATGACATAAAGATTTGCTAAATATCCTTCCTTATTCAAGTTTTTATAACATGGACTCTCTAATATCCTGAAATGTATGAATCATTCAAATATGGCAGATATCCAATCCTGTATAATGAAAATGTAGATAAAATATCCAAGTGTAGCTCTTGTGTATGACTCAGCAACTAATAAAGAAATTGAACTTACCAATTTTGTCATTAAACACTATCCTGATTACAAGCACAAACACTCTTACTACTAGTAATAGACATTGGTCATAAATGGAATTTAGTTAAGTAGTCAAAGACCATAGCCTATGTCTAGTCCAGTGTTGGGATCAAGTCACTACCTTCGAGTCACGAGTCATTTCGAGTCATCGCACATTTTGACTCGAGTCAAGTCAAGTCAATCGATTTTCGAAGGTGACTCGAGTCAAGTCAAGTCAGTCGATTTTTGGAGGTGACTCGAGTCAAGTCGAGTCAAGTCAAGTCAAGGCACGAATCAAGTCACAATTCAAGTCAAATCGCCTTTTCGAGGTATGAGGCGTAATTACGTCATTGTATTTTGTTCGCTGTCTGCAATACAGATTGAGTGGTCATTGATTTTGAACTGATGAACGAATATAGAGTTCAATATACACGCAAGTAAGGCGCTGTATCGCTCACAATTAAGTAGAACTAATAAACTCAGTAAGTAATTGCACAGCCTCAGTTTATGGTTACCAGCCTAAATAGAGAATAGAGAAACGAATTGATAAGATGCAATACATTACCCTTTTGCAAATTTATATGATACA
Source organism: Botryllus schlosseri (assembly GCF_051294905.1). NCBI lineage: Eukaryota > Metazoa > Chordata > Ascidiacea > Stolidobranchia > Styelidae > Botryllus > Botryllus schlosseri. The sequence goes on along the minus strand of NC_137247.1, from coordinate 24,555,420 downwards.
ATTCGAGTCATCGCCAATGGTTGAGGACTATATAAACTATTTCCGAATTCAATTTCAATAAAACAAGAGGTTTGGTTAAGTTAAGAACACTGAACAGAAATAGACATTTCGCTGTTAAATTACTTTACTATACTATAGTTTACGACAAAGTAGGCTGTAAGCTTCGATCACTTCGTTTGCGATCAATATATTTGTGAGGGAACAATGGAGGCTCATTAAAACGCACGATCATTGAATGATTGGTCGCTCTCACGGGTTACACAAGCGTTGCGCGAACAATCCGAACATATGCAAGATACGGTGACTTTTATCGACACTGATTACTTAACGACTTGAAATTGATTCGTGAATTTTGCTCCGAGTCACGAGTCAATCCACATTTCTGATACGCCGAGTCAAGTCAAGTCAAGTCATTTTAGCAAAGTGACTCGAGTCAAGTCAAGTCATACGAAAAAGTGACTCGAGTCTGACTCGAGTCAAGTCATGACTCCAGTCATCCCAACACTGGTCTAGTCTACATGTACTTAATCAAGTATTCAAGGATTGGGACTTGCAGTCTTTCTTAATCATTTGTTCGACCCAAACAGCTAAGCTACACTACAAATATTTTTAATTTTGTCAAATGGGAAGCATCGTTTGGTCATATTTACATATTTTTACAATTTTACAAAACCAGCCGATGCATTTTCTCGGTCACAGTATCATGGTATAATTCCCAAAATTGCATCAATTTTGACTGCATCGCGAAAACGCATCTTGCGATTTTCTTCCTCTCTGCAACTGAGTTGTAATTTGGAAGTAATGTCTTTTATCTATATCAGGGGTGGGCAACTTTTTCGGCGAAAGGGACACCTGAGATTTACGAACCATTGCGCGGGCAACGGGAATGTTGATAACCTTTTTTTAGTCGTCGATAGGAGCGAACCGAATTATGAAACATTGCAAACAAGACTTATATAACTACGCTCTAAAATTGATAACATTATGTCATCCAACTGTGCAGTGCGCAATCAGGCCCTGGTCGCGCGAAGCGCGAAATTTTTTTGCAAGATAACGACTGAATTAGGCTATAGCTATATCAATAAATATGTCGCTAACATACATTGGGGGTCGCATCTGAATACCACTGGGCTCATTTGACAAGGACAGGATTATTCGACGTTTAGACATAGCAAAATCGACGGTATCAGTGAACATGCCTCTATCATTTTGTGCAAATGTTTTGTCGACGATCTCGCTGCGAGTGCACAAGCGAAGCCGTATCTCCTAATCGCGAATATAGTTAGACTCAATTCTGTGAAGAATATGTATTTATAATTTTCAAAAGGGGGCTCAAATACTGAATGCAAGAAATCTAGTGACAATGAATCATGCGAAGTACCGAGAAAAATTTCAAGTCAAATAAATGTGCTATGAAATATTCTACTTCATGGTCATATACGAAGATCTGGGATAAATGTGGCTGACCCCTGGATACATCAATGCCTCAGAACTGTTGTTTTAGTCATCATCAAATTTCTGGGTCATGCTAACCAAATTTTCGTTGGCCTTGCAATTGTACCTGATGTCATAAATAATTTCGAGAATTACCTCGCAGGCCACACCTAACCTTCTCGTGTGCCAAATTTGGCCTGCGTGCCACGGGCTGGCCGCACCTGATCTGTATGGTTAATAATAACAGTGATTGGTGGTACATAAAAATTATATTGAAAATTCTTTGAAAGCAAATGTTTTCATGATAGAGAAGTTGGAGTTGGAGTCGGAGTCGGAGTCGAAATCATAGTCATTCTCACAAACTCCGACTCCGACTCCAGTCAGTATTTTCCCACCGACTCCGACTCCGACTCCAGCTATTACAGTTCTCACGACTCCGACTCCGACTCCGACTCCATCAAGCGAAAATTACCCCGACTCCGACTCCACCGACTCCGACTCCACAGCCCTGGTATCAGGCGTGCCCCACACCACACACAGTCGATAGTAGCACATGGGCTGCAAGAGATGTCAGTAACCTCAGATCGTATGCCGCTATACACAGTCTATTGTCGCTAATTTGCATCACTAATAACAAAATACTAAATTGCAAATGTATGGCGAAATAGTGGACATAAAATAGGCATTTTAAAACAAAAGGGTTTCGATTTCAACATGGAAGCTGTTTCGACCCTTGCTGGCTACGTCACTTTATTTATGTGCATCGCGGTATTTATTAACGTCGGGTAGCAAGTACCGATTCAAGAAGTCTGAGCTATCGCGGCGGTTCCCTCAAAAATCACTAAAAGACAAATGACTAGCTGAACACATGTTTGTTTACTGCATACTTTCCAACACCAAACGGAACCATTGGTCTATTGCCGACGGCTAAATGAATTGGAGAAATATTTGCTTATGACTTCACAATCAAGTGGTGTACAGTATTACACTTGAGATAACTTTGTTGCGCCGATAGCAGACCATATATATAAACGTGAGACCATAGTGTCCTATATGGTGTCGACACAAGCAAATCTCACGGCTCAGTGAAATTGGTTCACGTCACACTTTCCTTTGGCTGAAGGCAATTTGACTGTAATTTTTGACCGACTTGCCGAGCATCAAATTTGATAAAACGGGTATCAATCGAAAGCTGCCGCCGTACTGATTACGAAAATATAAATTTTATTCCGCTCGTGGCCCTGGAACCCCCACAATCAGCCTCTAATTTTTCATTGTTATGGAGATTGGCATTGGGACGCAACAATGCTGTCTAGCGAAACGAGACTGGTGCTCAAGAAAAAGGGAGCCAGACAGCATTGTTGCGTCTCTCGTTTCGCCAGACAGCATTGTTGCGTCCCAATGCCAATCTCTATAACAATGAAAAATTAGAGGCTCATTGTGGGGGTTCCAGGGCCGCGAGCGGAATAAAATTTATATTTTCGTAATCAGTGCAGAGTCAGCTTTCGATTGATACCCATTCTACCAAATTTAATGCTCGGCAAGCCGGTCAAAAATGACCGTCCAAATGCCTGTAGCCAAATGGAAACTGTGACGTGAATCAATTTCACTGAGCCGTGAGATTTGCTTGTGTCGACACCATATAGGACACTATGGTAAGACCTTCGTAGCTTTCACACTCTATTTAACGTCCACTTGCGAATGAATATAACTTTATTAGTTACACGAGCTTTTGGAGCGCTGCTCCTTCATCAGGTGTCAAAGCGAAAGTAACGCAAAAAGAGAAACGCTTAAATATTTTCAATTTGAACACATGCATATTATGACATCATAGGGAGTGAGAAATTCTAGATTCCGAAGTCTCGTACTCTATGACGTCATAGAAACAAATATAAAGTTTTGATTTGAAATGCAAATAGTGAGTTGTATGCCTAAAATCGAGATAACATCATACCATATTGCTCGTTAAGCTGTGCGTCAACCTGTACTGACCCATAAGCCAGCCTTTGTGATAGCTACCCATCGGCTCAATGTAATTCGGATCTGGTACACCACTGTACACCTCATCCGAGTGGTACACAGTTTGCAAATTCTGGTACACCCTAGGCCAGGGGTCACCAGGTAGCCCGCGAGGACTAGATGAGTAGCCCGCGAGCCCATTCTAAAAATATGTGGAATAGCAGCATTTACCATTATTCGTCAGATTATTACCAGTGAGCTTTTAAATATATAGATTGATTGATTCAGCTATTCTTGTTTAAAACACACTAACATGTAACTTACATATATAAACACATGAAAATATCTTCAATTACAATTAGTAATATATAGATGTTTGTGATAGAATCACCAGAAATTCAAGATACGGCGCATTGCCTATAAAGGCGACATGACGGAATGCCGTTCACGGTCTTCTTGAAATGGTGGGGGGTTCCGTTACGATAGCTCGACGACCAGGACAATGCCAAAGTAGTAACAATATTACTATTCGGATTCAGATAGCCGTGAAATACTAGCAGATTTTCAATATCTGTATACCAATAGACACTTACGTGACCTTTGACACGAACCAATCAGGTTGCAGCAGGATGTAAACAAAGAACAATGCCGGGCAATCTCACTATGAGCGCTTATGGAAAAGGGTTGAAAAATGAAGGTTTTTCGCAAAATTACATTGAATTGGGAATAGCTGGCTTTGGTGAATGGTAATAACGTAGAGCTAGTATGTATTTGCAGAGTGCTAACGGCAGGGATATCTAGAACTACCTAGAGCAGGGGTTCTCAACCCGCGGCCCGCGGGCCGCATGCGGCCCGCAGACGCTTATTCTGTGGCCCGCGAGATATTTCAATATGATCGCAAGCTACTTAAGCTCTGTTATCGCACCGTCTCTGTTTCGTTTGATTTATTCTCATTCATCAATCTCTTCTGGTTTCTTGATATATGGTGGGGTTTAGATTCTCATTGTTTTGAATAGGTCTTCGGATAGTTCCATCTGGAGTTATACATATCACCTGATCTTAGAAAAAGCGTTGCTAGCTAGGTCTCAGGTCCAGCAATCCATATTTTGGGGCATTGTTGAGATTGCCGACGACGTTAAAGACGCATGGTTCAAAATTGCTTGTTATATCGCTAAACCCACGAAATCTGCTACATAATGTGTGTTTTCAACAAAACGTTAATATACTGTGCGAATCTCCGCTTTTTCCGGAATTTAGTAGCAATGACAACTTCACCTAACAAATTTCGAAGCTGCAGTTGTCTGATTCAACCGTGACAAGAAGAGTAACAGCAATGTCAATTGATCTTTTGTCGCACGCTTTGAAACACGTTGCCGCGTAGACTACTTTAAACTAGCATTGGACAGAATCCACGGACATTGCAACGCTAATTGTATTGGAGTATTCTATCGGAGTGGATATATCTGTAGAGGTAATGCTGGCCGGGTAAACGTGGGGAGAGGGGACTAGTAAACGACATCAACTTGACAAAGCTGGCTTCTGTAACTACTGGTGCAGGGCATAAGCCAGGAAAGAAAAGGAGAAGGGTTGATTGGTTTGCTCAGAAATTACCCCGAACATGAGACTTCTTCTCATATCACTGAGAGCTCAAAGTGACAATGGCCTCTGTAACGAATAGGTACCGTAATTTTGTACTTGCTCGCTCACGCATTGAAACAAAGAGTTCAGTTCTCTGCTGCAAGGGTTTGAAGGTGCACATACCGTCTTGGGAACGAATGCAATGCACGCTTGATGAAGGGATTTACTTGTTCCGTCGGAGGATGACATAATCCCACTAGAAACAGCAACGGAAAGCTCACGAACGCTGTCCATTAATGCTGTAGAATGCATACAAATGTACTAAAATGCACATTTACGACTGGTAAATAGGCTATATTAGCCTAGCAGTCCACATATATACGGTAATATTATTCTGCGGCCCGCAGCGTCTTTTGCTGTTAAGATGCGGCCCGTTATGCAAGGAAAGTTGAGAACCCCTGAGAGCTATCTAGAACTCTGGTTCTAGATATCCCTGGTTCTAACCTACAATAAACATGAATGGTGGCAAGCACTCATCAGCATGGTTTGTCCAAATGAATGGATTTCTGACAACTTTTTGGACGAAGCAACTATTGCTGTATTATCCTTAGTCGTACACAATGGGATTGTCGTACCGAAAGCATGTATTAGATTAATCTTGAGTCAAGGATATGTGGGGTATTCAGTATGTGGGCTTGGCGTTATAAGCGTTCTATTTCTATTTATAAAATCGTATAGTACAGTCTGCATCATTCATCTAGCAAATTACTGTTACACTGGACACTTGTCTGCATATTCAATGATCATGTGATATATGTTAGGCAACATGAACCGTTCCCAGCTGAAATCGTCATTTTTTGTTCTAGCTCATGTATTGAATCAATGAGGACAAATGACGGATAACCACTGCGCTAATAGCCTGTGTAACTTGGAGATGGCTACCCAGACCGTTCCTGGTGTGCGCTTGTACCTTTCCCAGAGCCAATAAACATGCAGAGAAGAATGTAAAATGTGGATAAAGGCATGTGGACTTCCTTGTAGTCATCTGAATTCTCATTTTATTAATAAAATGGCATATCTATTATTGCATCAAAAATATGGAATCGTGACATAATTTAGATGAAACAATTCTGTGTTTCAAAATGAGTCTAATCTGAAATGCAGTCACACTTGATGCACAATCGACTTGGAGTGTGTCTCGTTTTATTCCACTCCAGTTTTGTTGCTTGATGGTGTGTAATGGATTGAAACTGTGGAGAGCAATATATTCAATAATGAGATGAATAGTTCAAATTGGTAGCGCTGGTACGTTGCATGAGTCGGACGAGTACGCCTTAATAGGTGCCTGCACAGCAGTGTTGCTCTGTAAAATAAACACATTATATATTTTGTGCAGCCTTGATGGATATCTTATATGAAGCTGCAGAAAGAGGAATTTGATGGATAAAACGCAAGAAAATCAAATTTCTGGAAGAAGTAGAAGCACAAAACAGGAAACCCGTCCAGAAAAATTACAAATTGACGGACAATTATTGCTATTGAAGTTTAGTTCTCAGAGGAGCATCATAATGTCAAAAGATGCGGAGAAGCTGAAATTTTATGCTAGACTATACATTAAATTCTTTCTGAATTGCCCGACTTATCCTACTGACGTCAAATTTATGGTATTGCTGTAAGCATATTATTAAACCATTGGGTCAACCGTATATAACTGCTTCATTAGATTTCGATTTGGCCATGTAGATATGTGGTTCTTAAAAAGGAACCATTTGCATTCATTCATGATTTCTCAAAACTAGAACGATTATTGACTGTCAATAAATCACATATAACTTTGAAAGGATTGATGAATTGTGGTGCACTTACTTTTGTGCCGGAACTGAACTGTTCACAGCGACCATTTCAGATCGAAATATTAATGAAATATGTGGATTCGACAAGAAATGTGAGACAATGATGGAGTTGAGCTATGGTGAACCAGGAAATGCTATCATGGCAGAAAAGGGATTCACCATTGAGTCTGAAATCAAGAAATTGAATCTAGATTTAAATATTCCTGCACATGATTTGGCACATCGTCGAATGCCTGAGCCAGATTGTTCCACAACAAGAAAGATGGCGAGACAACGTATTCATATTGAACAGCTAATCTGAAGAATCAAGGAGTATAAAATCTTGTCTGGTGTCATACTAAGCAGCATTGTGTATCAACTAGCCAAATATGGACTAATTGCTTACTCTAATTCAAGATTGAAAATTAGAAATGACCAACGCAACATAATCGCAAATTGTGCCAATTCAGTTCCATTGTGAATATCGTAATGCCTAATACCATGCTACGAATCGTAATTGCGCGGTGCCATGGTCAATGTGTACCAACAGTGCATGTCTATTCATACTATACTCCAGTGGTGTGCATTGAAGCTTATTTAGAGGCCCAATTTGTTGAATGAACAAGTCTCCAGGTGAAAATGTACTAGGATTATTTGTGTTTGGTGGAATGTTATAAAACTGAAGCCACCAGATACACCAAAATCTACCTTGAGGCAGGAGTTGATCGGTTGCGAGTACGGTCGAGAAATTGATTGCCAATCACGATCGAGCTCACTGAGGCTGATGCAAATCACAATGTGGTCCTTGTAGCTTCAGGTCCTGGATTGTCTTAATCAATGCATGAGAGCATATATCAGAAGGGCCATTCCCAACCTGGACAACAGAAGTTGGAACCACCACATTCCCAAATCTTCTGATATTTGGTACATGCATAGATGAGTTAATTTTGAACACAATAAAGTTGATCTGAGGAAAATTGATCCCCGGGGTCAAAAGTTATGTCATTTTGAAAAATTGATGATTTTCTGCTCATTTCATCTCTGCAGCATTCAGGTTTATCAATGTAAAATTCAAAAAGGTGTAAACAGATGTTGGATTACAGTTGAGATTTGGCACTGGGTTTTCTGAGTAACTAGTATATTGGTCTATATTCCCATGTGGTATTGAATGCCATGCGGTGTAGTGTTAAAGGTTAAATTGAGGCGAAACCTGGTCGATGGTCTGATATCGGTCAAGCGTTACACAATTTAGAATGCGAATTGAGCAAAACCTTATAAGTATATTCAAGCGAGTAGGGTATCATATGAAAGCTGGTTACAAAAACAATTTTCCATAGCATTTGCATTTTGGTTTTTTGACTGTAAGGTGGGGAAATCGCCATCTCAAGAGTACACTGCATTTGTACATGGATATGCTTAAGTTTGGAACATGGTAAACCGATGGTTCCCATACTTTTTTGACTCAACACACCTTGTTAAGCTCAACTTATATTCATCACTACCCCTGAAGACTATATGTCAATTTCCAACAACCTATTTGAAACCAAGAGCTGTTCCTTGGGTATATATTATTGGAAAGTCCAAAAAATAACCTAAGCGTTAACATCGCTGGTCAGCCCGTCTCCAACACAGATAATACCAAATATCTCGGGGTTTTATTGGACTCGGACATGTCCTGGAAGAGTCATATTCAGTCCCTAGACACTAAATTATCACCGACGTGCAGCCTGCTCTACAGCCTTGGACGCTTCATGCCAGTCTGGGTTCTTCTCATACACTTTAATTCCTTAATCCAATCGAAGTTACAATATGGCATACTTTGTTGGGGGGGGGGGCAATGAAACTGCACTCGAGCCACTGCAACAACTACAACATAAGGTACTCCGTATCGTAGCTAGAGCCCCACAGGGGCCAGACTGTCCATCCAACAAGTCGCTGCTGAAGATATCGGTGTCCTAAACATAGAAGATATGCGGAAACTAGAAATCGCCAAGTTTATGTATCAGTTCCACTGCGGTCGTTGCCCCGAATATTTCAATGACTTTTTACCTCGGAATCAAAAGCACACAAGTACAACACACGAGCGTCTACGTCGTCCAAATATCACATGATCGACCGAAAAGATCATCGCTCCATCAAATATGCCGGACGTGATGTGTGGAACAGTATTCCGCCGGCTATCCGACAGTCGACGAGCATGTCCACATTCAAGTCGAAATACAAGCAATTACTTCTAAATGAATACCAGTCCATCCCCAAGATTACCAGACCACGACTGACCTATGGATCTCGCCTTCCATGACATGCCACCCCACTTTGTCACTTGCTTTTTCTATACTATCTTCTTTACTTTTCATTCAGTGTGCATTCCTCCTCTTTACATCCCCTAGGCCAAGGTGGGTATCCGATTTCATAGACAACTCCAAGTCACTTCGACACCTTCCTATCTTTATCATCATCATTGGTTTATTAGCAATTTTATCAGTTCACACCACAAAAATGCGATACAATGAAAAGACAGGAAGATGTCGAAGCGACAAGGAGTAGTCTATGGAATCTGTTGTATCTCGTTTTTGTGGTGTATTGAACTGACAAAATTGCTAATAAACCAATGATGATGATGATGTGCATGTCTCCTCTTTACATCGCCTAGAGGCCAAGGTGGATGTCCGATTTCATAGACAACTCCAAGTCACTTCGACACCTTCCTATCTTTATCATCATCATTGGTTTATTAGCAATTTTATCAGTTCACACCACAAAAATGCGATACAATGAAAAGACAGGAAGATGTCGAAGCGACAAGGAGTAGTCTATGGAATCTGTTGTATCTCGTTTTTGTGGTGTATTGAACTGACAAAATTGCTAATAAACCAATGATGATGATGATGTGCATGCCTCCTCTTTACATCGCCTAGAGGCCAAGGTGGATGTCCGATTTCATAGACTACTCCAAGTCGCTACGACACCTTCCTACCTTCCATTGTATCGCATTTCTGTGGTGTATTGAACTGATAAAATTGCTGATGAACCATTGATGATGAGAACAGCTACCCATTGCTCCCGTCGTTTATCCGTCAGTTGCTAAATTTCTCAATTTTGACATTCAGAGTTATATTTTTCAGCAGAAACTCTACCGATAGTGCACTGAATGTCAAAGTAAGGAAATTCAACATAGGCGCGGGTTACCGACGGGAGTGAGGGTGACCCAGAAGGTCGCCAACTCAAAACGGGTCGCGAGCTACTTTTCAAAATTCCTAGAGGCCGCGGGCTTCAATGTTGAGATAAAAATAGGCAACGCCGGGGCCTCTACAACGCAGTTTATTAACCGCGTTTGGCTAACTCTACGTCAGTACAACTCTGTGCTAACATGGACGACGGGCATAGTTACCACAGAGGAAATAATATGTTATTGAAGAAATACAAATACAACAAAAATTTTGATCATCACTTTCATTCTATTTTGAACTATGAGCTGCGCAACGATACCTGACAAGACTTTTCAGCAACTAAAGCATGAATGGCCAAACTTTTTACTATTCACGGCTGCATTTCGATTACTTATGTAGTGTGGTCGCATTCACATGCATCGTCGTAACGAACTAGCTGAAGGTCAAATACCCACGTTGAACTGTCCATATCCATAATTGTCTAATGTACATTGCCAGTGAACTACGGACTAATCCAATGAATTTCCTTACTCTGACATTCAGAGCACTATCGGTAGGGTTTCTGCTCGTTATTAAAAAAATATAACTCTGAATGTCAAAGTTGAGAAATTTAGCAACGAACTGCTAAACGGCGGGAGCAATGGGTAGCTATTCTCATTAATATGTACCCAAGGAACAGCTCTTGGTTTCAAATAGGTTGTTGGAAATTGACATATAGTATTCAGGGGTAGTGATGAATATTAGTGAGACGGACTTTCAGCATTCCCGTGGCCACTCACTGGCCACGGATTTTTTTGTGGCCGGCCACAGATTTTCTGTGGCCGGCCATGAAAAGTGCTATCCCATGGCCGGCCATGAAATTTCGCTGTGGCCGGCCACGAAACTTCCTTGGCCGGCCACGGAAAACTCGTTTTCATGGCCGGCCATGAACGAATTTCATTGCCGGCCACAACAAAATTTCATGGCCGGCTGTAATATACCAACTTAATATTGAATATCAGTACTGTCTGTGATCCAATCGTGGTCAAATGTGAGATCAATTATGTTTTATTATGAGCATACCATCAATAGAACTAGATGAGAGCGAGAGTTTAGCTCAGTTTATAAGCATTTTCATCCGAAATACTAGAAGAACAACGATACAATGAAACGATAGGAAGAGGTCGAAACGATCTGGCAGCGTCTCTATATCATATAAAACCACACAAAATGATGTGAAGAGCATATAAAAAAAAGGGGGATACGCGCTAAATGAAACAGGAAATAATGGTATAGAAAGCTAGAAGCAATGAAGACAGTATATCAGAACTGGTAACTGGTAAGTGTTGATTTGGATGTTTTTTTTTATATAGAAATAGACCCGAATATTTGGTTGACACTCGCCACGGTTAATCGTCAGCAACTGTGTAGGATTGGAAAGCAAAATTTATACCAAATACATGTCAGAAAATCTCTTTAAGTTCCCAAAAGCTGTGAAATTCACATGACATTCTGTGGCCGGCCGCAGAACAGCTCGGAGCTCGCTGTGGCCGGTGCTTCCCCCGTTCTGATATTGATTTTCTACTGTAAGATGTGCATTGTGCAGTTGCAATCGATTGTATGGTTGGTTATATTGTGTAAATATGCATACCTGCGATTAAATAATATGAGACTGATGATATCCTTCATTTTCAACCATGTTAATCGTTTATGATAAGTCTGCGATGCGAAGTTATTCATACATATTATTTGATCATGTAGTTTAAGGATTTAGGGGCAGTTTAGAATCTTTCGTGAATTGCCCTGATGAATTTATCAATAAAACAATGCTCTACAGGAAATTTGTCTTAATTCACTGCAGATTTTTTTTCGATTTACGCTTAAGTAGACTCAACTATACGTCCTAGAATGCATATGTAGGCGTATGTTTCATCGAGATACTTGATCTGTCAATATATGCGGTCATTTTACCTGTTTTCTCGTTCGCAGTACTAAATCCCGTAACCATAGTACCCGAACGAAACAATTATGGAATCAAAGAGCCAATAATATGTAGAAAATACTCTCTAAGTTCCAGAAAAGCTATGAAACTCGCATAACATTCTGTGGCCGGCCACAGAGCAGCACGCTGTGGCCGGTGCTTCCCCCGAACTGATATCTCTTTTCAACGGTGTAGACCAAGGATCGGCAACCTACGGCCCGCGGGCCGGATCCGGCCCGCCAAGCGAAATCGTCCGGCCCGCGACATAATAATTAGTTATCACAAGAATACGGCCCGCCGCTTCATAATGAGTTTCAATCTGCAGTGCAGCGCTGCATGAAAAAAATGCGCCATTGCTACGATATAATAGTAACCTACATCGTATTAGTCTATTGTTACGCCATAAAACGAAGGTGGTTGAAGTAGGAGATGGAGATAGACTAGACTGGATCAGTGCTTATCAATCGGGTGTATCTCGCAACCGAAGGTGTTCCATGCTTTTTTAAAGGGTTAATCACTCTAACGGGGTGTGACAATAAAGGTGTTCTTCCTTTGCTTCAAAAACGCTCGGAGCATCTCAGACGCAATGACGGAATCTCAAACTATTCAATTATAGATACCTAGCCTCCGTATGTTAGTTAGCCTGTCCATAGTTTGATTTTCCAGAAGGCATTGTGTGCCAGGACAAAAAAACCTGAATAGTGTTTTGGCCACAATGGTGAAAACTGTTACTATGATTTTTGTCTCATCAACTGAATCAGTTACACCAGATGTTACTAGAAGCAGAGAATCAATATGACGATGTCATGTATAGGCCTATATCTGTCATGTTCGCTCATTGCGTCGAGCAGCTATGCTTACACGAGTGTATGGACTGAGAAATGAAATAGCAAATTTCCTCGAAAATACAAATATCGCCGACTCATAATCATGTAATCGAAATGGGTACCTCATCTTGCTTTCCAGGTACATTTAACGTCACATCTGAACAAATTGACCTTGCAACTTCAGGGGGAAAACAACATACATGAGATGTTGAGGCGCTTTCAAAACAAATCTGTGACTCTGTAAATGTCAACAGTACAAAGGAAATTATGCTCACTTTCCTATACTGGAGGAAAGAAAACCTAGTACCAACACTACATTTGTAACTGTGATACGAAATTTAACTACTGAATATTCACCCGCTTTTCCGACATTCCTTCTCTATAAAATGAATTCTGACTATTCAGTACTCTGTTTAATGTGGACGCCAAGACCATTGCCTGAAAATTTCAAATGGGCCTTTCTGAAATGCGATGCAGTTGAATTGAATGACAAATTTCATACAAAGAGCATATCGCTTCATGACTTTGACAAAGAGTACGTTCTTGAAATTGGTCTTTATCCCAGCTTAACCAGCAATGCAAAAGAAATTGCATCGATTTTTGGAAGCACGTGCGCATGTGAACAGTAGTTTTGAACAATGAAATTCACGAAGAGCAAGCTAAGATCGCGTATTTCGGACGTCCAATTTGAATAGGGTCTGATTCTTGTTTCATCTGACTTGTTACCAGAAGTTGAAAACCTTTCACAAAGCAAGCTGCGTCAATTGTCACAATTATTCTGTGTCGTTGAAGTGTAAATACATGTGTCTTCGGATTGGTATGATTGAGATTGCAGCAATGTAGGATAATATACCGAAGTGAGCGTAAAATATAGTACTAAGAAAAAATCCGGCCCGCCAAAAGGTTGTACACTCGAAATTTGGCCCGCGACTAGCAAAAGGTTGTCGACCCCTGGTGTAGACTATAGATAACTAACCTACGTAGGTTAGTTATCTATATGTAGACCAGAGATGGCCACAGTCCGGTTCAGGAGCCGGAGCCGGAGCAGGATTTCAATGATTTTTTACCTGGCCGGACTGGATCCGGATTTTGAATTCGGGGTGACGGTCGGATTTTAGCCGGATTTTTTTGGTGCAATATGATTAATTAGCATTGTTCTGGCAGGATTTTTTCGGATTCCGAACTGGACATTCACCAACCGGATATTTTCGGACTCTGAATTTCCAATTGCCAGCCGGATCCGGATAGATTCGGATCCCGAAATTTTGGAATCCGCCCATCTCTGGTGTAGACATGATATGTATAGTTGCAAACAAGTCCATACTTTGTTATCTTTCGTATAGCTGAATAGCTGTGAATTGAATAATGCTGGGCTGATACAATCCTTCCTTTCTGTATCGGGTCTATGAGAAGTCCGTGATATACAGTAATATACATATTGGATTTTCATACTGCGATACATACGACATTCGCTATCCTCAACATCAATGGAGCTATAGCACTCATATTGCTGGACAATAAGAATTGTGTCGATGAATCTATGAATATTTCCATGCATATATGCATGCAGCACTTGAACTGGACACACTGCAGACTTGCTGCATATGAGATAAAAGGCAACGATGTAGCCTAAACTACCGGTACTATTGATGAAATGTGGAGCTTTTTTCCCAGAAATTCGAGTTTGATCACGTTTCCGATCCCATATAATTTGTTCATATATATATATATATATATCCATATAGGTGCATCGATCGATAAAAAATGCCCATGCCAAGCCTTCCTATTGAATAATAGTCATGGTGTATTTGTCGTTGATGCGAAGAACAATGGAATGTTTCCCCCAGTCAATGTTCAGGGAACAATCTTAATGACACGGACAAGTTACAATCGTTAATGATAGTTCAACATCTGAATGCAGTGCAAACACTTATCGTCGTGTAAAGTGCATCCAGGATCGTAACTGCCGCTCTCCAAACCCCCCAATTGGGGGGAGGGGCGAGGTCGAAGGGACCCAAAATTATTTCGTGAATTAGGATAAAACATAGAGTATTTTTTGAAAATTTCGAGCTGCCAAATATCTTAATTTTGGGGTACTCTTCCCCAAGAAAAAATACGCACGATTTATAGAAATGGGCAGATCGGCGTTGGCCATTACCGCGACACGACGAACCAAGACATATAGAGTTTTAGGCCATGTAACATGCTACTCCAAGAAGTGTGCCAGAACGAGTGGCAGCGAGAAAACCTTGGCCGAAAAAGACTGCCCTTATGCTGACCCAAAACTTCGTTATATATATAAAATACTGTATTGGCAATCTGAACCTCACAAGACAAATAGCATCCCGCAGAAAAAAGTTATATGCCAGTCTTTTAGTTTAGTAGCCTACGTTTGGGCGATTCTTTATTTTTTGATATAGCAGACTGGAGGTCACAAAATAACACCGTGTCACGGAGTCATACCAACGGGCCCTACAGTTTCCAAGACACCTCACTCAGCTCTTCCGGTAAATTGATTACGTGAGTAGAGAGGACAAGAAATTGATAGCAATATATATGCAATTCTCGATCTTATTGACCGATTTTATCATGAATTATCGAAGATTTTCGCAAACAATGGGTTGGGGGTAGGTTTACCACCCTATGGGAGCCCGAGACCCAATTGACCCAACTTAAGTTGTTATTTTTTTTTGGGGGGGGGGGGGGGGGCTGACGAAGTGCTGTTCCGTTCCTGCCAACGGGTATCGCCCGGAGATGTTTAATTATTATTGAGGGATCCTACCTTTTCAAACACGCCTCCCTCAACTCTGCCTGTAAATCTGATTACGTGAACGGAGAGAGGATAAAAATTGATAGCAATATATATGCAATTCCCGATCATATTGAGAGATTCAATCATGAATTATAGAAAATCTTCGCGCTTCGCGCGTTTACGCGGGAAAAGCCGACCCATTAAACGGAGCCCAATGTAGAAAATAAGTAGCGGTAAACAGCGTCTAGCGTGAGGGGGGCTGGAGAGCAAAGCCCCCGAGAATTTCGGTTTATCATCATATGGAGGGCCCCTTGACGTGTTCTGTGAAAAGCATATATTCGACACATTGCATTTAACTATACTTGTATATGAATGATTGCGATCATATCTTCAGTTGCTTTCGATTTTGTGAAATTGGTAACGGAATAAACGAACTTTTTGAAGCAAAATATGACGATTTCCTTATGTAAAAAATGAAGGAGAGGCAGGGAGTTAGATTTTCTACGTTTGTAGCACTATGGGCCTGGTCGATGGTGATGCGAAGAAACTGCAAGGTTATCGAGTCTACACCACGGTTTCATCTCTCCACGCAATCCCAGTGCGTTGAGCGCTTGGTGTGGAAGCTGTGTACACCAGTTTTAATGTAAGTCGTTTGTATGACCGAGCAATACGTTGCACGCTCTCTCATTACTATATCAACTATCTAGGAAGTTCAAGGAATGCATATATGTTTCGGTGTTACTTTACATCGCACCGCCCCAGAGCAATTTTTCAATAGTCAGAGGGAATTAAATTCATTTCTACAGCGAACACAGACGATAAACATGTGTGAAGTCATGGTAAACCCATCCACGAACTACTCAATAAAGCAGTAACGTAACTTAAGTACCTGCAATAATAGTGGAAGTCGTCTACAAACCTAACCGCCAGCAAGTTCGTAGTGCAAAAGAAGAAGATCTATTGGAGCATAGTCAAAGTGGATGCAAGGGGCGAATTTTGATCCAACTAGATGTGCCAAAATCACGAACTGGCCATGAACTCGTGGCCGGCCACGATGAATTCGTATGGCCGGCCATGAAATTCACTGTGGCCGGCCACAAGACAACGCTTTTTCATGGCCGGCCACGAGATATTCGTGGCCGGCCACAGAAAAATCTGTGGCCAGTAAGTGGCCACGGGAAAGCTGAGACCCCTACTGATATTAGTTGAGCTTAACAAGGTGTGTTGAGTCAAAAAAGTATGGGAACCATCGGTTTACCATATTCCAAACTTAAGCATATCCATGTACAAATGCAGTGTACTCCTGAGATGGCGATTTCCCCACCTTACAGTCGAAAAACCAAAATGAAAATGCTATGGAAAATTGTTTTTGTAACCTGCTTTCATATGATACCCTACTCGCTTGAATATACTTATAAGGTTTTGCTCAATTCGCATTCTAAATTGTGTAACGCTTGACCGATTTCAGACCATCGACCAGGTTTCGCCTCAATTTAACCTTTAACACTACACCGCATGGCATTCAATACCACATGGGAATATAGACCAATATACTAGTTACTCAGAAAACCCAGTGCCAAATCTCAACTGTAATCCAACATCTGTTTACACCTTTTTGAATTTTACATTGATGAACCTGAATGCTGCAGAGCTGAAATGAGCAGAAAATCATCAATTTTTCAAAATGACATAACTTTTGACCCCGGGGATCAATTTTCCTCAAATAAACTTTATTGTGTTCGAAATTAACTCATCTATGCATGTACCAAATTTCAGAAGATTTGGGAATGTGGTGGTTCCAACTTTTGTTGTCCAGGTTGGGAATGGCCCACAACCTAATGTGAAAATAAATCATGGTTACTACATCTATTGCAGGAATCTCTGAAAAAATGTATTTTGCTTCACTTACCCTGTCTTACAAGTGCAAGACGAATCAATAATAGATTTTCTGAGAACGTGTATTTCCATTGAGTATATCTCACTTTTCCGCAAGTTGCGATAACATTGGTTGTTCACTAGAATATTGCTTCCACAAAGAGTGGATTGTCTCCTCAATCTTTGTCCCTAAGTTGTGTACGTAGCGCTCCATGAAATATTTCGTAGCTTTCTCCGCGGTGTTGGAAGAAGATGCTGTTGCACTCATAACCAGAAATTCGATAGAATCTCCATAGCTTTCAAGTTTCATAATCAATACACCAAAATTGTGATGTGTGGCAGCAGCTGTGTTTTATAGCATATATTTTTTAACATGAGATATGCTTGAAACTTTCGCTCGAGACCGGCAGCCTATGAAATTGTCAAAATATGCATTACAACAATCCTCTAGTAATAGTATACAATAATCCAGTGGCGGCTCGTGACAATATCGTGTGGTGGGGCAAGGGGTGTACGCGATTTTAATTGTCTAAATGACGTCACAATAGTGTATTGCGACGTGAAAATGTGACTTCGTGATGGTCACACACAATTTGTATGGGGTATAGACATTAGGCATGGCATGCAGTGGTGCCACTCCTAGTGTTTTAACACTAGATCTAGTGTTTTTTCGGTCGTCCTAGTGTTCTAGTGTTTTTTTTCGCACAATTTTGCTAATCTAGTGTTTTTCTGCAATTGTGCGAACAAGGAATATTCTAACATTAGACTACTAAATTTTGCGCTAAATTAATCGCTAATCAGGCGATATGGTGTATCTGGCTGTGTTTGTTTTCAACAATTCTACGTGGTGATGCAGTAACAAGCAATTATTACGTAACAGGGTGCGCTGTGAATCCGTACTTTTGAGCGAAAGTCTCGGAAAAAATGAAGAGCGATTTCGCTATAATGCTCTGTCGATTCTTGTTGAACTCACTCTGCAGATTCGGTCAAGATTTTCATTTGCCGAGGACAGCATACTTTCGTACTTGAGTGCATTGAATCCGTTAACAGCCTTGTCAACACAAAGAACACTAAAATCAATCGTTCCTCTAGCTGTGCAATTTCCCTCTGTGATATTTTTTGATGAACTTAATGATTTGTCGGAAGAATGGGCTGCTTTGGCAAATGAGCTGCAGAGTAGCAGTCAATGTCCTTCAACAGAATTTTGGCAAAAATTGAAATATGTGCACAATGGATTCGGTGAATCAAAATTACTTTTACTGGGGAAGCTTATTACGAATCTCTTGGCATTGCCACATTCCGCTGCATGCATGGAAATGAAGTAGCCTATGCTGCAGATGGACACCTCCCCATTGTTTGGTTGAAGATGTACGGTAGTGAGCAAGATGCCACACAAAAGATACCATGTTTGATCAATGGTGTACAATCGGAAGAAAATTTTGACGATGCCGTACAATTCACAAGCGACAATATTTGATTTATTTTTACTCTGTTGAATTTGTTTCATTAATTTTCGTTGAATAATCATGCAGTAGCCTATATCATACATATGTAACGAATTCAAGTGCGGAACACTTCTTATCTATGGATTTGCACCTTGGTCATCATGATTACTTGGCAACGGCAAATTTTGACTACAATTTACTAATCTAGTGTTTTTTTCGCCAATCTAGTGTTTTTTCACGACACAATCTTGTGTTTTTCCAGGAACCTAGAGTGGCAGCACTGATGGCATGGCATGGCCATGGGCATGGTTAACAAAGATTACGCATTTCAAATTATTAGAGAGAAAATATGAAGTACAGTAGTTAATACCTGCACATTTTAACGTTTGTATCAGTAGGCCTATTGCGCGCGGCGTGATTTCATAGTTGAAAAATGTTCAACGACGAGTTCATTGAAATCTGGAATACCCAGAATGAGAGCGTAAGAATCGTGAGCACATCTAACGCATCGAGCCTAATCACTGCAGCAAAGTTGATAAAAAGCGATTTTTCATAGGAATTTTACAAGTTCACTAGTGGTTACTACTACGGAAAAAGGTGTGTTGGAATATAAACCAGTCAAATCGAGTTGAGCAATGTCGACCATCGGGTAATATCGAGACACCGTTTGCAGTAGCCCGCATGGTTCAGATCACGTTACCCAATTTCGGTCGCACTAGAGACACTGTCCCCTGGCACCAGCAGTGTAAAAGTGCATTTGTATAACAAGGCGTCCTTATCCTCGCTTATACGTCAGCCTTTCATTTTTTATCGAAGTACGTTGGGAAAAGGGTAAGAGTGCGCTTTCCTTCCGTGTACGGTTAGATCAATGGATAATTTCCAGGCTGATAAGGGCCGAGTCTTGTGTAAAAACACCGAATTTAGCGTAAAATATATTAAGGTATAGACTGATCAAGCGATCAGCTGTTAGCCGTCATCGAAAACGAACTATAGCTAACGCGCTTGACATGGGATGTCAGCAAATGGCTTGAAGGCCACAATTTCACAGTAAAATTGACATTGGAGAATATAAAATAAAGTAAAGATTTGAATGCAAACCGCGAATCTTAGTAACCTCATTTATGAGATCATCATCTCTTCACCTATCTCAGTATGAAACACAGTTAAAATTAGCACAGACCAACACAGGCTTTTGCGTGAAATCCGCAATGCGGTAGTTAGCATTAGGCCATGTGTCAGATCAGCACCCATCTCTACTATACTTGACCTCGATAACGAAATTAGTGTCCAAATCATTGAGTGTCAACCTCGAGACTTGGCACAACGTTTGATACTGAAATCAAGACATACCGTCCAAAAGCTCAAGACCGATCTAGGTATGGAGCATCGTTAAAATCGATAGAGACCAATACCGGTTTGGCGTAAAATCTTTTAGTGATAAATGGCGAGTCAGCTCTCACTCGACTCAGGAGACGAAATTATCACTCACATAGTTCCGTGATAAACTTAAAACTTGGTACGGCGTTCGATACTAACACTATGACTAACTATGCCAAATGTCATGACCGATCTGGGCAGGAAACATCGTCAAAATCAATGGAGACCAATACCCGCTTTTAAGTAAAATCTGTTTGCGATACATGACGGATTAGAACACTGTCAACGTTGGAAACGAAATTACTGCCCTACACTTTAATTAGCAACCCTGAAACTTGGAGCGGTGTTAAATACCACCTTCACGACATAACATACCAAGTTTCAAGAATTTTCAATGTGTGAAACATCGCAAAAATCGTCCAATACCAGCAAAGGTCGACTCAACGCGTGTGCCGGTAATCGAGTTGAGATATAGATGCGATTGTTACATCACACCTTAAGGGCAACCAGGTAAGTTGCCCTACTTGCTCGGTAATTTTATGAATAGGAGAGAGTAAATCACCGTTTCTTTATTGTGCGCGGATTTTAGAGAATAGACAGTGAAAGCTTGTTATGAGCGCTACCGGGGCAAGCCCCGGCTAGGCATTCACAAAGCGAAAACACAGAAGAGAATTCGATTTTCGCATAGACAGCGCTAGGTATGGGCATTTACAAGTGAAAGCACAAGAAGAATGCGGGTTTCGCTGTGATATCGGTATATATTGGTTGCTGTGCTTCTATAAATGGTAAATGATTGTTATTGAACAGCATTTTAGGTGGGGCAATGCCCCAGTTGCCCTATAGGACGAGCCGCCACTGCAATAATCATCGCTTAATCCGAAAAGTTGTCAATAAAACATGCATTTGGACACAGCACGCTGATGCGTATACTTACCACCATTCATGTTCCTCCTAGACTAAAAGCTGCAACTACATACTAGCTCTACGCTATTACTATTTACTAAGGCCAGTCATCGCCAATTCAGCGTAAATTTGCTTAAAACCTTCATTTTTCAACCATTTCCCATAAGAGCTCATAGTAAGCTTGCCCGGCCTTGTTCTTTGTTTACATTCTGCTGCAACCTGATTGGTTCGTGTCAAAGGTCACGTAAGTGTCTATTACGTATTGCATCTTTTGGGACAGCTTGTTTCTGTTACACTCAACGCAGTTTAATATACCATGTTTCTAACTTTCTGTAATCGTTGCTGGTGTCCGATATAATGAAATCTTGTCATTTCTGGATGCTGAACAGTTGGAGATTGAAATTTTAACAGTCCAAAATGACCCCCACCTCAGTCTGCAGCAAACTTTGGTGCATTGTTGATACGGAAAAGTACAGTGGTGTATGCGTAGCAGCTATGAAGGTTGCAAGGGTCTATGGTTCAACTTATCGTTGTGAATCAGCCTTTTCGGACATGAACTTCATCAAAAACAAACACAAAACATGCTTAATTAATGCACATCTGGAACACTCATTAAGAATTACGGTGTCAAGTTGAATACCAGAGTACAGCGCACTATTTGATATCATACGATGCCAGGCTTCTCAGTGACTGCTATAGAAACATATAACATGATGTCCAGTCCTGCCGAGTGCTATGAATATCAAAGCGGAAATTCAGTGTGACACGGGTAAACGGCGGGAGTAAATAGTAGCCCGCCACTTCAATCATTACGCAAAAGTAGCCCTCGGTTGCAAAAAGGTTGGTGCCCGCGGGAACCAGGTAGCCCGCGAGGACCAGATGAGTGGCCCGCGAGCCTGTGATGAAAATAGATCGAATAGCAGCATTTACCAATATTCGTCAGATTATTACCAGTGAGCTTTCAAAGCATATAAATTGAGTGATTTAGCTATTTTTGTTTAAATCACACTATAACATGTGACTTAGAAATGACAATACATATATATAAACACCTAAAATGATGATATCAAATATCCCCAATTACAAGTAGTATTATACCAACATGTAGTAGAATAACAAGATATCGAAGACGTAGAATAGGCCTACGGCGCACTGCCCAGTGCCCATACAGGCGATATGTCGGCATGCCATCCACGGTCTTCATGAAATGGTGGGGGGTTCCGTTATGGTAGCTCGACGTACCGGATAATGCCAAAGTAGTTAGCAACGTTACTATCCGGTAGCAATTGGCGGTGACGTACTAGCAGATGCAGTATGCCCATTGCGTTATTGCATCTTTTGACACAGCTTGTCTCTCTTACACTCAACGCAATTTATAGTACCATGTTTCTAACTTTCTGTAATCGATGCTGCTGTCAGGTATAATAAAATCTGTCATGTCTGGATGCTGAACAGTTAGAGATTGAAATTGTACCACTGAAAAATGACCTCCACCTGAAAGGCCACAAAGCTGCAGCAAACTTTTGGTGCCTTGTTGACACGGAAAAGTACAGTGGTGAATGCGCAGAAGCTATGAAGGTTGCAAGCGTGTTTGGTTCAACTTATCGTTGTGAATCAGCCTTTGCGGACACGACATTCATCAATAAAAAAAAAACAGAACACTAATGCATATCTGGAACACTCACTCAGAGTTGCAGTGTAAGTTACATACCAGAGTACAGCGCACTAGTTGACAGCAAGCAATGCCAGGCCTCCCACTGACTGGTTTAGAAACAGTTAACACGATACCCAGTCTAACGTGTGACGTGCATTTTTTTAAATCGGAGCTTACAGTTGTTATATAATTTATATGAACCTGGTGCGAAGTAATTCGTGATTTCTTAAAATATATTATAGAGGCTAGCTGGTTGAAATGAGATGTTTTGATTTAAAAGGATCTATTAGAAGTCTTACAGCTATGCAATACCTTCCCAATGCTACGAATATCAAAGCGGAAATTGTGTCTGGCAAGGGTAAACGGTGGGAGTAAATGGTAGCCCGTCGCTTCAATCAGTACCCAATAGTAGCCCTTGGTTGCCGAAAGGTTGGTGACCCCTGCCCTAGGGAGTATGTACGACAAGGGTCGGCAACCTACGGCCCGCCAAGCGAAATCGTCCGGCCCGCGACATATTAATTAGTTATCACAAAAATACGGCCCGCCGCTTCATAATGAGTTTCAATCTGCAGTGCAGCGCTGCATGAAAAAAATGCGACATTGCTACGATATAATAGTAGCCTACATCGTATTAGTCTATTGTTACGCCATAAAACGAAGGTGGTTGAAGTGATTTTTGTCTCATCAACTGAATCAGTTACGCCAGATGTTACTAGAAGCAGAGAATCAATATGGCGATGTCATGTAGGCCTATATCTGTCATATTCGCTCATTGAGTCGAGCAGCTATGCTTACGCGAGTGTATGAACTGAGAAATGAAATAGCAACTTTCCTCGAAAATACAAATATCGCCGACTCGTAATCGAAAATGGGCATCTCATCTTGCTTTCCTGGTACATTTAACGTCGCATCTGAACAAATTGAACTTGCAACTTCAGGGGGAAACATTCAAAACAAATCTGTGACTCTGGAAATATCAACAGTACAAAGAAAATTATGCTCACTTTCCTATACTGGAGGAGAGAAAACCTAGTACCAGCATTACATTTGTAACTGTGATACAAAATTTAACTACTGAATATTCACCCGCTTTTCCGACATTTTTCCTCAACAAAATGAATTCTGACTATTCAGTACTCTGTTTAATGTGGACGCCAATACCATTGCCTGAAAATTTCAAATGGGCCTCTCTGAAATGCGATGCAGTGAATTTAATGACAAATTTCATACAAAGAGCATATCGCTGCATGACTTTGACAAAGAGTACGTTCTTGAAATTGGTCTCTATCTCAGCTTGACCAGCAATGCAAAAGAAAATGCATCGATTTTTGGAAGCACGTACGCATGTGAACAATAGTTTTGAACAATGAAATTCACGAAGAGCAAGCTAAGATCACGTATTTCGGACGTCCATTTTGAATAGGATCTGATTCCTGTTTCATCTGACTTGTTACCAGACGTTGAAAACCTTTCACAAAGCAAGCTGCGTCAATTGGCACAATTATTCTGTGTCGTTGAAGTGTAAATACATGTGTTTTCGGATTGGTATGATTGAGATTGCAGCAATGTAGGGTAATATACCGAAGTGAGCGTAAAATATAGTAGGCCTACTAAGAAAAATCCGGCCCGCCAAAAGGTTGTAGACCCGAAATTTGGCCCGCGACTAGCAAAAGGTTGCCGACCCCTGATGTACGACAACCCATGTTAAAGAGCACTGCTCTATACTGAAACGGCTGCCCGGGAGTGGGGGAGTCGCCATGCACGATTTTCATTTTTGCTCATGAGCGCCGCCATTATGGTCAAGGGATGGCGGTCGGTGAATCTTGCTTCGTGCGCGCAGATGGCAGTTTTGGAGTTGGTTTCGCTATTTATCTCCGTGGGTTGTCGATATGATGCAGTTCAGGGTATCGATGCTGAATTAAGATGAATAGCATGTTTATTATTAGCATGGAATCTTTTTTTTAGCGAAAAACACCCGATTTCAGCCGTTTTACGAAGTTTTTCGGTACTTGTTAGTGACAACTCACGAGATGACGAGAAGTCGAGAACATCGTGGCATATCAGCTTGACTTCTAAGATAATAGTACATATATATTTGTAAAATGGCTGTTCATAACGAATATATTTATGTAATTTAAATAAGTGAATATATTCCTGTAATACAGTTTTATGTTTGATATGGACAGGTTGATTTCTTGCAAAGAACTTTTACGATCAACAATCTATAAATTATTATACTGTATTGCCTGTGAGATAACAGACATGAATGCAGATGCGGGATCGTGGACTGTGACAGGAAGATCACACTATGATTGTGTTCTGGAATGCAACAACGACTCAAGAAAGGCCATGAATTCATCTTTTCACATGGAGAAATGGATATAAAAAATTAGATCTGTAGTCGGGTTGAATTTTGAAGTGAGTAAATACCAGAAGTGTTTCAATCCGATCCTACTCTCTCCAGTTCTATCGTGATAATGTTGCTATTGACTTTTGTCTAGATAACTGGAAATACACGTGTTTGTGGGGAGCATTTTAATGACGAGGATTATAGACTATGAAGTCTTGCAGACGTCACTATTTGAAAATTGGAGCAGTTCCTGGGATATTCAAGTGGACGAAGTCAACAACACCATCAAGAAGGGTGTTGCACAGGCATCAGAGGTGAGATCAATGAAAACTTACATGATATGAGGCTACAAATTACATCAATTCCAAACAATGACTGGTACATGGTTGATAGGTCTCTTATGTGTGAGAGATTCCAATATTATTTAAAACTATTTCACAAACTCGGCACTAGGGCTGGGCACAATGATTCGAGTACTCGAATCTGAATCGAGTATTAATTTTCATGATTCGAGTCGAGTAGTAAAAGAAGATTTTTTCGAGTACTTAAATTATACGCTCCTCGCAACTGAAAGTTAATTTACTTCCGATAATTATAGTTTTGATACTATTTTCTACTGAAACCTTGGTTGACCGTCGCGCAGCATACCAGACATAGTACAAATCTACGAACGTTCCTGGAAATAAGACATTGCCGAAGTTATGATCATTTAACAGCATTGTCAACAAGCGCAACGAAATCGGTATGGTCGACAAAATACCAAGGTATCTTTAATTTGACGGATAACAGGCATTATGTTCTTTGTGTTGCCATAAAAGGTGCAAATTTGAAAATTGATATAATGCATTCCGTTGTGACGTCATAATGAGTGATACTCGAATATTCGACTCGACTCGAAGCGTAATAAATGATTCAGAATCGAATCACTAAGGTACTCGATTTTGCCCAGCCCTACTCGGCACTTGGGTGGAAGGGAAAGTCCAGTATCTACATGATACTGCCTTTCCAACAATATGTAGACTGTAGAGTGCATTGCAGCCAAAAATATAACTTGCACAACTCATCAGGAAATACGTGCAAGGTGTGCTTGGCCATTCTAGAATCGCGTAAAAGTATTTCTGGTTATTATGATTAGTGCAGCAAAATCCTGACCTCAATCCCAAGCTACTGTATCACCTGAACAGCGGTAACGGCAAACATTATCACCGAACATTATTCGTGATATTAGTGTGTGGCAAGCTGACAGACATTTTATCCAATTCGGCTCATTTTTGATTCGGGTGATTGTTGACTGTAAATTTTTCTGCACTTGGTTATGCCACCAGCACTAATTATTTAGTAAAATGAACTCTATTACTTGTAAAACGTATAATATTATGTACTTGAATAACTGCCATTGTTAGTTGATCGTGAATATACCGTAACTATAAATGTTTACACTTCTGTCGTCATGTTATTAATGCATCTAACTGTATTCGTAGTGGACATCATACTCCAGAAGAAATTCCTGGTCCGAGTAGCACTGATCAGATTCCACCAGTGTTGGGATCAAGTACCTACCTTCGAGTCACGAGTCATTTCGAGTCATTGCACATTTTGACTCGAGTCAAGTCAAGTCAATCGATTTTAGAAGATGACTCGAGTCAAGTCAAGTCAAGTCACTCGATTTTTGGAGGTGACTCGAGTCAAGTCGAGTCAAGTCAAGTCAAGTCACGAGTCAAGTCACAATTCAAGTCGAAAGTTGCCTTTTCAAAGTATGGGGCATGGTTACGTCATTGCATTTTGCTTGCTGTCTAAAATACAGATTGAGTGGTCATTGATTTTGAACCGATGAACGAAAATAGAGTTAAATATACACGCAAGAAGCCGCTATATCGCTCACACATACGTAGAACTGCTAAAGTACGTAATTGCATAGCCTCAGTTTATAGCCACCAGCCAAAATAGAGAATGGAGAAACGAATTGATAAGATGTAATAATACATTACCCATTTACAAATTGATATGATACAATTCGAGCCTGCGCTAATGGCCGAGGACTATATAGACTATAGTCGAATTCAATTTCAATAAAACAAGAGGTTTGGTTTGGTAAGAACAAAAATATACATTTTGCTATTAAATTACTGTATTAACCTATTTACGACAACGTAAGCTGTAAGCGTCGATCAATTCGTTTGTTGCGGTCAATTTATTTGTGAGAGAACAATGTAGGCTCAGTAAAACGCACGATCATTGAATGATTGGTCGCTCTCACGGGTTACACAAGCGTTTTGCGAACAATCCGAATGTATGCCAGATACACTGATTTTTATCG
Organism: Botryllus schlosseri; assembly: GCF_051294905.1. Taxonomy (NCBI): domain Eukaryota; kingdom Metazoa; phylum Chordata; class Ascidiacea; order Stolidobranchia; family Styelidae; genus Botryllus; species Botryllus schlosseri. The sequence continues at coordinate 24,527,987 of NC_137247.1, read as the reverse complement.
ACACCGATTACTTGACGACTTGAAATTGACTCGTGAATTTTGCTCCGAGTCACGAGTCAATCCTCATTTCTGATACGCCGAGTCAAGTCAAGTCACGTCATTTTAGCAAAGTGACTCGAGTCAAGTCAAGTCATACGAAAAATGTGACTCGAGTCTGACTCGAGTCAAGTCATGACTCGAGTCATCCCAACACTGGATTCCACATTTACAACAGCCATTGCTAGATCACGCGCATTGTGAAGAAAAATCATCTAAAGCAATGGGAATAATTCAGGATTTAAGTAACGAGCGGGAGAAGCAGATTTTGTGCACGATTCAAGGCATCCGATGATATATGTTTCTGTATTATTCTGGATTTTCAAGTTATGGATTGGTTTTGAAGTTTTTGATATATTCTCATCAACAGCTGCAACTGTTCCACTTTTATCAGCTGTTAAAAATTACCTCAGAAGTGGTATATTGAAGAATTTCATGCAAATGCTAATTCAAAAACTCTGCCCTTGCAAGACGAACTGTTTTCATTTGTTTGTCAGATTCACCAAGGCTTTGGAGTGAAAGACCTTGGTGTTCGATTCAACTTGTCTACTGCATTTGTTAGCGGGTTATCGATAAAATGCAAATTTTTCATATTTTCCTCTCGGGAAATTGATAATTTGAGTGAGTAGAGAGAAAATTAGAGAACTTATGCCCAAATCCTTCAGTCGAGGAAATTATGGTAGCACATATGTTGATAATGTTAGATTGGTGTCGCGCCACATGGCCATAGTGGCTATATAAACACAATCAAGTCTGCTTTATTTCGCTACTCCTTTCCTTTTTTATCTGCTCAATAAACAAAACAAGTAACATTCAACAGTTCTGTTGGGTACTGTGTATTGACAAATTTATCCACCATTTGCTAGGAGCTAGCCAGTTATGTACAAAGGTATCCCTAAACACAACTGGGAGTGAGCGGCTTGGTGTCCACCGTGGAGAACTAAGTCTAAACCCAGGTAAAATGAAAGATCTCCGGGTCGCCATGACCCTTTCATATCCCGCAAATGGGCAAGGTGTCTTGACAGTTCTAGTTTTATCATCAGATTACAAAATATCCTTGTCGATCATCGATGGTCCGTGTCGTTGTGGCTGGCCGATGGGGCACATCTGCACCTGGAACATAAAATACTGCAGCTGTATATGGTGCACTTGAGAATCATTGAACTGGGGCAGTGCAACTGGGAACATTGCAGAGACAGCAATTTTTAGTCATATTGTAAAGCTTCGTATTTGTTTATTACTAAACAATTTGTAAACTAGTTATTTGATTTTACTTGCCAGCACAAATTTTTGTTTTGACAATATGCAATATCAAGCATTGACCCCAACAACACTGCTGATACTGACATGCTCAAGCTCATCGGGATCACAGATGATACTTGCAAAGTCACGAAGTCTAATTCTCAAAGCCAGTTAGGAGCCTATAATTAGAGTGCTTGAATAAATCTACCAAGGACCTCTGCTAGTATAAATTACAACATGCCTCTAAGATGTCATACCATATGTCAGATTCAGCGAATAATTTATAGCCTTTGCTATTTCCATTACCTCTCGATTCACTGGCAATCCTGTCTACGTCGGCAAAACTGAACTCAGGTAGATCCGTCAACAAGTAAGAAAATACAAGCTCATTACATTGCTATGTATAAATTGTTACTGTTACTAGTGACATCAAAAGAGAAGTCAGCAGCAGTTCAGTTAAAGCAAAAATACAGTCCCACGCTAAGGCTTCTCAAACAGCTATAATGAAGAAGTAGGGTCTGGATTTCGCTAGCAATGACATGAAATCAGGTACTAGTAGTGTTGCAATAACAAACAACTCATGCATTCGCAGTAACGAGTCGCCATAAAGGGAATAGAACTGCAATTTTTCTGCACCCAATGGAAGCCTTATGGAAGCGAAATTTCGACCGCCATCCCTTCATAGGAGGCGCTAGAGCGGTGAGAATCGTCCATACTCAATCGGCGTATCACCATAGTGTCCTATATGGTGTCGACACAAGCAAATCTCACGGCTCAGTGAAATTGTATCAAGCCACAATTTCCATTTGGCTACAGGCAATTTGACGGTCATTTTTCACCGGCTTGCCGAGCATCAAGTTTGGTAAAACGGATATCAATCGAAAGCTGACTCTGCACTGATTACGAAAATATAAATTTTATTCCGCTCGCGGCCCTGGAACCCCTACAATCAGCCTCTAATTTTTCATTGTTATGGAGATTGGCATTGGGACGCAACAATGCTGTCTAGCGAAACAAGAGAATAGCTCAAGAAAAAAGGACCCAGACAGCATTGTTGCGTCTCTCGTTTTGCTACACAGCATTGCTGCGTACCAATGCCGATCTCCATAACAATGAAAAATTAGAGGCTGATTGTGGGGGTTCCAGAGCCGCGAGCGGAATAAAATTTATATTTTCGTAATCAGTGCAGAGTCAGCTTTCGATTGATACCCGTTTCACCAAATTTAATGCTCGGCAAGCCGGTCAAAAAAGACTGTCAAATTGCCTGTAGCCGAATGAAAATTGTGACGTGAATCAATTTCACTGAGTCGTGAGATTTGCTTATGTCGACACCATAGAGGACACTATAGAGGACACTATTGTAATGTACTAACTTAAGACTTTATTCATGCGAACATAACAGAAGGTCCTGACGTGCAGGGCAACAAAAAACGAATGACTATCGTCGTTTACTCGACGCAGTACAACACAATTCAGTAATTGTAATCAAGTAATAATAATGTCCAATCACGATACACATCATCTCCCCTCTTTCATCCGAAGCGTACTGTACATTCACCCCGGGACATAACGTTCAGGGCATCGTCGATTGCGCGAACTTCGACGTGGTTGATTGTGGTTATCATCCATCTCCCACTTCTCTCCCTCCTCTGTGGTTGGCGAAACGTGATCTATTCTCAGAAATCGTTGATTTCGCCACCATATCCGCCCGCTGCTCAGTTTAACCAAGTAATCCCGAAACTTACCAATGGCAACAATGATACCGCGATGATGCCAACGTTTGGTGATCGGGTTTTGAATTCGAACGGAAGTTCCTATTTTGAATGGCGACAACGGATGTGCATCCCTGTTATAATGATCCTCATTGTACGTCCTCACAGCCGCTGCTTTGGAATCACAATCTCGAGCTAGTTTATGCCACAGTGGTGCAAACAGCTTGTGATGTGCCGGTAAACAGGTGCGAAGTGGGCGTCCGAAAAGAATTTGTGCCGGAGAACGTCCGTCCACTCTTGGCGTGTTTCTCCACTCTAGCAAACCTCGCTGAAATGAATCTGAAAATATATCCCCATTGGGCGACGTTTTGGCCAAAAGATATTTCATGGACTTAACGGCAGCCTCCGCAAGACCATTTGATTGCGCGTAATGCGGCGTCGATACAACATGATTAACACCCCATCGGTCCATGAATTTTCCGAAGTCATTCGAAGAGAATTGCGGTCCTCCGTCGCTTCGTAAACGCACTGGAACACCTGTGTCGGAAAAGAATTTGCGAATTACTCTGATTACCTGACGAGAGGTTGGATCCTTGTCCCATTCACAGATGCTCGGCCAACCAGAGTACCTATCGGTGTACACGAGGTATTTCTTTCCGCAATATGAAAAGAGGTCGGTTGAGACATCTTCGAAAACTCTGCTAGGAGATAGCTCAATTTCCATTGGCTCTTTTGGTAAACTTGGCAAATATTCCTGGCATCTGCCACATGACTGTACCACATTCTCTATGTCAGTGCTCATACCTGGCCAGTATAAAGTTCGTCTCGCCCGCCTCTTCATTCTGACTATGCCTTGATGAGCATCATGCAATCGTGCAAGCGCTTCTCCTTTAAATCCACACGGGACTACAATTCGCGCATTGTATAGAACCAAGCCATCGTCTATACTTAGATCATTCCGAATCTTCCAATACGGCTGCGCGGCAGTAGGTGTGTTTTCGCATTTAGCAGGGAACCCCTTTCGGATAATCTCGATTAATGACTGATAATTATTGTCAGTGAGTGCAACTTGTCTCATGCGCGATAAGACCGGGTCTTCCAGTGCGTTCAACGATCCACCCGCTTGCTCGCTTCTGAAAATTTGGCTCTTGATCGTGAGATGGCATGCCATGCAAGCGGCGTCGTCTCTTTCCGCTGCTTGATCCTCTCTTGTTGGGTCTTGCACTGGCGCTCTTGACAATGCATCAGGAATGGCATGAAGTTTTCCTTTCCTCCACGACGTCGTAAATACAAATGCAGATAACTTCTCTTTCAGTCGCTGAAGTCGTGGGTTCTCGATGGAATCCAACGTTTGAGCATTTAGAATGGAAACTAGCGGCTGATGGTCGACAACCACTTCAAAATGCTGCAATCCTGTCAGAAATAGTTTGCATTTGCGTGCTGCCCATACAACTGCAAGAAGTTCCAGCTCTACCATCGCATATCGCGATTCTGTCTCACTTAGAAACCGGGAGCCGCATTGAACCAGTCTCCATGTATCACCATGCAACTGTAATAGAGCGTATCCCAAACCTCTTGTCCTGGATGCATCTGTTTGCAAACTCGCGGGCAACTTCGGATCGAATGTTGCTAATACAGGCGTGTTAGTCAATGCTGCTTTCGTCTTCCGAAATGCGTCGGCCTGTACGCTTGACCAGATGAATTCATTTCTCGTTTTGAGTAGACAGCGAAGAGGCTCTGCCACTGTGCTTATCTCCTTCGAAAATTCCCCTAATTGATTCACCATTCCCATGAAGCTACGTAATTCTGTGATGTTGGTTGGAGCCGGAAATTCTGCAATCGCCTTCACTTTATCAGGATCTACAGATATTCCGTCCTTGGATATAATGAATCCAACAAATTTGACTTCGCTTTTTGCGAATCTTGTCTTTTTACGGTTCAACGTTATTTTATTTTCACGACACCGCTGCAGCAAACTCCATACTCGATGGACGTGTGACTTGAAGTCTTCGGAATGAACGAGAATATCGTCAACGACTTTTGCGACATCCTGGAGCCCTCTCAGTGCTTCGTCCCCTCTGCGACAGTATTCATCTCCCGTTGAAACTAAGCCCATTGGTGCGCGCAGAAATTTGAATTTTCCCCAAGGAGTCATGAACGTAGTGAGCAATTGAGAGTCCTTCTCTAGCGGGAGCTGCCAGTATCCGTGTGTTGCATCAAACGTGCTCATGTACTTTGTGTTGTTCGGTATCTGCGCGACAGCTTCCTTTGCTGTCACCAAAGGGTATCCCGGACGTTTCACGAACTTGTTCAATTTGGTCAAGTCAACACATAAACGTATACCTCCACCGGGTTTCTGAACCTGTACCATCGGATGGCACCACTCTGTGGGCGAGCTGACCTGTTCGATAATACCCTTGACTATCATCTCGTCGATAAGTTTTTTCGCATCTTCCCTTTGAGGAAACGGAACCGCTCGTGCAGCGTGTATGGCATAGGCTTCAAAATTTTCTTTGACATGTATCTTCATCTCAGCACCCGTCATAGGCGACAGCTTGACATCGTTAGAAAAAACGTCTTCAAAATGCTGGAATATACGTTGCTCGATTCGACAGATCTCAGCCATGTCCGGTTCTGTAGGTATATCACCGATAACCTCACGTAACATGTCTCGTTTATCGATAACTACTTGTTTCGCAATAGGTAATGGAGACGGATAATTTGCCGGAAGAATTCCAAGCTCCTTGCAAACATACCACGCAAGCATCGCTCCTTCGCAATCATTGCAGATGAGAACTTCGAGAGTCACCTTTCTACCGCCGTATTCCATCTTCAAAACAACATATCCTACGCATTTCATCGGTTGTAAATTTGCAGCGAGGACAGCGTCGCAAGGCGGCTTGGAATAATCAGCACGTTTCAATCCGATCGACATGATCCACTCTTCGCACGCGATTGAAATTCCCGCTCCACTGTCAGGCAACACGGCATGCCGTCCCAAATTACGATCTCGAACATCATACACAGTAATGGATACCGATGGTGGTGCTCTTCCAACGACACGCCCCGATAGAGAGAGAGAGAGAGAGTTCTTTTATTCGTCAACCATGAAATATAGTAAAGGCAATGTCCACAAACATTCACGTCCAATAGTATACATTTTTAAATTTTTTCCTCACTATAATTTGCACGGTATAGACTGGGAGACCCGATATGACCGAAGTCTTCTAGGCCGGAGTCACCCAAGCATATTGGCAGTATTAATTATAATATGGATCAATTTTTTCTCTCAGTCAAGTAGCACCGCAAAGAGTAACGAATTGTAACGAGATTGTAGCATGTTATCACCATATTCTTTAACAAGTTTGTTGCTTGGCACATTCGAGAGAAATGTCCACTCTTTCTACAAGAGAAGCATATTGCCTCTTCTGCTGGGCATCTAGCGGCTTCTGCATGAGGTAGCCCACAATTCCGACATCTGTTCGCCTCTTTGCTCGCTGGTTTCCTGCTCCTTATGACTTTGCTCACAGTATGCCCATTCCATTCTGAACTTGCAGTCGCCAAGGCTTGGTCACCTATGGATGCCGATTCCATACTCCGACATATGTCCACAGCTTCCTTCAAACTGGGAAAGGATTTGGTTTGCATCAGACGTTTCCTCACTTCTCCTGATATGACGCCTGAAATAATGCGTGTTGTCAAACGCGTTTCAAAACAATGCTTGCAAAGTTCGGAATTATTGGCAATCTTCCTCAGATCCATATAAAATGAGTCAAAGCTTTCGCCAGCTCGTTGTTTGCGTTCTTCAAACTCCACTCGATCAAGAGCAACATTCCGCTGATCTCTCAAGTATTTATAGATTCGTTCTAGAATATCGTTGACCGTTAGATCGGTTTGTTCGGAGTATTGTGGATAAATTACGTGTATAAGTGTGTCCAGTAATTTTGGGGAAAAGAATCCTTTAAGGTGGGAAACTTGTTCGCCGTTCGGTAAACTCGTTAATCTCATCACTGTTGCATAATCCGCCCATAATTGCTCCCACCCTCGAAAGTCTTTTATGTCAATATCTGCCTCAAGTCTTGGTGGTTTATTCGGAGACACGTGAGTGGATGTTTTCTCCGAACGTTCCGAGTTAACCTTAAGTTGCCCCAAAAGAGATGCAATGACATCTTTGTGATCAGCTTCCATGCGCTGCAACACCTCTTTGTGGTGATCTTCCAATCTCTTCAACTCGTCTTCCCTTTGTTTTTCGCGTTTCTCTGATTCTCCAATCAAGTGTTCGAGCAGTTCCTCCATTTGTTTTCCTCTCGTAGCCATCTATGATAATTTGTGTGTCCTTTCTTTTAGATGGGTCCTGCCGACAACGCCATGTAATGTACTAACTTAAGACTTTATTCATGCGAACATAACCGAAGGTCCTGACGTGCAGGGCAACAGAAAACGAATGACTATCGTCGTTTACTCGACGCAGTACAACACAATTCAGTAATTGTAATCAAGTAATAATAATGTCCAATCACGATACACATCAACTATGGTATCACGAATCACGATCCCTTGGCGATTTTTCAGGACGTGCTGCTGCCGATTAGCAAACCCGCATCCTCAGCGTCGATGACGTTGGAACACCCAACCTAAATCTGTCCAACCTAATCTAACCTAAAAAAATCATTACTCAATCGGGCGATTGGGTAATAATGAAACAACACCACGAGTTTCCTATATAATGAAAAGACGGGCGTCGAAAACGTTTGGGGATGATTTCATCCGGCCCGCGAAGCAATTCTCGTTATATTGAAAAACGCTTATAATATCCAGCACATTTGAAACGGATTTTCGAGATTTTTTTCTATGCTCAAAGTAGATCATATGAAGTAGGTTGAAACAGTGGTAGAATGGCTATCTCAATTGTTTGTTTGTTGTCGGTATTCATGGTGTCTGTCGACTACTATGGTGGTCATTTACACCAAGCCGATATTCTTCTCATTTTCCGTAACTGCTGATTTATAGCACGGCGCTGACGCGGATGAGGTGGCAAGGAAGAGCCTACATAGGTAAACTTCCAACACTTGGCTATCGGGATTAAGAAGTCAACCTCGTTCGGACTAGAACCCGCACCCATTGGTGATGCAGCCGCGGATTATACCACTGCGCTATCTCGCCACATGGCTATCTGAGATAAAATATACTATCCCACTGTGCGAACTATGAGCTGCAGTTGACTCTGTCACCTTGAATTTGACTTTAGAGCAGTGCTTTTCAACCTTTTTGAGCTTCATTCGCACTTTTTTTGTAAAATAAATTTCATTCGCACAAACTAACCGAAAATTGTTGTACAAAAAGAAGTTGTATATACGACATTTATTTGCTCAGATGTGCTACAAATTTGCTACTATCTATCTTACGCTATCAAGTGTCTCATTCAAAAGGCTGCCATTTTCGCGCGTTTTGATTTCAACTATGTCACTAAATCCCCTCTCGGCCAAACATAAGTAGTTGCGGCTTTGTACAAGAACGTCTATTAGTGCTTGGACGGCCACGTCGGCCATGTCTTAAAATCTGTTAAGCACTGCTATCCAAAATACAACGTATTCTTCACAGGGTTGTTGGCCAAAACGTCCTCATTTGACCCGACGCAGAAGGGGTTGGCCACGAAAGGAATGAGTCTGATAGACCTGAATTCGCTCGTTGCACATCCCTAGTCCTCCCACACTAGCTCATCCCAACGGTCTTCGACCATGTTTTACAGAAGAAGAAAAACAGTCGGACAAATCTTATCATGAATTCTCATGATAAGGCCATATTTTCTGCGTGTCTCGCTTACCCAACACCTTGATCTTAGATTTATAAAAACTATCGCAGGAATGTTTCAATAAATTTAACAAATATTACATACATATTAGGAGATAGCTCTGGCACCGTGTCGACTACTGGTCCATACTTTAATAACCAGGGTTGAAAACCAAGTCACACTGTTCCGAGTCACGAGTCAATCTTACTTTTGTGGTTTTGACTCGAGTCAATCGAGTCATTTTCAATTCATCACCGAGTCGAGTCCGAGTCCAAGTCATCGTTTAAAGGGCCAAGTCCGAGTCATAGTGTTATGACTCGATGAGTCCGAGTCCAAGTCACAGTATTGAAGTCATGTTCAACTTATGTTTTCAATCCTGCTTGAGTGATATCGAATTCCTTGCTTGCCAAACATGGTTATTTTGTCCCTATCTTGTCCCTATCCTTCGGACAGTTCATGGCCTCATTCACCGATGCTACAGATAGACGAGACAGGCCGCCAAAATGATAAATAATGAATTGATATCTTGTTAAATTTGGGGTACCGGGCTTATCGAACGCCTTGAAATCCTAATTAAGGATTGCACCGCGTGTTGATTGATCAGAGAGAAGCAGACATGACGGTGCATGTATGGCAATGCTATTCTAAAATCTCCAGTGTCTTCCTCATTATCGGGCTCTGAACCGACATTGCTGTCTTTAAGATACCTTTATTAAGTACGATTTATTCCTTGTATATGTGGACAAATGGTCGAATAATGTATCGATTCAGGAATCCGGCCCGCTAAGAACTTAGCTTTCCTATATCCGGCCTGCCGACTGGAGAAGTTGCCCGCCCCTGGTATATAGTTACATTATATGAAAGAATTTCCCTCTAAAAATACTCCATTTATTCTTGAATCCAAAATTTTCTCGTCTCATATCATTGATTCTACTTTTTAAAATGAAGCCAGATTCGGTGTTCTTTTTATGCAACATAATAATTTTATCAAAGCTACCAAATAGAATGAAAAAGAAGTTATTTTTGAACAGCCCTATTGTACAAACATCGCACAACATTAGCCATTCATTAGTACTCATGTGCACAATGCGCATACCTAACAAAACGTCAAATGGACGGGGGGTATTGTGTGTTTTCACAGACAACAAATCAAATCAATGAGTTACACTTCAAAAATACTAAAGTGGAAAGGAGATCCTCGGATATGTTAAAGCGGCATGGCCTTAGAATAAATCCACATCCAGACATGGGGTGATTACTTCATGAATGTAATTGATTGCGATTACGATTACTTCTGAATCCCGCGATTACGATTACGATTACAGCTAAATCAGGAAGTAGTCGATTACGATTACGATTACATTAGTAAAGTAATCACGATTACTCACGATTACATTTATTTTGCTTTTTTCACTAAACTTGGAAAATGTGTTGGAATACAATATAAGGATTGCGTTTAAAGGACCTGAAAACCACTTTCTTCATCGAAGATACGTCATTTTCTTGTTACGTCATAATCTTTGATCAACTTTGTAGGGGACGATTTATTGCACCCACCGATTTGCATCCTTGTCAGATCCGTAACTACCGAACCCCAAACTCCCTAATATGATAGTGAGCGAGCAAGGGCTGAAAAATTACTTAGTCAGCCCCTCTCCCCCCCCCAAAAAAATTGTCTCGGGCACCCATAGAATAATAATTTTTTTATAATTTTATATAATGCATTATTGATTCGGTCAATACTATTGGGAATTGCATATATATTGCTATAAATTTTTTTATCCTCTCTCTGTCCGCGTAATCAGATTTACCGGTAGCGCTGAGTGAGGTGTTGCCTGGAAAAATATCGGGTTCGTAAATAATATTTGAACATATTCTGGAGGGCCCGTTGTTATTTCGTGTACCCCTGTCTGCTATGTCAGATGATAGTAAAATTGCCCATAAATACTAAACTAAAAGTCGCACGCGGTTTCAAATGGGTATTTCCTCACTGGCAAATAATTTTACACTGCAGGGTGGCACTTGTCTTATAGATTGTCAGGACAGGAACATTTGGCGCCAGCCAGTTATAGGCTACTATAGACAATTGAACATATTTGTATATATATAAAAGTTTTCGGTCAGCATACGGGCAGTCGGTCAATTTTTTCTCGCTGCTTATCGTTCTTGCACACTTATCGGAGTTGCATATTACATGACCTAAAACTTCACGTGATTCGATGCGTCGTGGCGCGGTAATGGCCGACGCCGAAATGACAATTTCTATATACCATGCGTATCTTTCTTGGAGAATGGTACCCAATAACGAAGAGGTTCGGCACCATTAAATCGTTGTTGCATAAAGTTGCATATATTTTCAGAAAAATACTCACGAAATTATTTTGTGCCCGCTTCGAGCTCCCCCCTCAATTGGAGGGTTTGTGTTGTGGTAGTTATGGTCCTGGAGAGAGCTCGAAGGGAATCAAAAGTAATTCGCAATCAAAATTAATTCTAGACAATTTTAAAGAAATTTAATCAACTTCAAAATTTTTGCCAAGCTTCGCAATTTAATTTCTGTAGATAGCTTGGTTCTGAAATGCATACGTCTCCCGTTAAGCAAAAAAGCATGCCTAATTTATAGCAATAGGGAGTTCGGTGCACGTCATTACCGCGCCACGACAGACCAAAACACAGGTGCAGTTTCAACCAACATGCGACTCCACGAAGTGTGCTACCAAAAAAGTCTTTCGCCTAAACTTTGGGTATGTGTTCATTGTCAATAGCCGCGATGGATGGGCGTGACGAATAGTCATGTCCTACAAATCTGAACCCCAAAATGCAGATGCCACCCGGGCACCCTCAGAGGAATGAATGCATGGCAATTTGTGTGTGCTTCCCACGAAATTTTTAGTCTGATATGTTTGGTCGACTACAATATCGTTTGATTATATAACAGACGTCATGAATTGATAACATACAATAGCGTAATTATAACAGCATATCACATGTTATAAATATGAATTACGAGCTCCCAGCGCTACCGGTAAATCTGAATATCGGGGGTTGGGAGAGGATTAAAAACAAATAATAAGATAATGTAATTACCAATATTACTAACGAAATTCAGTCATCAACCTGAAAATAGACTACCCTATGGGGGCCGAAACCGACGTTTGGAGTGGGGGACGAATTGCTGCTTTGATCCTGATCCTAGCTACAACCCACACTAACATGGTGTATAAGCGGGTGGCTATAACGCAGGTCCAAATGTTGAGTAGATGTCGACCGATTATCGACATGGCCGATTATCGAGGCCGATATTTAGAACTTTCCCGATTATCGACATCGGCGTATGAAGGCCGATATCGCGGCCGATATTTTATATTTTAAAAAAAGATCAAAAATTTTGGAAATTTAATGCGCCGTGTTCTCAATCTCAAGAAATCGATGACGCAAAGGGCGATATATGACAGATTTACCCTTACAGGACGAGTTTAACTGGGTGAGCATGCAGAGAAACTATGCTTCCTGCATTACAATCTACTTTTCCTGGACTGATCTGCAATTCTTTATCATATTTTACTTTTTGGGTTTCATCTAATGTGCACAATTAAGCAATAATTCTTTTCAATTTCAGTTTTCTCGTTTGTTGTTCAGCTTTCTGTGGCATGAACAAGTGCCATCTTGCCTAATATATATTATTTTTGGTGAAATGGTTCTCTGCTCCTTCCATATTAATATCGGCCTATGATATCGGTATCGGCCTTGTGAGTGAGCCGATATATCGGTATCGGCATCGGCCTGTAAAAATCAATATCGGTCGACCTCTAATGTTGAGTAAAGAATTGCAAAATAACGATTGGCGTCCGTTTGAAGTATAGAGTCATATGAGAAAAACATGAAGTGAACATAAAATTCTGCCTACCGCACTTAATACAGATATGCTGCAAGCTGCCGTTACGAGAAAGAAAGGCTCGGTTATGATATATATGTATGCAGGTGTTAGTTTTTAATGCTTCATTGTGGAAATCGTATTGTCTCATTTTACTAGTACAAAATTTTAAATCGATTTCCGGTGCACGTACGCAGAAGCAGATGGATAGGCATACGGCTTGCCAAACAACAACGGTGCAACTGCGTTAATTAAGCATTCCCGAACATCAATTAACAAGTTAATACGTGAAATTAGGCAGAGTGGTGATTATTATCCTGCTGCGGGGAGTGACGTCTGCACTGCATTGAAAACCTGATATACAGCGCGGGCGGGTGTTTTTACAATCACACTACAATTGTACATGTGCTGTACTTTGTAGATCTATCTCTGTTTACTATGTGAGGATACTTATTGATGAGCAATGATGAGCAAAGCCAGTATAATACTTCTGACGTAATAATGAGCAGTGGCGTTTTAAAATCAGACGGTGCTATAAATAAACCTGATATGCTTCCTTGTTCACAAATGTTCACTGTTCAGTTTATGTCAGAGTCCTTGTACAAATAAAAAGTAATCGTTATTACAAGAAGAAATCGATTAGATATGCGAAGCAGTCGATTACGATTACGATTACATTGGATTTTTGTTGAATGTAATCGATTGCGATTACGATTACTTGAAAATGCTGTAATCGCCGTAATCGATTACGATTACTAATCGCGATTACCCCATGTCTGTCCACATCTACTAGTAGTAATATGTTTGGGCGATCGACGCCCATTCACGATTTATAAAGAACAAACAAACATTATCAAGATAATAAACAGTGTAAGAATTAGCTCATTCTCAATTTTGCAGCAATACTTTTATGACCTTGTGTGCGGCAATAAAAAAAAGGGGGAATAATTAACGATAGAGAGAAAACGAATCTGGATTGACCTTTGTACTCAGACTGGAGTACTTCTACTTGTACTTTTCCACTCCTGATTCTACCTCGCCTCTGGACACGAGACTTGTGTATTTGATATTTATTATATTTTCCCACGAATAACAATGGATCGACTTTTAATTTCAATGGTGTGCACGCCGACGAATCGGTATAGTTCTCCTGGCTTGACTTGTCGCTCCGCGGTGGGTTGATTAATCCAATTGCGTGTAAACATGATGGGATTTGGGAATATTTGCCCGTCAAACATGACGTCAGTATAGTATTTGTTCCTTCGGATCCGTATGGGAGATCCCGGTTCGTGTTTTAGGTGGATTGTCAACGCCGGGCG